>NW_011494933.1:2115220-2123314 GCF_000754665.1 Bison bison bison
CCACTCCAGTACTCTTCCCTGGAAAATCCCATGGATGGAGGAGCCTGGTAGGCTGCAGTCCATGGGGCCACTAAGAGCTGGACACGACTGAGCGACTTCACTTTCACGCATTGGAGAAGGAAATGGCAACGCACTCTAGTGTTCTTACCTGGAGAATCCCAGGGATGGGGGAACCTGGTGGGCTGCTGTCGCACAGAGTCAGACACAACTGAAGCGACTTAGCAGTAGCAGCAGTAGCAGTTACAAGTCTCTTCAGTGTCTAATTTCTACCCTGACACAAGGGGGCAAAGGTGGTCACTTATTTAGGCTCACTTGTTCAGTTGTGTTGTGGGGAGGGAGGAACACTGCAAGCAAATATCACTGGCATGTGTGGGGAATGCTCACAGTATATGGCCCACACTAGGTTTGCCCCAGCTCATGGTGGTCTATGCTTTCCTGGTCTACACCTCTCAGGCTCCAGGTTGCTCAGCAGGGGAACTGTTCAAAGCGGGCCCTACATTTTGTGCATTTCCCTGGCCTAAGATGCTCAGGTTCAGGTTCTCGGGTATTCCACAAAGGCACAGAATTGGTTGGGTGTGCATTTTGTGCCCTTCCTAGGTCCGAGCAGCTCAGGCAACCAGGTGCTTGGTGAGCTTACTGTCCCAGGTAGGCTGTGTGTCTTAATCACCTCCCTGTCCCAGCTGCTCAGTTTCCCAGGTGTGCTGTGAGACCACCATCTCAGGTGTGCCATGTGTCTCCTCTGGGGAGCTGATCTCTGGCTGCGACCCTCCTGGCATATGTCAACCTTCCAGGATCCCAGGAAGATTTGTTTAGCAACTGGGAGCCTGCTCACAGTTTGGTGGGGGATGCCAGTCTCTAGGGCCAAGATAGCCCGTTGCCTTCTGGCTCTGGCTGTCTACTGCCTGCCGATCTGTGTCTGGTGGGGAGAGGGGCCAGTATGTAGCCCTCTAGCTGTCCTTTAGTGTTCACTCAATCCTTTGTTCTATGAGAGGGCCAGGGCACCTTAAGTTACAGTTTTTTGGGGGAAAAGTTCTCTCTCTCTCTCTTTTTTTTTTCCTTTTCTTCTCTCTGGCGATCCCACAGTTTGGGTTGCTATCTCATGTTAGCTCCCTCAGATTGTCCTCAGGACATTCAGGCCTGGTCCTTACCCTAAGCATGCAACCTGTGCCTCCCTATCCAGCCCACCACCCCTCCCCCCCCCACTGGTAGCGGTTGCAAGCGTCTGGGCTACTTTTCCACTGGGACTTGCGGCTAGGCATGTATTCTGTGTTTTTTTTTTTTTTTTCTGCCCTGGTTATCTTGCCCTCTGAGATTTCAAAACTCCCCACAGACCCACCGGTGAGAGGGTTTCCTGCTGTTTGGAAACTTCTCCTCCTTCATGACTCCCTCCCCAGGATGGGTCTCCATCCCTAACTCTTTTTCCTCTCTTTTTGTCTTTTATATTTTGTCCTACCTCCTTTCAAAGAGAATGGGCTGATTTTCTGGGTGCCTGGTGTCCTCTGCCAGCGTTCAGAAGTTGTTTTGTGGAAGTTGCTCAGCATTCAAATGATCTTTTGATGAATTTATGGGGGAAAAAGTGGTTTCCCCATCCAATTCCTCTGCCATTTTACTACCACTGATTAACATTTGTTTTTACCAATGACTCCAAATTGTGTTAACGTAACATACTCTGAAACTTGTTGTTTTTTCTTACTGATAGGCAATGACTTTTTTAAACAAGAAAAAACAATACTGATAAAGTGCAAAGTAAACTTTATAGAAACCTAAATATAGCTTTTTTACTTTCATAGAACTTTTATGGTGAACTTCACATAATTAGCCTTTATAATGAATTTATCTAATTCTAATTTAAGATTTTCTTTTTATGCAATACTACTAACATTGTGTTTACATTTAATGCTAATGTGCAAATAATTAACTCATTGAAATTTTGCATAAGGACTAAACATACATTTGAAAATATAATACTGTAAATAACTTAAAATGATGGCTTTTATTATCTCAAGTAGCAAAACTCCTGAGATAATGCAGTCCCACAATTGGATCATTTCAGTGGCTCAACAGTATTCCCCAAAGCCCAGTTTATTTTATATTTATCTGCACTACTATCTAAGCATTAGCCTTTTAGACTTTGTTCCCTCATGGTTCCAAGACTATTGTCACACTTCGAGGAACTATATGCAGGTAATAACACTGTGGAAGGAAACGAGAACATTTTAATCTTTTTTTCCTGTGTAAGGGCAAGAAAGCCTTTTTGAGAAAACCTGCAGCAAACTTTCTTTTTTGTTTCATTCGACAAACATGCCTCACATGGCAATGTAAAGCCTATTACTATTCAAGGGGACTAAAGCCACCAAGAACAATTTAGACCTATCATAATTCACTCCCTATGGCTCGAAAAAGCCCCAGTTTCTCTTGGAGGCTCACAGAAAAGTGAGCAAAATTGAGAGTCAATTAATAAGACAGAAGAAAGGGAACAGATGTTGTAAAGACAACGAATAGTGATTTCTCTAAAGCAGACTACCTACAGGGTTGTGGCCATAATCAGTTTTGGATAAACAATATTTCTTGCAATTTTACCCTCTCAATTGGCAAATAACTGAAGCAGAATTTTTAAAAAATAGCTTATGAAAATAGTGAAATTTTATTGTGGATTGTCTGTGACATAGCTCATTCAAAAGTTTCCCTCTTTTTCCATAGAAAAGATAACAATTTCTTAATTGGGACTATGATAAATATTACCCTATTTATAAGAATATTTGTGCAACATTCTTAGTGTAGGACTTGGATAACTGCTTAACAGGGAATAGGTGAAGCATGTCTCATCCAGTATAAAAGCAAACTGTGTGTACTAACATATACTTGGACACTTGAAATAATCACAGTTTCATATTACAGAAGTTCATAGGTATTTTCTTATCATCACCATTAAATAACTTTTTGATATTATCTTTGTTATTGGCACATAGATGTAAAAACCTGTTCCATCCTTTCTCCAGCCTTCATGTGACATTAATTCTAAGACAATCACAGTAATAAGAAAAAATTCATTTCAGTTCAGTCACTTAGTCCTGTCAGACTCTTTGTGACCCCATTGACTGTAGCATGCCAGGCTTCCCTGTCCATCACCAACTCCTGGAGTCATTGTGTTAGTGATGCCATCCAAACATCTCATCCTCTGTCGTCCCCTTCTCCTTCCAGCTTCAATCATTCCCAGCATTAGGGTTTTTTCAAATGACTCAGTTCTTCACATCAACTGGCCAAAGTTTTGGGATTTCAGCTTCAGCATCAGTCCTTCCAATAAATATTCAGGATTGATTTCTTTTGGAATGGACTGGTTGGATCTCCTTGCAGTCCAAGGGACTCTCAAGAGTCTTCTCCAACACCACAGTTCAAAAGCATCAATTCTTTGGTGCTCAGCTTTCTTTACAGTTCAACTCTCACATCCAAACATGACTACTGGAAAAACCATAGCTTTGACTAGACGGACCTTTGCTGGCAAAGTAATGTCTCTGCTTTTTAATAAGCTGTCTAGATTAGTCATAGCTTTTCTTCTAAGGAGCAAGTGTCTTTTCATTTCACAGCTTCAGTTACTATCTGCAGTGATTTTGGAGCCCAAAAAGTAAAGTCTATAACTGTTTCCACTGTTTCCCCATCTATTTCCCATGAAGTGATGGGACCGGATGCCATGATCTTCGTTTTGTGAATGTTGAGCTTTAAGCCAACTTTTTCACTCTCCTCTTTCAGTTTCATCAAGAGGTTCCTTAGTTCATCTTTGCTTTCTGCAATAAGTGTGCTTATGCTTTATTCAATTAATAATATTCTCTAAAGATCATGCTGTAGTGGATTCCTAGTAATATTCTAAGGTTACTTTTGTTTGTTATTGTTCTCAGTATTCTATGTCCTTGGTGCAGCATTGTTTATTCAGTCAATCCCCTTGTGAATGGCTACTTCTTTGCCCTCAGTCTTTTGCTGTTACCAGGTGTCCTATATATATTGTGTTCTCATTTTGCCTGTGAATCTTTGAGATGTATTTCTAGAATAGGATTGTGGGCCAAACAGTAAATAGATACACAATACTTTTAGTTATTGTCAAGTTTTTTTTATAAGATTGCATTAATTTTTTATTTTCATTATGTGAGAATTTCCCTTGACTTTGTCAAATAAGAGCATTTTCAAGTTCTTTTATTTTTCCAATCTAAAAGGTGGAAAGTGTTTTCTTAATTTTTATTTTCATTTCTCTTATTATGAAAGGTTTAACATATTTTCATGTGGTTAAAAATACATTTGTTCTATTTGTGATTCTGTTAACTTTTCTTTAGGGTTAGTACTATTTTGTCTTCTATATTTAAATGAATTTTTCATACTAGAGTAATTAAACTTTTGTCTCTGATACACATTTTTTCATTTAGTTTCTTATTTTGCTTACAATGATAGTTGTCATATGTCTAAAATTATGCACTCGCATTTGTTAATTCTAAATTTTGGCATGAATTTAAAATAATTCTGTATTTTGTATATATTTAAATGTTTTTATAATAAAAAAATTACAGAAAGGCAGAATCCTTACTTGAATTATAACCATTCTGGTTGTTTCTTCCTTTGTGAAGATTGCTGTGCTAAATACTGTGTAGATATTACACACGTCCACAAATGACTTTGCAAGGTTGATTATATTATTATTCTAATGTATGAAATGAAGAAAGCAAAAGTCAGATTTTTTAATTTCTCAAAATAAGTCAAAATGAAACGAGAAAGTGAAAATTTGAAACCACATGTAAGATTTTAGAACCCACCACCTATCATGTGTGGAAACAGTATTTCAAGTTTGGTAAATAACTATTTCCCAAATTGCCTCTTTTAAAGTATAATACTGAAGATATTCTTTATTTTAAAACTTTATTTTACTTAATCTTGGAGTCCATTCATATACTAAATTTGAAAAGTCACATTGCTAATTTTGGTTAGAATGGGAAAATATTGTTCCAGTTGAAAATGTGCAATTATTTTGCTTATATTTTTGGTTTAGCTAATAAAGGCAAACCTTAAAATCATCTGAGTGAGGATACTTCAAAACTAAGTATAAATTAGTGCTGTTAATTTTCTATTTAAAAGCCATTTTCATGTGAATTAACTTCTGAAAGTGAATGGGTTAGTTGTTCAGTTGTTTCTGACTTTTTTCGATCCCATGGACTGTAGTCTGCCGAGTTCCTCTGTTCATGGAATTCCCCAGGGAAGAATACTAGGGTGGGTAGCCATTCCTTTCTTCAGAGGATCTTCTCCACCCAGGGATTGAACCCAGGTCTCCTGCATTCCAGGCATATTCTTTACCGTCTGTCTGAAACACTAGGGAAGCCCTAATAAATTTCTGAGTAGTAACATTTAGTTTCCTTTTAAATACAAGTGTCCAGAAAAGTCAAGATTCTCTCAATTTACAAAGGCAAGATTTAACTTGGTTTTATAACATAAAACATATTCTTCTGCCTGATTTCTTTTAGCAGCACTGATAAGTTTAGCTTCTATAAATATTGTGTGCATTTAAACAAGTCTCTGTTTTCTCTAGGATAGTAAATAATTGATTAGTAGCCTATAAATGTGTTCCTAAAAGCTAACACTGCCTTACTTAACACTGTCCTGTCAATGATAATGATGCTGAAATAGGACTCTGAATGGAAACACAGTGGGGATTTACTGCTGCATGATGCGCCTGCAAATAAGTCTGTACCATTTGCAGTTTTGCTCTATTTTAACACTGCTATGAACCACTTGTCAGAGAAGGCACTGGCGACCCACTCCAGTACTCTTGCCTGGAAACTCCCGTGGACGGAGGAGCATGGTAGGCTGCAGTCCATGGGATCGCTAAGAGTAGGACACGACTGAGCAACTTCACTTTCACTTCTCACTTTCATGCATTGGAGAAGGAAATGGCAACCCACTCCAGTGTTCTTGCCTGGAGAATCCCAGGGATGGGGGAATCTGGTGGGCGTGCCCTCTATGGGGCTGCACAGAGTCAGACATGACTGATGTGACTTAGCAGCAGTAGCAGTATGAACCACTTGTACCTAAAAAAGAGACAAAAATATTACATTTGTGATTTGCTCCTCTTTGACCTACTATATGTAGATGAGTTTTATGAGTTTCATTTAGATAAAATCAATGTTAATTTATTCTCACTTAAAAAGTATCAAAAGATGTTTAGAAAAGGTACTCATTATTTTGGGTTAGAATAGTTGTCTCTCATGCTATACACTCATTGTGAAATAACATTTCATAAATAAACCATTTGATTTACATTGCTTGTGAGAAGTTTTGAAGTCTTTCTAAAGATTTTAAAGAAGTGTGCACAACTAATAATCAACAATAAGATATAAACAAGTGAAAGCTTCTGCTATTCTTGCCCACATCTGAAAAAGAGAATGAGACTTGTGATATTTTTTTAGAAATATGATCTGACTCATTAAAAAGCATATAGCCACACAGCCCAATTAAAGCATGATTCAATTGCCTTACAAACACACTGCACTTTCAAAACATCATCCCTTATTTTTTTCTCAAGCTATCAGAAGCCACACATACATTAAACTGAGAAGTTGGCATTCACTTCTACACATTTTGGCTCCTGAGTCTGTGCTCACAACCACTCTATAAACCTAAGCAAACCCTAGAGGCAATCAGGTTCACTTGCCTATTTTTAAAGTGACTTCAAGTTTTGAGAGACATATGGACAGATTACAGAGTTACAGGGCTTTCATGAAAATGAGCACATTTAATAATGATGTATGTGTTTATGGAAAATTGCTCTGCTCTCAGTAGAAAATGGGTAAAGATATTGTATAGTTTCTAGACCATGATCGTTAAAAAGTTTTATTAATATTCAGTTTTAAAGGTTTTGTTGTACATGCTAGATCATATTATACCTCAAAAATAGAATTATGCATATTTCAAATATTTATATCCCATTGACCACTTCAATTAAAAAGTCAAAATTGAAAGATTAGTGAATTTATTAAGAGAAGGTGTACATTTAATAATTACTTCCAATAGCCTAATAAAAGATTCACTTCAGTAGGTAGATTTGTTTAAAGTTTAACTTAAATTAAATATGGTTAAGAATTTAAAAGAAGCACAAAATGTGCAATATGGTTTATTCACACATTTTTTTACAGATAAGAATAAGTTGTATTTTCCCAGAAGAGTTACCTCTTCTTTCCAAAAATAGACACTGATATATGTACATTTTTTGTGATTAATATAGAAAAAATTTAAAATTATTTTTCCATAAGAGAGCCCTATTTCTTTTTTCATGAATAGTCTCTATCTTCAGCTTTTTCCCATGTGGTATTTTGAAAATATTTTAATATAGTTGCAAGCAATTAGAAATCCATAGAAGGAACATTTCTTCAATCTGAATTACTTAAAGAGTTTTAATTATGTGAATTTGATTTTTCACATATAAAATGAATGAAATATATAAAATAATCTAATGAATCTCTAATTAATTGAAATATGTGTATTTTAGCTTTTTATTTCGGAGAAGACAATGGCAACCCATTCCAGTACTTTTGCCTGGAGAATCCCATGGACGGAGGAGCCTGGTGGGCTGCCGTCTATGGGATCACACAGAGTTGGATACGACTGAAGCGACTTAGCAGCAGCAGCAGCAGCTTATTTAACATTTAAAAGGATAATAATATCTCTAAGGAGCATTACTTAAATGTTAAATTATTAAATGACTGTTGTTAAGTATGACTTGTGAAATCATGTAATATGAAAAAACACATAAAGTTAATCACAAAATACATATGAAAATAATTTCACATGAATAAATTCAGCAGAGTGCTTATATTTTCCTTTTGTCTGACTATATTTTCAGAGTGAAAAAATATACATTAGTATGCGCAAGACAAATTTAAACAAATATGTTACAATCATATTTATTTTGGTTATATCTGAAAACTTTTACATACAGTTTTTAAAAACTTTTCAGCAGTGGAGTCAATTTGTCATCTGGCAAGCAAGGGAAATATATCTTTCTGAGATCAGGGAAGCCATAATGAAATTGGCTAAGACTCTTCTATTTATTTATGGTTTTTT
>NW_011494933.1:2123414-2135641 GCF_000754665.1 Bison bison bison
TTTTTTTTTTACTGTGCCATGTGGCATGTGGGGTCTTAGTTCCTCTTGACCAGAGATTGAACCCCTGCCCCCTGCAATGGAAGCACAGAATCTTAACCACTGGACTACCAGGGAAGTCCCACATTTCTTCCATTCTGAAACAATTTTTTTATAATATCAGTTTAAAGATTTTTTTTTCAATTTATGTTAATGTGTATGAATCTTTTAGTTTGTGTTGAAAGTTTAGAAACCAATAGCCAGATGTTAAGAAACAAAAAGTAATTTGAATCATCACTAAATTCTGCTAATAAAACTTCTACAGAAACCTTTGTTAATACATTACTTAGCTATCCAGCTGGTATAATACCCTAGCCAAACAAAAAGTTAAAGCAATAAGTAAAGTGCATCTAATAACCAGAGGAAAATATAAAGAAATAACTGAAAGTTGATCAACCACTGGTTTTATGCATTGTCTATCAAATGTTGACAATTTTATTCTTGTGAAGAAATTAAATAACAACACAAAACTGGAAATGAGGTTTTATTTATATTCATATAGATAAAATAGATAAAACAGACTGGTTAAAAATTGGGAAGGAGTATGTCAAAGCTGTATATTGTCACCCTGTTTATTTAATTTATATGCAGGATACATTATGCAAAATGCTACACTGGATGAAGTAAAAGCTGCAATCAAGATTGCTGGGAGAAATATCAACAACTTCAGATATGCAGATGATGCCACCCTAATGGCTAAAAGTGAAGAGGAACTAAAGAGACTCTTGATGAGGGTGAAAGAGGAGAGTGAAAAAGCTGGCTTAAAACTCAACATTCACAAAACTAAGATCATCTGGTCACATCACTTCATGGGGAAGAAATGGAAAGTGACAGACTTTATTTTCTTGGGATTCAAAATCACTACGGACAGTGGCAGAAGCCATGAAATTAAAAGATGCTTGCTCCTTGAAAGAAAAGCTATGACAAACCTAGACAGCATATTAAAAAGCAGAGACATCACTTTCCTGACTGCCGACAAAGGTCTGTATAGTCAAAGCTACGTTTTTTTCCTGTAGTCATATATTGATGTGAGAGTTGGACCATAAAGAAGGCTGAACTTGAAAGAATTGATGCTTTTGAACTGTGATGCTGGAGAAGACTCTTCAGAGACTCTTGGACTGCAAGAAGATCAAACCAGTCCATCCTAAAGAAAATCAACCCTGAATATTCATTGGAAGGACTGATGCTGAAGTTAAAGCTCTAATATTTTGGCTACTTGGTGAAAAGAGCCAATTTACTGGAGAAAACTTGCTGGGAAAGATTGAGAGCAGGAGAAGTGGATGATAGAAGATAAAATGGTTGGATGATATCATCAACTCCATGGACATGAGTTTGAGTAAACTCTGGGAGATAGTGAAGGACAGGGAAGCAGGAGAAGTGGATGATAGAAGATAAAATGGTTGGATGATATCATCAACTCAATGAACATGAGTTTGAGTAAACTCTGGGAGACAGTGAAGGACAGGGAAGCCTGGCATGCTGCAGTCCATGGGGTTGCAAAGAGTTGGACACAACCGAGTCACTGAACAACAACAGCAATAGCTAAATGTTACACTTTGGGGTATTCAAACTGAGAAGATAAACACAATTGCAAAAAAAGAAAAAGAAAAAAGGTTAATTTTTTCTATTTTCCTGTTTTTGGTGTTATCTAGCTACCTAAGACGGAGAAGGCAATGGCACCCCACTCCAGTACTTTTGCCTGGAAAATCCCATGGATGGAGGAGCCTGGTCGGCTTCGGTCCATGGGGTCGCTAGAGTTGGACAAGACTGAGCGACTTCACTTTCACTTTTCACTTTCATGCATTGGAGAAGGAAATGGCAACCCACTCCAGTGTTCTTGCCTGGAGAATCCCAGGGACGGGGAAGCCTGGTGGGCTGCCGTCTCTGGGGTCACACAGAGTCGGACATGATTGAAGCGACTTAGCAGCAGTAGCAGCAGCTACCTAAGAAAGGTTTTCCTGAATACTCAAATTGGTCCACAAGACACCATTTAAGGCATTGCTTAGTTGTCTTATGTTGTTTGAATTTGGTTATTTGTTTCAGCTTTTCTCGGTAGTCCTTCTCGCTGTTAGATTTGTGTTTACTTGTTTGCCTGCTTGTAGGTTTCCCTGGTGGCTCAGAAGGTAAGTAATCTGCCCATAATGCAGGAGATCCAGGTTTGATCCCTGGGTCAGGAAGATCCCCTGAAGAAGGGAATGGGAATTTTATCATAATTAAATAATCATGGGAACACGAGAATTTTAGCATGGAAATAAATAATACAACTGATCACATACTTAGGTTACTTTTATTTTCTGCTATTAGAATATTAATATGAGCACACATTAACATAAATACTTGTCTTAATCTATCCACAGTTTCTAGGCTTCATCTTATTGATATCTTTCCTTTACCTTATGAAGCTACTTGCTCATTGCCTTTCCAACACAAATAGCTTCACCAGACTCTACTTTGGAGACTGTGAGAATTTTTTGAATCTTGCCCTCTTTCCCTAAGTACTTAAAAAATGTAAGAACCCCCTAAAAACCTAGGGAACCACAAATTCCTTAGAAACATGTCACTGTTTTTGCATATTTTTAAATCTATCTCATCTCCCATCTTTCCTGAACTTCATTGTGGTGTCTACTGGATCTAGCTAGTTTTTCAATGAAAGTGTTATTTTAAATTGAAGATGTTAAGATTTTAACTCATGTATAATGAGTTTGTAGCAACAAATATTCCATTATAAATTTTTGCTTCTTTTATGGACTTCTTCTCACCTTTATTGGCATTGATATTAATGTACACTTATTAAAATATCTTGATATATCAATGAGTTTTTATTGACAAGGGGAAAAATAACCTTATTTTTCCTTCAAAAACTAATCATCATTTTTCTTTGTAACTCTGTGCTCAGTGCAGATGCAGCTGGCTAAATGTGAAAACCTCAGGAGATTAGTAGAAAATTCAGTATATCTTATTATTTAGTAAGTGAAATATTTTAGTTTCTGAATTATTTGAATATTAAAGAAAAGGTTGTTTTAAAACATATATGCTGATATCAAATATTTATTGAAAAATGATGCTAATTAATTATAATTACTATAAAACTTTGTAATTGGTCACTCATATTCAGTATAAAATAATAAAATTGGATAACAAAATTATTTAAGCATATTAGTAATGTTTAATGCAAGAATTTATCAAAATTAACAGTGATATAAGTGTGAGTTAATCTTATAGCTCTTAATAAAAGCAAAGTGTTTTATTTGTTGCCCTTAGTGAAAATGCACTGGTAATACTAAGCTGTGCCATGTGAACACCTATTGCCTCTTAAACATTTCCTTCAAGATACTAATACATTTTTAGAAAGTTTCTGTAGAAGTAGGCATATATGATATCAGTTATTATACTTCCTTAGCTTCACATTTTCAATTCTTGATTATAACTTTAAATTAACATACATTATCTAGATTTCTATGGTTTTCTTTTTTTTCTTATTAATCAGGCCCATACTGATGTTTTTGGTGTTACTGATTTTTGAAAACTTGGGAGAATTCATTTAGTAAGCAGATTTATTTTTTGAAATTACTACAAGATTTCTAGGCTTCTAAGCATAATTAAAGTTAATGAACGAAAAAATTAATTGCTCTATTTTAAAGCACTGTTTAGAGGCTTACAAAACCTGAACAAGTCAATACATGAGATAATCAATCTCTTAACAATCTTGAATAATAAATATGCAATCTCTCTAAATCCACATTCCCTTTTTCTCAGCATGCCAGATGCAGGCTGAAAACCCAATAGGGTTGGTAGCTCACCTGTGATACTCAGTCTTTTCATTGTTTTGATGTTCAGATATGCTTTCTGTTGACATGTGTGGGTTTTCTCTGTCCACTATTGAGGATACACCTGCCTTCAGGATACACCTGAAGCAATATATTTCATTTTCTGCAAATATCTGAGGGAATTTTCTGTGTTGCTCTATTAAGTAAATAAATGCTGAAAAGATCAACAAAATAAATGGGCTACCATAAGTAAGTTACAAAATTAAAGTAACTTATTTACATTTATGCATTTCAACCATTATATATGTTTGAATAAGAGTTATGACTTTGTGAAATAAATATTTGTTAAGTGGAACACAGGGTGCCAGATGGTGAGCTGTGGTTCAACAGAAAACCACAAGAGAAACTGAGATGGAGTTTATTACTCACAGGTCTTGGGGAAAGTACATGAAACATCTTAAAGAGCCACTTGGGGGAGGTGAGGCAGGATGCAGACAGAGAGCCACAGTCCTTCACTAGGGTCTGTGGGTTGAGTGCTTTGGGGTTCCCAAGCTAAGGCACACTTGGTCAAGTCAAACTACAAAGAGTGGAGTTTTAGTGAGATCCACAGGGATCTCATCTATGGGGCACGATGGACAAGCCCCAAGAGATAAGGAGACTTTTGATCACAAGGGCTGTTGGGAAATTCATATCATGAACTGAAATTTGCTTGTGACTCTGCAAGCTATCTCCTAGGCCATGGGCTTGCTTGATGGGCTAGTGTCAGTTTAAGGCCAAACAAAATGGATGTCAAGGCAACAATGGAACAGTTCAGCTAACTCTCAACAATACACACACATACATACACAACGAAAGATGTGTATGTATATATACATTTATAAATAAGAGTAAGTTTAGTTTCTATCAATTTATACATATTTAAACCAAAAAATATTTTAGCCAAGCAAGATAAAATGGTATCAAAAAAGGAGGGAAAGAAAGGATAACAAGAGATTCTTCCTCTGCTTCCTTTCATTTGTTCCTTTAAGGAACTTTCCAGTTTCATTTTTCTTCTTTTACAGTCTGTAATTTACCAGATAAAATATATTTCCTATCATTAGCCCCTGTTTAATAAAAACACTTATGTTGCAAATTTCTCTGTAAAAAAGTGTTTGGTGGAGAAGAAAACACCTTCTATAAATTATAAACATTATTTGTGCATTGTCCATTTTCAGGCTTCCAAGCAAAATGAAAATATTAGTCAATGGCATTTCAAATTTCCTCAGTATTTGTGTACTTTTAAAGGCTATAATCAATCCTTAAAAATTCTGAAATATCTTATATCTATTATTTTCAGTATAGACTTATTCAGTTCAGTCACTCAGTCGTGTCCAACTCTTTGCAACCCCATAGATTGCAGCACATCAGGCTTCCCTGTACATCACGAACTCCCAGAGCCTACTCAAACTCTTATCATAACCCTGGTGATACCATCCAACCATTTCATACTCTGTCATTCCCTTCTCCTCCCACCTTCAATCTTTCCCAGGATCAGGGTCTTTTCCAGTGAGTCAGTTCTTCACAACAGGTGGCCAAATTATTGGAGTTTCAGCATCAGTCCCTCCAATGAATATTCAGGACTGATTCCTTTAGGATGGACTGGTTGGATCTCCGTGCAGTCCAAGGGACTCTCAAGAGTCTTCTCCAACACACAGTTAAAAAGCATCAATTCTTCGGTGCTCAACTTTCTATATAGTCCAACTCTCACATCCATATATGACTACTGGAAAAACCATAGCTTTGACTAGATGGACCTTTTTTGGCAAAGTAATGTCTCTACTTTTTAATAAACCTTCTAGGTTGGTCATAGATTTTCTTCCAAGGAGCAAGTGTCTTTTAATTTCATGGCTACAGTCACCATCTACAGTGATGTTTGAGCCCCCCAAAATAAATTCTGTCAATGTTCCACTGTTTCCCCATCTATTTGCCATGAAGTGATGGGACTGGATGTGATGATCTTAGTTTTCTGAATGTTGAGTTTTTTTTTAATTAATTAATTTATTTTAATTGGAAGCTAATTACTTTACAATATTGTAGTGGTTTTGCCATACAGCAACATGAATCAGCCACATGTGCACATGTGTTCCCCATTCAGAACCCCCCTCCTCACTTCGCTCCCCATCCCATTGCTCAGGGTCATCCCAGTGCACCAGCCCTGAGCACCCTGTCTCATTCATCAAACCTGGACTGATGATCTGCTTCACATATGATATTATACATGTTTCAACGCCATTCTCCCAAATCATCCCACCCTCTCCCTCTCCCACACAGTCCAAAAGACTGTTCTTTACATCTGTGTCTCTTTTGCTGTCTCGCATATAGGGTCATCATTACCATCTTCCTAAATTCCATATATATGCATTAGTATACTATATTGGTGTTTTTTCTTTCTGAATTACTTTACTCTGTATAATAGGCTCCAGCTTCATCCACCTCATTAGAACTGATCCAAATGCATTTTTTTATATGGCTGAGTAATATTCCATTGTGTATATGTACCACAGCTTTCTTATCCATTCATCTGCTGATGGACATCTAGGTTGCTTCCATGTCCTGGCTATTGTAAACAGTGTTGTGATGAACATTGGGGTACACATGTCTCTTTCAATTCTGGTTTCCTCGGTATGTATGCCCAGCAGTGGGATTGCTGGGTCATATGGCAGTTCTGTTTCCAGTTTTTTAAGGAATCTCCACTGTTCTCCATAGTGGCTGTACTAGTTTGCATTCCCACCAACAGTGTAAGAGGATTCCCTTTTCTCCACAGCCTCTCCAGCATTTATTGTTTGTAGACTTTTTGATAGCAGGCATTCTGACTGGCGTGAGATGGTACCTCATTGTGGTTTTGATTTGCATTTCTCTGATAATGAGTGATGTTGAGCATCTTTTCATATGTTTGTTAGCCATCTGTATGTCTTCTTTGGAGAAACGTGTGTTACTTCTTTGGCCCATTTTTTGATTGGGTCATTTATTTTTCTGGAATTGAGCTGCAGAAGCTGCTTGTATATTTTTGAGATTAACTCTTTGTCAGTTGCTTCATTTGCTATTATTTAAGTCAACTATTTCACTCTCCTCTTTCACTTTCATCAAGAGGCTCTTTAGTTCTTCTTTGCTTTCTGCCATAAGGGTGGTGTCATCTGTGTATCTGAGGTTATTGATATTTCTCCCAGCAACCTTGATTCCAGCTTGTGCTTCATCCAGCCTAGCATTTAAGTTAAATAAGTAGGGTGACAATATACAACCTTGACTTACTCCTTTCCCGATTTGGAACCAGGCTGTTGTTCCATGTCCAGTTCTAGCTGTTACTTCTTGACCTACATACAGATTTCTCAGGTGGCAGGCCGGGTGGTCTGGTATTCCCATCTCTTTCAGAATTTTCTACTATTTTTTGTGATCCTCACAGTCAAAGGCTTTGGCATAGTCAATAAAGCAAAAGTAGATGTTTTTTCTAGACCTCTCTTGCCTTTTTGATGATCCAGTGGATATTGGCAATTTAATTTCTTGTTCCTCTGCCTTTTCTAAATTCAGCCTGAACATCTGGAAGTTCACGATTCATGTACTGTTGAAGCCTGAGTTGGAAAATTTTGAGCATTGCCTTTCTTCTGGATTGGAATGACCTTTTCCAGTCCTGTGGCCACTGCTGAGTTTTCCAAATTTGCTGGCATATTGAGTGCAGCACTTTCACAGCATCATCTTTTGGATTTGAAACAGGTCAACTGGAATTCCATCACCCCCTCTAGCTTTGTTCATAGCAATGCTTCCTAAGGCCCGCTTGACTTTGCATTACAGGATTAAGATATTTTTTGTATAGTTTTATTGTGTATTCTTGCCACCTCTTCTTAATATCTTCTGCTTCTGTTAGGTCCATACAATTTATGTCCTTTATTGTGCTCATCTTATTACTTTTTTCTAATTGGTTGTTATTGGAAAGCTATTATTCTTCTAATATTTCTCAACACTGTAGTTTCAGAAAGAGTGGAATAGCATTAACTTTAAGAGTTAGAGGAGATTCAAATTAGTTAACTCCTTATTAGTAGGTGAGTCTGAGTCATAAATGAACATTAAATGATTCTATCACAACACTCCCATTGTAAATATAATAGTAATTTAAATATAATAGTAATAATGGTAGATAGCATTTATTGAGTGTGCTATTCACTGCTTTAAAACATTTTAAGTATAGTATGTTCCTTAACGTTTAAATTGCTGCTAAGGCAAATAGATTATTTGCCTTATAATATTTGCTAAGGCAAATTATTATCTTCATTTTAGAGATGAAGTAGATAAACAATGCAATTACTAAAAAGGTTATTTTTTAAAATATAAATTTATTTATTTTAATTGGAGGTTAATTACTTTACAATATTGTATTGGTTTTGCCATACATCAATATGAATCTGCCACAGGTATACACGTGTTCCCCATCTTGAACCCCCCTCCCTCCTCCCTCCCCATACCATCCCTCTGGGTCATCCCAGTGCACCAGCCCCAAGCATCCAGTATCATGCATCGAACCTGGACTGGGGACTCATTTCATATATGATATTATACATGTTTCAATGCCATTCTCCCAAATCATCCCACCCTCTCCCTCTCGCACAGAGTCCAAAAGACTGTTCTATACATCTGTGTCTCTTTTGCTGTCTTGCATACAGGGTTATCATTACCATCTTTCTAAATTTCATATACATGTGTTAGTATACTGTATTGGTAAAAGATTATTTTTTAACATATGTCTCTGGCTCCCACACTCCAATTTTACTACTGTGTCTGATCACAAATGACTTACTTGAGTTTTGAAGATCCTGTATATGATGCTCTGCTTTTGACATTTTTAAAACTAAGAGGAGAAGCTTATCTTTCCTTCCAAATTTAGTTTTCATGAAGAAATTCACCATAATCTGGAGTTTCCGTATGATTTTACTGATGGAGTACCCCATTATGATCATTTGCAAACTGTTTTCATTTATATATGCATACACATGTCTTTTTAATATGAAAGTGTGTTTATTTTTGTTCTTTACATGAACAGATTCCCAAATTGATTCTACTACAGAATCCTGGTCTACAAAGTGTTCAAGATATTTGACTCAGTGTGTTTTTTTTTTTTTTCAACTTTTTAAATGAGTGATAATTCTGCGCTGTCTCCAATCTCCAATGCATGTATATCTAGAAAGTAATGTCCCAGGTATGATTTTCAAATCTGATGGATGCATTCATTCTGTGTTG
Organism: Bison bison bison; assembly: GCF_000754665.1. Taxonomy (NCBI): domain Eukaryota; kingdom Metazoa; phylum Chordata; class Mammalia; order Artiodactyla; family Bovidae; genus Bison; species Bison bison. The sequence goes on from NW_011494933.1 coordinate 2,132,483, forward strand.
CTTTGTTTTTAAATGAATTCTGGTTGAGACCAGTTCCAGAGTGTGGGGACTGATAGCAGTTCTCATTCTGTGCACTGGTGTTTCCCAGTTTCCAAACCAAACTACCACCAGTACTGCAGCTAGTGACATTCTATTTATTCATAAGAATCAATTAATCAATTTGTTATCATATTTGAAAGATGACATATTAAATCTGCAGAAACTGTGTGCCATTAGGGAAAGAACACAAGATTACAAATCAGGCCTACCAAATCATTTTCTGAGCAGCAAGGAGCGACTGTGTGGCGCTGGAGCAGAGAGGTGGCTTACTCCTTGGAAGGAAAGTTATGACCAACCTAGAAAGCACATTAAAAAGCAGAGACATTAATTTGCCATCAAAGGTCCATCTAATTGAGGATATGGTTTTTCCATTGGTCATGTATGGATGTGAGAGTTGGACTATAAAGAAAGCTGAGTGCTGAAGAATTGATGCTATTGAACTGTAGTGTTGGAGAAGACTCTTGAGAGTCCCTTGGACTGCAAGGAGATCCAACCAGTCCATCCTAAAGGAGATCAGTCCTGGGTGTTCAGCGGAAGGACTCATGCTGAAGCTGAAACTCCCATACTTTGGCCACCTGATGCAAGGAACTGACTCTTTGGAAAAGACCCTGATGCTGGAAAAGATTGAGGGCAGGAGGAGAAGCAGACGACAGAGGATGAGATGGTTGGATGGCATCACCAGCTGGTTGGATGTGAATTTGGGTAAACTCTAGGAGTTGGTGATGGACAGGGAGGCCTGGTGTACTGCAGTCCACGGGGTCGCAAAGAGTCAGACATGACTGAGAGACTGAAATGAACTGAGATCATTTTCTTAGCTTCCTTGTTTATTGGTCATATGAATTCAGGTAATAAATATGGCCCATATTCATTGATATGCATTCTCAGTTTAAAAACTGGTTTAATAGACACAAACTTATTTGACTCTCATGCTATGAGTGAGTTAGTTGCCATTATAATTTCTGTGCCTACATATTGAAATCTGAAATTTAGAGAAATTACAATTTCATCCAAAGTTTAACCTGGGCTAAAAAAGTGAACCCAGGCAGAGCTCTAGGACTTAGGGCTTCACATAAAGTCCTTTCCTTGGCCATACTACATTTTTCTTGATTATGTATGGATGGAGTTGCAGCTGATAATCAAATAAAATGTTATATCTCAAAGTAATAGGTAAACTCTGAAATAAATACAGAATACAATATTTTTCTTCTAGATCAATTTTTAAAGAAGTATTGCATTTGTTTTTTTTTTTTTTTTACTTTATATGTACACAAATTAGAACATATAATTAATACATGTGTGTTAGTCACTCAGTTGTGTCTGACTCTTTGCGACACCATAGACTGCAACCCACTAGGCTCCTCTGTCCATGGAATTCTCCAGGCAAGAATACTGGAGTTGGGTTCCATTCCCTTCTCCAAATTAATACATATTTCTTATAAAAATAAAAATCAAAGTGGTACAGTGCTTCTTCACTGTTTCATTCCTCAGAGAATTTACTGTTAATTTACAATCACACATATATACATAAATAGCAATGTATCTGCTATGTGGTCTTTGTTGTTGTTATTATTCAGTCACTAAATTGTGTTTGTTTCTTTGTGACCCCATGGACAGCAAAACACCAGGCTTCTCTGTCCTAGAGTATCACCTGGAGTTTCCTCAAATCATGTCCATTGAGTTGGTGATGCTATCTAACCCTCTTATCCTCTGTCACCTCCTTCTTCTTTTGCCTTCAGTTTTTCCCAGCATCAGGGTCTTTTCCAATGAGTCAGCTCTTTGTATCAGGTAGCCAAAGTATTGGAGCTTCAGCTTCAGCAGCATTCCTTCCAATGCATATTCAGGGTTGATTTCCTTTAGGTTGACTGTTTTGAACTCCTTACAATCCTCTCTCCAAGGGATTTCCCAGGCAAGAATACTGGAGTGGGTTGCTATTTCCTTCTCCAAGGGATCTTCCTGATCCAGGGATCAAACCCAGGTGTCCTGCATTGGCAGGTGGATTCTTTATCACTAAGCCACCTGGGAAGCCTATGCACTTAGTAACTGAAATATTAATAATAGGAAAGTATTTAGAAACTACATGCTAATATTTGCATTAAGATATCTAGTATGATAACTGTTATTTTGTAGTTTTAGAATGTATTGGCTAATTTTATGTTAGAATAAGTAGACTGTCTTCCATAATGGGATTTGTTGTTCAGTCCCTAAGTCATGTCCAGCTCTACGTGACCCCATGGAGTGCAGCATTCCAGGCTTCCCTGTCCTTCATTATCTCCCAGAACTTTCTCATACTCATGTCCATTGAGTCAGTGATGCCACCCAAACATTTCATCCTTTGTTGTCCCTTTATCCTCCCTCCCTCAATCTTTCCCAGCATCAGGGTCTTTTCCAGTGGGTTGACTCTTCACATCAGGTGGTCAAAGTATTGAAGCTTCAGCATCAGTCCTTCCAATGAATATTCAGGGTTGATTTTCTTTAGGATTGACTAGTGTGATCTCCTTGCTGTCCAAGGAACTCTTAAGAGTCCTCCAGCAGCACAGTTTGAAAACATCAATTCATTGGTGCTCAGCTTTATGGTCCAACTCTCGCATCCATACATTACTACTGGAAAAACCATACCTTTGAGTGTACAGACCTTTGTTGGCAAAGTTATGTCTCTGCTTTTTAATATGCTTTCTAGATTTGTCATACCTTTTCTTTCAAGGAGCAAGTGTCTTTTAATTTCATGGCTGCAGTCACTGTCCATAGTGACTTTAGAGACCAAGAAATAAAATCTACCACTGTTTACAAATTTTCCCCATCTATTTGCCATGAAATGATGGGAGCAGATGCCATTATCTCAGTTATTTGAATGCTGAGTTCACCTTCATCAAGAAGCTCTTCAGTTCTTCTTCACTTTCTGACATTAAGATGGTATCATCTGCTTGGGTCTCCTCAAATCAGACTGCCGCTGCTGCTGCTAAGCCGCATCAGTCGTGTCCGACTCTGTACGACCCCATAGAGGGCAACCCAACAGGCTCCTCTGGCCCTGGGATTCTCCAGGAAAGAATACTGGAGTGGGTTGCCATTTCCTTCTCCAATGCATGAAAGTGAAAAGTGAAAGTGAAGTCGCTTAGTCGTGTC
>NW_011494933.1:2135741-2152876 GCF_000754665.1 Bison bison bison
TTGCTTTGTGCTCACACCTCTGACTTTACTGGGGACTGTCCCCTACCACCATCTCTCTCTCTCTGTCAAAGAGTTAACTTACAGCTCCAATTAATAAAGTTCCTGGGCAATTAGGAGTGTTTAAATCCAAACCCCTCTGATGGCTCTCTAACTCGCCTGACAAGTTTACCCGGACTCCTGCAGCTATGCATACGATTGTTTACAGTCTCCCAGCCTCGAGAGGCATGGGAAGCTTAAGATATTCAAATAGCTTAGAGCCTCTCAGAGAGTTAAAAACTGTCAGAATAAACTAGTAAAGGATTTCATTGATGAGTCAATGCTTGTTGCCAAGTTTTCACATCCCCTGAATTGTATCCTTGAATATGTATCAATTAATAGTGGGTATGTAGAAAAAATAAGTAGTGGCCTTGGTGTTAGTAACTTTAGACCCTTAAGGTAATAAATTCTTTCTTGTTGTAAACCCATTACACATCCGCCCTATAGGAATGCAATTTTATCTTTGGAAGATGGTGCCAAACCTTGAAATAATTACTCCTAGAGAAAGTAAGTCTTTGTTGATAAGTCCTTGTCAAGAGTCATAAAATGTTAGTAGGCCTTCTGGCCAGAAGATAATGTAAATCACCTAAACCATTTGTATACGATACATTTGCAGGAAAGAAACCTTGGTTTTTGATAAGAACCAAAGACTGCTGACTTTGCATCCCCTATTATCCTCTATGTGTAACTTAGGGTATAAAAGCCCCTGTTAAAAATAAAGCTATGGGCCTTGCTTACCAACGCTTGGTCTCCCCATGTCATTCTTTCTTTTAACTTCCAGCTGAGTCTCCATCTGGAGCGCGGAACCCACCACGCTTACTAATCATGCCTGGGCTTCTAAGACCCACTCGAGAAGGTGTCTAGGGTGAGACACCTTCCGCTATTCGAGAGGGCGCCTGCGGCCTACGTAAGTGGTGCAAACTTCTTGTCTTGAAGTTTTATTGGTCTCCCGCGTAAACCAAGCTACTCAGCTTCTTTTCTCCACTGAATTTTCCTACTGAGCTATCCTCATTCTATTGTTCTCTATATCTCTAATTAGCATATAAATAGTCGCCGACGCCGTCTCCCCTTCGAATACCCTGGATCAGCCGGGGCTGGTCCTCGGCACTCTTCAGTTCTTCTTCACTTTCTGACATTAAGATGGTATCATCTGCTTGGGTCTCCTCAAATCAGACTGCCGCTGCTGCTGCTAAGCCGCATCAGTCGTGTCCAACTCTTAGCGACCCCACGGACTGTAGCCCACCAGGCTCCTCCATCTATGGGATTTTCCAGGCAAGAGTACAGGAGCGGGGTGCCATTGCCTTCTCCGCAAATCAGACTAATGGCTTAAAAAAACAAACAAACAAACAAACAAACAAACAAAAAACCAGAAGACTGGTCTCTCCAAACAAGGGGAAGCAAGAGAGAAATCTCAAAAGATTTCTTTGGACATCATCTGTATATCAACTCTCCTGAGTCTCCAATCTGCTGCCCCAAAATCTGCTGCAAATTTTGGATTCACCAGTCTCCATAAAGATATAAGCCAATCCATTAGTATAAATCAATCTCTATCTCTGCTTCTCTCTGTCTCTGTTTTTCACTGTCTTTCTCAGTCTCTGCCTGTGAAATTTCACAGGCAATAAACATTTATTTCTGAAATAACTTTTATAATTACTATTTATCCAATTTGAAATAAAATTTAAGATAGAAATTCTAAAATCATTACAAATGTCTATGTAGTTTCAAAGCCCATCTTAATTGAACATTTTCACATAATGAAGGCATTTTGGTTTTAGTATAGTTTATCTTGTTTTAAATTTTAAAAATGAGCTAAAATGATTTATGGTACATATCACATGATTTAGAAATTTATGTTTTCTTAAGATTGCTGCTGCTGCTGCTAGGTCACTTCAGTCATGATTTCTCTTTTATAAAAACATTTGTTCCATTCCCTCCAAAGGTACATTTCTTTTCTGTAAGTAATTTTTCTGTTTTCTTTTTTTGTCTATTTTTGAAATTTGTTTTTTTTTTGTGTTTTCTTTTTTCCTTTTAGTTGTTTCATAGAGAATGTCACTGAATCACCACAAATAAATGGTCTAAAAAAACAAGTACAAGCATAAATGGGTATCAAAAATTTGAACAAAATCTTTCAGAGAAAGGCATAATTGAAAAGAAAACAAAAAATCAGAAATCTTTGCAGAATCCATGACCTTAGGAATAGTTTTTAAACTATTGAAGTTAGTTTTGTTCCTTGAAAATAACGAAAAGAAAAAAAGAAAAGGAACTGTTTCCCCTGGATGTTTTGAAAACTGACCTGTATTGTGGAACAACAGTTTTAACATAACTCAACCTATGTTTCTATCAAATAATAGCCTCACATAACTATTATTATGGAAGTAACAATGATAAAATAATAAAATATGATTTAGAAGCAAAGTACATCTCTTTATCATTATTAAAATTGGATGAGCATGTACAGACACATTCATTGCCAAAGTGAGAACAGGTCTGAATTTGCTCTGCAGCTACTGTATAGCGAAGAACTTCGTTGACTTTTTCCTTTACTTCCTGGCATGGAAACCCTATAACCTGGTAATTTCTTGAGTAATAGAAGTATCTGTTGTTTGTAATGAGGCCATCAGATTAGATGAGTTCATGCTAAAGAAGTGGTGGGTATGCAAACAAGATGACTCAGGTTGAGGTCTAGTTCCTCAGAAAGGGCAACCATGTGATTAGAGATGTGGAGCTCTGAGGCAGGTGATGTAAGCATGACCTCTGGGTATCCCATGGGGGCTATAATTTGAGTTTAAATCATTTGGCCAATGATTCAATCAATCATGCTTATGAAATGAACTTGAAACTTGAGTTCCCTTTCTGGTTAACAATATTCTGCACATATTTCTATGAGTCAACATGCTGGGAGAATGACACCTCCTGACTCCAAAAGAGATAGGACATGTAAGCTTCAAGACTGCGCCCTCCTAGACCTCTTATGTGGTCGCATAGACCTCTATACTTGTCTTTTCTTTTCACTGTCCCAGATTTGTATCCTTATTGCTATAATAAAATTATAATCATAAGTATAGCACAGTGAGTGAATGGTATCTGAATGGTTGGTAGGAAGTCCAGGATTTGTAGCCAGTTGCTCAGAAGTACAGATAGTCTAAGATCCCCTAAGCTGGCAGCTGGTTCCTGAAGTGAGGGCAGTTTTGTTGGGATCTGTACCCTTAGTCTGTGGAATCTACACTAACTCCTGCATGTTAGGTCAGAAGTCATTGTAGCTACCATGATGGTCTTGATTTTCCTGCTTTATACACTGTAAATCTATTGTCAGGCACAAGCTTTGGGGCATGTAACGTTATTATTCCCATTGTCAAATCAGGAGCATTTTGTTCAATACTGTATAACCTTGTGTTTTATTACTTTGGCTGGTAGTTTGGATAACATGTCCTGAATAGGTAATAGAATCAGTCAAAGCAAATTTCATTTCTCTACAGCAATAAGGATTCTTGTCCTTTCCAATTTTGTAAACTGCCTGATATCTTGCAATTACTAAACACACTCTAATTGACCCAAATGATAGAGTCAGAATTGGTTAGATGCTTTTGAACCTGGATTTACATCACTACAACATAAAGGTATAATTTAATTATCTTGATCAGGCTCTGTTAGAGAGTGAGAAGACTTGGTGAACCTAAGAGCTTAAATTAAATTTGTAGAATTATTTTTTAATCAAAACTTCTCAGTGCAATGGAGCAATACATCAAATTTTTGATAATAGGAATTTTAATAAACAGAATTAACCTGTTTGTGAACAAAAACAAAATGATCATGCATTGCATTATCCCTTGAATTTAGGCAAAATATACTTTAATATGTTTGAAAATACAGTTGATGATAACTGCTACTATAATTTTAACTTTAAAAATATTTGACTTCTTTCTGTTATAATCCTCATTATTATTAATTTGTAGTTGCAAACTATTTACTTTGCTTATACTCTAATATGTTTACTGCAACCACTTTTTGAACCTCCTCTCCTTCTTTGAATGTTTCCTAGTTATCTACTCAGGGACAAGTTCTCCTGGAGGTGTGGGGGATGTCATTAAATTTGATTTTTGTCCTAGTTTGACTGAAAGGAGTAGACTAGAGATGTAGTGCTATCACTGTGATCACTGGGAATTAAATAAGGCTGTGCATATAAGAACACTGTCATGTATAAGCTATAAACTTAAAAAGCAGTACTCAGACTCTATTCTGAGGTGATAAAGAGTCATTCTCTCACACACACTAAAAATGAACGCACAGGGATAGAGTTTCACCAAGTATTTATATCAGCAAATTCAGTTTAACTTAATAGGTTACAATAACTATCGAAATGCAATGCCATTTAATCAATCAACCAACCAGGACCCAGTGAAAAAGATGCATTTCTATGTAACTCAGAAGCATTTAATTTAAAATTAAGAATAGCCATACTATTATAGACAAAACACACTAGCATTTTACAAAAACTAATACAAATTATGGGAATAATTTCACCTCAGAAAAGATTATTTTTATTTGTATTCATTATCAGAGAGAAGACTATTTCAGCTTTAGGTTTATTCCATTGAATAATCTCTGTGCAAATATTTTCACAATGCTGAATTTTTAAAATTAATTTATTTATTTTTGGCTGCACTGGATCTTCATTGTGGCATACAGGCTTTCTTTAGTTGTGGAGGGCGGTGACTACTCTCCAGCTGCAGTACACAAGCTTTTCATTGCAGTGGCCACTCTTGTTGCAGAGCACAAGTTCTAAGCACTCTGGCTTCATTGTTGCAGCTTGCTGGCCTTCAGTAGTTTCACCACAGGGCACGTGGGTAGCTCACGGCACCCCACTCCAGTACTCTTGCCTGGAAAATCCCATGGACGGAGGAGCCTGGTAGGCTGCAGTCCATGGGGTCGCGAAGAGTCGGACACGACTGAGCAATTTCCGTTTCACTTTCATGCATTGGAGAAGGCAGTGGCAACCCACTCCAGTGTTCTTGCCTGGAGAATCCCAGGGACGGCGAAGGCTGGTGGGCTGCCTTCTATGGGGTCGCACAGAGTCGGACATGACTGAAGCGACTTAGCAGTAGCAGCAGCACAGGTCTAGAGTGCACAGGCTTCAGTAGTTGTGGCTCATGAGCTTTACAGAGCTTGAGCTCAGGTAGATGTGGTGCATGGGCTTAGTTGCTCCCTTGCATGTGGAATCTTCCTGGACACAGGGATTGAATCCGTGTTCCCTGTATTGGCAAGCAGATCCTTATCCACTGTATCACCAGGGAAGATCAGGTGCTGAATTTTTTTTTAAGAAGTTAAAAGGAAAAACATTAACTTACTGGAGACCTATGACTCTTCTACATTGTCTAATGTAGGGCATTAGCAATACCCTTCTGTAGTATCTGAAATTGAACTAATGAAGTCATAGGGAAAATAACACTATACAGGCAAATCTTATACTCCCTATATATATCATTAATATCATTTTTGGTATCCTTAGAATAGATAGAAAAAATAGATAGTGTTCAAGTTTTTGTACAGCACAAATACAACAGAAAGCAAAGTATGAAAAATTTTTATCCACTTCTTTAAAATGCACACATATGTATGTCTGTCTTTTTAAGTGACAAATAGATTTTAAAATTAGAAAAAATACTTATCATTTACTTTTCCCTAATGGAATAAAAGTCTCATCTCTATACAATTGAAGTTCTAAATTAATTATACAATTTAAAATAATGCCCTTTTTTTAAAAAAAAAATTATGAACTCTTGACTTATCCTGTTTACAGGATCTCTATTCAAGATCACCTCCACTTTAGCAACAAAATACAATTTGTGTTAATATCCCTAATTATAAATTTTTGTTGTTAAACAATATTTAATTGGCTGAGAATTACCTTTCCTTTTTATCACCTATGTTGCCAATTGCAGACATAGGAGATGAAGCTTAATGTACATAAAAACAAATTATAGCCTGTAATTTCATTCTCTCTAATGTCAGGCATATGTGTTTTCAGGCTGAAAGGCACTATATTTCTGAATTTTAGAGCAATTTAAATAAAGGGAATTATTCAGGAGATTACTGAAAAGGGATTAGTGACAAAATTAGGCAGAACTGTGTGTCTCTGTCCCTGCTTGATTACTCTGCCCTCTTAACTGCCTGAATGACAAAGATAACCCCATTGGTATGCCCTGCTTCGTGAAGCTATTGAGTAACTCAGAGTTCTCTAAATTTGTATCCATTAATAAAGTAACAGAGTATTGTCTTTATGAATTTTCCTTACCAGGACAAAAGAAATCATTATCAAAAGAAAACAGAACATAGTAATGCTGGAGTAGCATTGGCAACCCACTCCAGTACTCTTGCCTGGAAAATCCCATGGATGGAGGAGCCTGGTAGGCTGCAGTCCATGGCGTCGCTAAGAGTCGGATACGACTGAGCGGCTTCACTTTCACTTTTCACTTTGCTGCATTGGAACAGGAAATGGCAACCCACTCCAGTGTTCTTGCCTGGAGAATCCCAGGGACGGGGGAGCCTGGTGGGCTGCCGTCTCTGGGGTTGTACAGAGTCGGACACGACTGAAGCGACTTAGCAGCAGCAGCAGCAGCAGCACCATTGTCAGTAGTTTTTACACATATAATTAGCTATCAGTTTGATAATCTCATTTCCAAAGTCAAATATATAGCAGTGATATTTAATGCCTCTGTTGCATGAGATAGTAGCACAACTCTGAACTGCTTGGAAAGAAAAAGTTGGGCTAATGTACTGACAGAAAATGGACAGAGGATAAGGGTCTTGCTGTCATAATGATTAATTCAGATCAACACAGACCGTCTTTACTGTGGTAATTGGTATCAATCATGATGAAAGTTGAAATTCATGGTTCAGTCTTGCCAGAAGCACACATAAGAAAGGCCCACCAGGGAAGTTGTACCAAGCAATTCATCAAAGATGTTATCAGTGAGCATCCTTGACATTAACTCATTATCCACATGCCTGGGTATACAGAATAGAGAATGCACATTTAAGAATTGGCAGATTAAACACAATATAAACTAAACTACACAGAGTTAAAAAAAAAAAAAGGTACACCCCATATGTCTGGGTCAAAACAGGGAAATTCTAATACAGATCATTGGAATTCTCAATATTAATGCCATTTGGATTTTAACTGCATTGCCATTATCTAATTATATAATGATTACATATAAAGATCATTAGCATTGTTTTTGTTTTGCTAATTGATCTTATCATCTTTACTGTTTGGAAAATGTAGCATCATGCGGTTTCATACAAATACCTACCTGTCATTTTATCCAGCCAAGTGACTGAGAGAGGCCTGCAAGTTCACCTGTATGGATATTTTTAAGAGACTATTAAAGAGTAGTGACTGTCCCTGGAAAAGGAAATGGCAACCTACTCCAGTATTTTTCCCTGGGAAATCCCATGGACAGAGGAGCCTGGTGGGCTACAGTCCATGGGGTCACAAGAGCTGGACACAACTTAGTGACTAAACCACCACCAATGACTGTCCCAGATGCTTTATATACCATATCTGTTTAGGAATGGTTCAGTTACACATTAGAGAACCCATTCTGGAAAGGTTTAAACTCCCAAAAGAACACAAAAGAAAACCCAGGTCTCATTCAGTGACTGCCTCAATAGCATCAGCATTCTGATTCTTTCCATATCTGCTCCATTGTTCTTAAGGCTTGACTCATGCCCTTATGAGCTTAAGAAATTATTTTTTCTCTAGGTATCATGGAAATAGTCCAAGTGGAGGAACAGGGAACAATCAACAATAGTGCATGCCAGATGAGACCACCACCCTATTTATCCCCAACTAACCTTTATGGGCTTTGGGAATGAGTCAGTACCCAGTGGTTTCTGCTTGCATCACTAGTTAGCTTTGTATCACTTACTCATCATTCTCTTTAAGAGACTCTAGGAAGTGATTCTGGTGCTGGGCCTATTGTGTCATCTGTCCAAATTGCAGTTCTTCTCTTCTAAGAAGGAAGAATAGAAACATGGCTAGATCATCTGCTCATCTAACAATAATTGCCACACATGTGGATATAGGGGAAGACTCTGCTGCTGCTGCTGCTGCTGCTGCTAAGTCGCTTCAGTCATATCCGACTCTTAGTGACCCCATGGACTGCAGCCCACCAGGCTCCTCCATCCATGGGATTTTCTAGGCAAGAATACTGAAGTGGGGTGCCATTGCCTTCTCCAGGGAAGATGCTAGGTGGGACAATTTAAGAGCCAAATTCCTGACACAGTGCTTTCTTGTTGTGTAAAATTAAAGCTGGCTGACCAGAGGAACTGAGGTACAGGAGGAATGGATTAATACTGTGAGGTAAGGTCAGAGCATGTGTGCTGTGCTAAGTTGCTTCAGTCATGTACAACTCTTTGTGACTCTATGGGCTGTAGCCCTCCAGCCTCCTCTGTCCATGGGATTCTCCAGGCAAGAATACTGGACTGGGTCGCTGTGCCTTCCTCCAGGGGATATTCCCAACCCAGGGATCGAACCTGCATCTCTATGTTTCCTGCATTGGCAGGCAGATTCTTTACCACTATCACCCAAGGGCAGAGAGTAAGAGGCAAGAGAGTCACTTTTTAAAAAGTAATAATAATGTATTTATTTTAATTAGATGCTAATTACTTTGTAATACTGTGGTGGTTTTTGCCATACATGGACATGAATCAGCCAAAGGCGCACATGTGTCCCCACATCTTGAATCCCCCTCTCATCTCCCTCCCCACCCTATCCCTCTGGGTTGTCCCAGAGCACCAGGCTTTGAGTGCCCTGCTTCATGCATCAAACTTGCACTGGTCATATATTTTACATGTGGTAATATGCATTTTCAATGCTATTCTAAGAGAGTCACTTTTTAAGGTGTTTCACTCTTGGTAAAGACTTTGGATATTGGAAAGTCTGAGTGAGATGAAAAATCACTGGAAAATTTGAATAGAGATATGAGTCTGATCTTGCTGCAGTTTTGACAACAGACCCCAGGAGCACAAGATTTGAAATAAGGAAACCAGTAAGTATGAGATCCTTGCAATAGGAATGATGTGATATAGATTGGACTAGGGTACAAGTCTGGTCGTATTGTGACAGCTGACAGGACTTATGGACAAATTGGATTGTAGGTTGTGAGAGAAAAATGAGTCTAACATCAGTCTGTTTATTTTTAATAAAAATAGACGTTGATTTTATCTATCCTGAATGAATGAATGGACATAATTTTCCCCTCTTTATTACTATTGTAAATTTTATTGACAGTTATTAACACTGAACCATCACGGTGACCCTCTAATATGGAGAAAGGAAACTGGTCTGCAGTAAACTGTGACTGTGAAATAGTACCCTAATTCTGTAGTCAACATTTTGATGGAGACTTAAAATGAATTTCAAAGACTTTTTGTTTTATTTTTTCTTCTCTATGCTCTGACATATTTAATATAGTGTTGGAGTAATGAATTACCTTTAGTTTTGATAGAATTTAAATGTGAAATTATGGAATCATGCTTTCAGAAAAAGGAAACTAAAAAAATTATTTACTATTTCTTCTATGACTAAAAACAATTTAGGTCTTTCCGCTCTTTGGTCAATATTATTAGTATTTATTTCCTCATCAGTTCAGTTCAGTTCAGTTCAGTCACTCAGTCGTGTCTGAGTCTTTGTGACCCCATGAATTGCAGCACGCCAGGCCTCCCTGTCCATCACCAACTCCTGGAGTTCACCCAAACTCATGTCCATCGAGTCAGTGATGCCAACCAGCCATCTCATCCTCTGTCATCCCCTTCTCCTCCTGCCCCCAATCCCTCCCAGCATCAGAGTCTTTTCCAATGAGTCAACTCTTCACATGAGGCAGCCAAAGTATTGGAGTTTCAGCTTCAATATCAGTCCTTCCAATGAACACCCAGGACTAATCTCCTTCAGAATGGACTGGTTGGATCTCCTTGCAGTCCAAAGGACTCTCAAGAGTCTTCTCCAACACCACATTTCAAAAGCATCAATTCTTCGGTGCTCAGCTTTCTTCACAGTCCAATTTTCACATCCATACATGACCACTGGAAAACCATAGCCTTGACTAGATGGACCTTTGTTGGAAAAGTAGTGTCCTTGCTTTTCAATATGCTATCTATCTAGCTTGGTCATAACTTTCCTTCCAAGGAGTAAGCGTCTTTTAATTTCACGGCTGCAGTCACCATCTGCAGTGATTTTGGAACCCCAAAAAATAAAGTCTGACACTGTTTCCACTGTTTCCCCATCTATTTCCCATGAAGTGATGGGACCGGATGCCATGATCTTCGTTTTGTGAATGTTGAGCTTTAAGCCAACTTTTTCACTCTCCTCTTTCACGTTCATCAAGAGGCTTCTTAGTTCCTCTTCATTTTCTGCCATAAGGGTGGTGTCATCTGCATATCTGAGGTTATTGATATGTCTCCCGGCAATCTTGATTCTAGCTTGTGCTTCTTCCGGCCCAGCATTTCTCATGATGTAGTCTTCATATAAGTTAAATTAGCAGGGTGAAAATATATAGCTTTGACATACTCCTTTTCCTATTTGGAACCAGTCTGTTGTTCCATATCCAGTTCTAACTGTTGCTTCCTGACCTGCATATAGGTTTCTCACTAAATGTTTTTATAAAACACTAGGAAAAGATTTTGAGCCAAGGAAATAGTCTGTCACTGTTTCCATTGTTTCCCTATCTATTTGAAATGATGGGACCATAGGTCATGACCTTAATTTTTTGAATGTTGAGTTTTAAGCCAGGTTTTTCACTCTCCTCTTTCACCTTCATCAAGAAGCTCTTTAGTTCCTCTTTGCTTTCTGCCATAAGGGTGGTTTCATCTTTTTTTTTTTTTTTTAATTTTCTTGGGCTCCAAAATCACTGAAGATGGTGACTGTAGTCATGAAATTAAAAGATGCTTGCTCCCTGTAAGACAAGCTATGAGAAACCTAGACAGGGTATTAAAATGCAGAGGCATTACTTTGCCAACAATGGTCCATATAGTCAAAGCTACTGTTTTTCCAGTAGTTATGTATGGATGTGAGAGCTGCACCATAAAGAAGGCTGAGTGCCAAAGAATTGATGCTTTGGAACTGTGGTTTTGGAGAAGACTCTTGTGAATACCTTCGACTAAAGGAGATCAAACCAGTCAATCCTAAAGGAAATCAGTCCTGAGTATTCATTGGAAGGGCTGATGCTGAAGCTAAAGTTTCAGTATATTGATCACATGATGCAAAGAGCTGACTCATTGGAAAAGACCGTGATGCTGGGAAAGATTGAAGGCAGGAGAAAAGGAAACAAAAGATAAGATAGTTGGATGGCATCACTGAGTCAATGAACAAGGAATCTGAGCAAGCTCTGGGAGGTGGTGAAGATAGGAAGCCTGCTGTGTTGCAATCCACGGGCTCTGCAAAGAGTCAAATATGACTAAATGACTGAACAACAGCAACAACCATTTTTAGAAATTGCTGTCGTTCACTATTAACAAGTGAAAATTAACTGCAGCCTAACAAGCTGCAGTCTATTGAGTCACAAAGAGTCAGACAGGACTGAGTGACTGAATAACAACAACAAAGATATCTCTGAGGATTGTTTTTAAACTTTCTCTGAATGTCATTATTCCCTCAATTTCATTTATGAGTTCACTAATTTGTATGATTTTCTCTTTTTCTTCTTACATGAATTTTATCTATGCATCAGAAAATTCAAACACTGAATTCTTGAGTTTATTTGGGAGTGTTACTGTTTTTCTGTTTTTCTATTCATTATTTCCTGACTTAATAGTTTATCCCTGCCTTCCATTTTCCTTAGATTATTATGTTTTCTAAATTCCCTTTGAACTTTGATTGTATTTCTCTATTTTTTTTTATTTCTTTTTTCCTTTTTTTTTTAAATTTTATTTTATTTCTTAACTTTACAATATTGTATTGGTTTTGCCATATATCAACATGAATCCGCCACAGGTATACATGTGTTCCCCATCCTGAACCTCCTTCCACCTCCCTCCCTCTACCATCCCTTTGGATCGTCCTAGTGCACCAGCCCCAAGCATCCAGTATCGTGCATTGAACCTGGACTGACGACTCATTTCATATATGATATTATACATGGTTCAATGCCATTCTACCAAATCATCCCACTCTCTCCCTCCCTCACACAGTCCAAAAGACTGTTCTATACATCAGTGTCTCTTTTGCTGTCTCATATACAGGATTATTGTTATCATCTTTCTAAATTCCATATATATGCATTAGTATACTGTATTGGTGTTTTTCTTTCTGGCTTACTTCACTCTGTATAATAGGCTCTAGTTTCATCCACCTCATTAGAACTGATTCAAATGTATTCTTTTTAATGGCTTAGTAATCCTCCATTGTGTATATGTACCACAGCTTTCTTATCCATTCATCTGCTGATGGACATCTAGGTTGCTTCCATGTCCTGGCTATTATAAACAGTGTTGCAATGAACACTGGGGTACACATGTCTCTTTCAATTCTGGTTTCCTCAGTGTGTATGCCCAGAAGTGGGATTGCTGGGTCATATGGCAGTTCTATTTCCAGTTTTTTAAGGAATCTCCACACTGTTCTCCATAGTGGCTGTACTAGTGTGCATTCCCACCCACAGTGTAAGAGGGTTCCCTTTTCTCCACACCCTCTCCAGCATTTATTATTTGTAGACTTTTGGATCGCAGCCATTCTGACTGGTGTGAAATGGTACCTCATAGTGGTTTTGATTTTCATTTCTCTGATAATGAGTGATGTTGAGCATCTTTTCATGTGTTTGTTAGCAATCTGTATATCTTCTTTGGAGAAATGTCTATTTAGTTCTTTGGCCCATTTTTTGATTGGGTCATTTATTTTTCTGTAATTGAGCTGTAGGAGTTGCTTGTATATTTTTGAGATTAGTTGTTTGTCAGTTGCTTCATTTGCTATTATTTTCTCCCATTCTGAAGGCTGTCTTTTCACCTTGCTTATAGTTTCATTTGTTGTGCAGAAGCTTTTAAGTTTAATTAGGTCCCATTTGTTTATTTTTGCTTTTATTCCCAATATTCTGGGAGGTGGGTCATAGAGGATCCTGCTGTGATGTATGTCAGAGAGTGTTTTGCCTATGTTCTCCTCTAGGAGTTTTATAGTTTCTGGTCTTATGTTTAGATCTTTAATCCATTTTGAGTTTATTTTTGTGTATGGTGTTAGAAAGTGTTCTAGTTTCATTCTTTTACAAGTGGTTGACCAGTTTTCCCAGCACCACTTGTTAAAGAGATTGTCTTTAATCCATTGTATATTCTTGCCTCCTTTGCCAAAGATAAGGAGTCCATATGTGCATGGATTTATCTCTGGGATTTCTTTTTTGTTCCATTGATCTATATTTCTGTCTTTGTTCCAGCACCATACTGTCTTCATGGCTGTGGCTTTGTAGTAGAGACTGAAGTCAAGCAGGTTGATTCCTCCAGTTCCATTCTTCTTTCTCAAGATTGCTTTGGTTATTTGAGGTTTTTTGTATTTCCATACAAATTGTGAAATTATTTGTTCTAGCTCTGTGAAGAATACCATTGGTAGCTTGATAAGGATTGCATTCAATCTATAGATGGCTTTGGATTGTATACTCATTTTCACTGTATTGATTCTTCTGATCCATGAACATGGTATATTTCTCCATCTATTAGTGTCCTCTTTGATTTCTTTCACCAGTGTTTTATAGTTTTCTATATATAGGTCTTTAGTTTCTTCAGGTAGATATATTCCTAAGTATTTTATTCTTTTCATTGCAATGGTGAATGGAATTGTTTCCTTAATTTCTCTTTCTATTTTCTCATTGTTAGTGTATAGGAATGCAAGGGATTTCTGTGTGTTGATTTTATATCCTGCAACTTTACTATATTCACTGATTAGCTCTAGTAATTTTCTGGTGGAGTCTTTAGGGTTTTCTATGAAGAGGATCATGTCATCTGCAAACAGTGAGAGTTTTACTTCTTCTTTTCCAATTTGGATTCCTTTTATTTCTTTTTCTGCTCTGATTGCTGTGGCCAAAACTTCCAAAACTATGTTGAATAGTAGTGATGAAGGTGGGCACCCTTGTCTTGTTCCTGACTTTAGGGGAAATGCTTTCAATTTTTCACCAATGAGGATAATGTTTGCTGTGGGTTTGTCATATATAGCTTTTATTATGTTTAGGTATGTTCCTTCTATTCCTGCTTTCTGGAGAGTTTTTATCATAAATTGATGTTGCATTTTGTCAAAGGCTTTCTCTGCATCTATTGAGATAATTATATGTTTTTTTATTTTTCAGTTTGTTAATGTGGTGTATTACATTGATTGATTTGCAGATATAATCTAACATTAGAGCATTCTTACTCTTAATGTTCATCCCTGTTTACCCACAGAAGTGCTACTCAAGTATTGGGTAATTTAAATGGCACAGCCACCAATCCATCAGTAAGGTCATTTGGGCAAGCACAGTGAGTCTTTTTCAGGGTGCAATAGTGAAATACAGCACTGTTTAAAGACGTTGTAATCTTTCTGCTTGAATGCTTCAAGGCATTTTTGATTATCACTGAAGCCCAGGAAATTTCCTAGGACTTGTCTCAATACTATTAAACCTGAATACTTTACAGTACAATACAATATGAACTCAGGAGACCCCAGTTCGATTGTTTAGTTGGAAAGGTCGCCTGGAGAAGGGGTAGGTTACCCACTCCAGTATTCTTGGGCTTCCCTTGTGGCTCACCTGGTAAAGAATCTGACTGCAATGTGGGAGACCTGGGTTTAATCCCTGGGTTGGGAAGATCCCCTGGAGAAGGGAAAGGGTACCCACTCCAGTATTCTAGCCTGAAGAATTCCATGGACCATTCCATGGCTTGCAAATATTCAGACAGGGCTGAGCAACTTTCACTTTCACATGAACTCTTTTAGCATATTGATTAATTCCTCAAAACTTTGCTTGAAAAAGTTTTGTCAAATGCTTTTACTCTATTTTTTTCTTAATGGGTATTCACTACAAATATATATTCTCCTTTATTTGTCTTCTATAGTTACTACTTTTCCATATTATTTTTCACAAGTCCTTTTAGATTTCATTTTTGTTTCCTTTGTAATATCCATTCTATTTTACATTTTTTTTCACTATCTATAGAAAGTTTACTTTTCTGTGCTGTTTTGTTTTCTTTTTTTTTTCTACCAGCTAATATTTTGTCCCATCTGTCCTCACCCATATGGACTTCACTGGTGGCTCAGACAGTAAAGAATCTGCCTACCATTGTTTGATCCCTGGATGGGGCTAGATCCCCTGTAGAAGGAAATGGCAACCCATTCCAGTATTCTTTCCTTGAAATCCCATGGACAGAGGAGCCTGGTCGGCTACAGTCCATGGGGTCACCAAAGAGTCAGACATGACTTAGTAATCAAATAGGGCCACAATAATCAATCATTATAACTTCCCTGAATTTTTATGTCCAAATCTTGAATTCTATCTTCAAAGCCCACAGGTTTAAAAAAGTATGTTTTCTATCTTGACTTTTAATTGCCTTCCTGCTATATGCTTGCCCTGTGTTCTTCACCATCAATTTGGTTACACTGTTTCTTTATATTTTCTTTTTAAATCATGCACTATCATTTACTTGAGTCTATGATGGTTCCATTTAGTTTATTAATAAATTTTGAATAAGATTGTTCCTATCAGACCAGCAATTGGCAGCTCTTTCATGTGAGGAACGGAAGTCATAAATCTGTAGGATTGAGAATTCTGCCTCATTCTTAGTGAAAAATCTTTATTTGTGGCATTGAGTGACTCTGTGTATATTTGCACATATGTGTGTGCATGAGAGAGAGAGAGAAAGAGAGGGAGAGAGAAAGGGAATTAGTTTACCTTTTTTTTCCCCTGAGTAACAAAGATCTAGATCTATTAGACTATTCATAATTTTACTCCTTAATTGTCCTTTCAGATGCTTCTTATAGAAATGATGTTTTCCCACAGACTGCTTCTTGCAGAAAATGATAATTTTATAGATTTTAAAAAACTCTTACATAGTTTATTGTTATAATCATTATTTTACAAAATAAAATTTTTGGTACATTGTGCAATTTATTGACAGATTGTGGGATGCATATTAGAATATCATAAGTAATTTTTAAATGAATCCTCTTCCATTTGAATAAGCAGTTCCCTCTCTAGCCTTATATTTTTGGGTTCTTTATCTCAGGGTTATTGTTTTATGATGTGGGCCCTTATAAACAAGAAGTCACATGAAGTCATTCTAAACTTTTCTCCTTTGCCTTTCTCTTATATGGATTCTTATAGGCTTAAATATTTGACTTTCAAGCTCCCTTCCAACTAGAAGTGGCTACATATATATGGCATCACCGACTCAATGGACATGGGTTTGGGTAAACTCCAGGAGTTGGTGATGGACAGGGAGGCCTGGTGTGCTGCGGTTCATGGGGTCACAGAGTTGGACACGACTGAGCAACTGGACTGAACTGAACTGAACACATACATTCCTGCCACGTGATGTAGAAAAAAGTCTCTATAAAAGTGTTTTTTTTTTTTTTTTTTGTCATGATTAAGTGAAGAGGAACTAAAAAGCCTCTTGATTAAAGTGAAAGAGGAGAGTGGAAAAGTTGGCTTAAGCTCAACATCCAGAAAACTAAGATCATGGCATCTGGTCCCATCACTTCATGGGAAATGTGGGGATGGTTAAACAGTGGAAACAGTGGCAGACTTTATTTTTCTGGGCTCCAAAATCACTGCAGATGGTGATTGCAGCCATGAAATTAAAAATGTTTACTCCTTGGAAGGAAAGTTATGACCAACCTAGATAGCATATTGAAAAGCAGAGACATTACTTTGTTGACAAAGGTCCATCTAGTCAAAGCTATGGTTTTTCCAGTGGTCATGTAGGAATGTGAGAGTTGGACTGTGAAGAAAGCTGAGCACTGAAGAATTGCTGCTTTTGAACTGTGGTGTTGCAGAAGACTCTTGAGAGTCCCCTGGACTGCAAGGAGATCCAACCAATCCATTCTAAAGGAGATCAGCCCTGGGATTTCTTTGGAAGGAATGATGCTAAAGCTGAAA
>NW_011494933.1:2152976-2161093 GCF_000754665.1 Bison bison bison
AGTACTTTGGCCACCTCATGTGAAGAGTTGACTCATTGGAAAAGACTCTGATGCTGGGAGGGATTGGGGGCAGGAGTAGAAGGGGACGACAGAGGATGAGATGGCTGGATGGCATCGCTGACTCGATGGACATGAGTTTGAGTGAACTCCGGGAGTTGGTGATGGACAGGGAGGCCTGACGTGCTGGGATTCATGGGGTCGCAAAGAGTCGGACACGACTGAGTGACTGAACTGAACTGAAAGTAAACCAGTCACCTTTTTCCTCATTGTCTTTGCCTGAACTATGAATGTTGTTTCTGGAACTGCATTGCCACCATGAGGCCACCAGGGAAAAATAAGTCAAATGATAAGTATGCTAGAGAAAAGATAGGGTTCAAAATCTTTAATTGTGTGCTGAATCTTTCTAAGAGACCTTCCATGCTTTTCTATGTGAGTAAACACAATGCACTTTCTACTTATGTTGTTGATTTACGGCTTTTCTGTGACTTAACACTTCTATGAAGTGAAAGAAGAATCTCCTGTTTCATACACAGAGCTTTCAGGAATGACTGTTTTTCAGTCCAAATACATTTCCTAGGTCCTAAAATTAACAAGTTCTTTTAGACACTTAAAGCTCTCTTATGTTCTGCCGAATATACAGGGCTTCTTATTACCATAGCTCCACTCTCTTTGAACATACTCTAGGTCAGTATTTCTCCCACGATGCTCCTTTATTATAAATATCTATTATTATTCCTTCAATAAGGAAATTGTTGAAATGTCATCTCTGGTGGATACTTTTTCATTCTCTTTCCTCCTTTTATACTGTGTATATTTCAATAAAACTTTATTGTTCTTCATTCTTTTGGTTTGATCCATATTTCTTCCTGATATATTTTTCTTCCGCCTGGAGGATTTCCTCTAAAATTCCTTTTCTTGTTAGTCTGCTGGAGATACATTCTTTTCACCTCCTAGCTCCTAAATTCACTTTGCTTTTGTTGTTGAAAAATATTTTCACTGAGTATAGAATTCTGGATGGATGGGTTTTACCTTTCAAAATTTTGCCCTGCTTCCTTATTATACTCATTGCTTTGAAAAACAATTCTGCTTGTCTTCATGTAGATTTCTTTATTGTTCTCAGAGTGATTTTGATGAGTTTCTTGAATCTGCATTTATGGTTTTCATCTATTTTAGAATTATTTTCAAAATTGTTTTGTAAAATTACTTTTCTGACACTCCATCCCTTTTTCAAGGACTTCAGTTAACAGTGGCTTGGATGGTAAAGAATCTGCCTGCAATACAGGAGACCCAAAGGTTTGATCCAGGGTCAGGAAGATCCCCTGGAGAAGGGAATGGCTACCCACTCCAGTACTCTTGCCTGAAAAATCCCATGGACAGAGCAGCCTGGCAGGCTGAAGGACTAACACTTTTTTACAAGGTTCTTTGAAGTTGTTCCATGATTCACTGATGCTCTTTTCTTCCTTCCTTTCTTTCAACTCTTTTTTAATACCTTCATTTTTTTTTTTTTTTTAAATTTGGCAATGGCATAGGGCATGCGGGATCTTAGTTCCCCAACCAGAACCAATGCCCTCTGCAGTTGGAGCATAGAGTCTCAGCCATTTGACCACAAGGAAAGTCTTTCCATCTTCAATTTGGATAATCTCTAAAAATATGTCTTTGACTATACTATTTATACTTTAAAAAAAAATCTACTTTAAGTGAATTTAAGGAGAAAGGTCATTGTTTCCTGCCATCTGGAAACTAAAAAGACCCCTTTGCTAATTGATGTTCTCTAGTGAAAATGTGATTAAAATGAGAAGTAAATGAAGAGTACTAACAGTAGGAAAAGGAAGCAGTTTCTCTTTATGCTTTCCATCAGATTTTCAGCATGTGTTTGTGTATGTGTGTTTGGGCTTACAGGTGTGTATATATGTATCTAACATATGTAATATATAATTATGATATATACACATTGATTCCAACTATTTGTATTACATTTATAATATATATTATACTCTATATGTATGTATAGGGGAGAGAGTAGAAAACAATATATTGGTTTTAGATAGTAATAATAAGATAAAATACTTCATATATATCAGTTAATTTTATAGTAAATACTCAAAATAAATATTTTATTATTATAATCTGATTTTTAATTTATTTTTTCTGCTGTTGTAAACCACCAATTTGTGGTAATTTGTTATATCAAATTGATACAGTTCCCAAGTACCTTAAAAGTAAAATATATTCATTCTTATCAGTTAGTTGATATTTTATTCTCTCTGACATTGATACTGTTAATACACCCTTAGGAAAGATACATTGGGACTTAAATGAAAAAAAATTCTAAAATATATTCAGTGAAAAGTATAGGAATTCCAGGAAGCCCATATCCCATAAGTCTAAGATTTTTAAATAAATAGATAGTGTGACTTACACATAAAGCAAACAATTTTAGACAAAGAGCTGAAATTCTTATAAACTATAACAAGTTAATTTTATTTTAAAATGTTTTCAATCCTTATTTTTTATTGAAGTATAGTTGATTTATAATGTGTTAATTTTTGCTTTTGAATTGTGATGTGTCAGGAAGCATTTAACAGGAGGCTTCCTGTGTACTGTTTTGGATCTGTCAGGAATTCTCTGTTCCTTATTAATTCCTGAATATTCAGGAATTAAGAGGAGACGTAAGCCTCTGCCAGGGGCTGAGGAATCCAGGTATTTCCTTTGTTAGTTTTTCTATACGGTGATAAGTACCCTCTTACATTTTATGAACCATATGGTAAAAGTGATTATTTACAACTCTCTCTCTCTTTAATATGGATCACCTATGTTTTGTAAATCTGGAATTTTAATCTTTAGCTTTGCTGAGAATAACTACAGTATATATGCCCACACCATGTTGACTAAAACACTTTTGCTCCATCAGAGCTTTGGTCCCCATGTCTTGCTTTTTTTCTCTAGCTCTCTCTCTCCCTCTCTCTCTTTTTCAGGCTGATCCCCTGAAGTGCAGAGGCTCTCTGAGTTCACTTTCCCGCCCAAGCTTCTAAGTCCCTCTCGAGAAGGCACTCTGCCCCTTCACCCCATTGAGAGAGCGCCTGAGGCCTCTGTGAACAGAGCAAGCCCCGTGTCAGGGACTTTATTGGCTTTATGCATAAACCAAAGAATATCAGCCTCTTTCTCTTTCATTTGCTTTCTTATTGGTCGACTCTGAACCACCAGGTTCTGGTCCATTAAAGGACCTCAACAGTGGTGGTGGAGAAACTCTTGAGAGTGCCTTGGACTGCAAGGAGATTAAATTCAATCCTAAAAGAAATCAACCATGAATATTCATTGGAAGGACCATTGCTGAAGCTGAAGGGCTAATACTTTTGTCACCTGATGCAAAGAGCCGACTCTCTGTGATCTCATGGACTGCAGCATGCCAGGCTCCTCTGTCCTCTACTCTCTCCTAGATTTTGCTCAAATTCATGTCAATTGAGTTAATGATACCATCTAACTCATGAAGTGATACCACCTTATTCTTTTCCACTTCCTTCTACTTTTGCCTTCAAAGTTCCCAGCATTAAGGCCTTTTCCAATAGATAAGCCCATAAGACTTTTGCAATAAGTCTTGTCCAGTAGCAGAATTGAAAAGCATAAATTCTTCAGCACTCAGACTTCTTTATGGTCCAACTCTCATAGTACAGGGCTACTGGAAAAGCCATAACTTTGAATATACAGACATTTGTCAGCAAAGTGATTTCTCTGTTTTTTGAATACTATCTAGGTTTATCATAGCTTTCCTTCTAAGGAGCAAGCATCTTTTAATTACATGGATGCAGTCATCATCCATAGTGATTTTGGAACCCAAGAAAATGAAATCTACAACTGTTTCCAATTTTTCCCCTTCTATTTGCCATAAAGTGATGGGACTGGATGCCATGATTTTAGTTTTCTGAATGTTGAGTTTTAAGTCAACTTTTTCACTCTCCTCTTTCATGCTCCTCAAGTTCCTCTCACATTCTGCCATTACAGTGGTATCATCTGCATATTTGAGGTTGTTGATATTTCTTCTGGGAACCTGGATCCCAGCTGGTAATTCATCCAGCCTGGTATTTAGCATCTTGTACTCTGCATATAAGTTAAATAAGCAAGGTAACAATATGCAACCTTGTTGTACTCTTTTCTCAATTTTGAATCAGTCCTTTGTTCCATGTCCAGTTCTAACTGTTGCTTCTTGAATTGCATACAGGTTTCTCAGGAGACTTAAAACTCAACATTGTAATTTAAGTATATTTCAGAGTTTTTCTTTATTAATGAAAGAAATAGCCAAAAGCAGAATACATCTTGGTGGTCAAAATATTATCTAAAAACACTTTATTATTTTAGTTAATTTTCTGTGTATGTGTGTTCATCTGATTAACTGTGATAAAAGTTTACTTACAAATCTTTCTAATGTGAAAATTTGTATCTCCAGAAAGACCTATATACTGTTGTTTATTAAAGTATTGATATCATGTGATAGATTAGCTTAAATTTTGCATTTTTTCTAGAAAACAAAAATTAGATATTATTCTCAGTTTCAGTAACAAACATAAGCCAAGTTACAGATAGAAATTTCCCCAGTCTTTCTAAGTGTTTCTTGCATCACCTTCTTACGGCTCAACTATCAGCAAGCTTCCAAGTGCAGCTGATTGCCATGAAATATCGAAGAGCCTCATTATTGGGTGTCACTGCAAATCCTAGAGTCTCAATCTCAACAGGACCCTCAACTCCACCTTGCAATCTGTCTGGTATGCACTCTCTCCCACTTCTTTAGAAATTGTTTTCAATTTGTTTTCAATTTTCATCAAATCACCTAGTTCTCAGCAAACAAACTCAATTCCTACATCTCAGAAAGACCACTAGACAAAACTTTCTAAACTCCATATATTCAAAATATCCCTCCACAGTTATTTCTGCCTTCTTATTCTCTGTACTTAAGGAAGAGACCTTTCTTCTGCTTTAGATGAGTCTCTGCACCTTTGTCAAGTTTACACATCCTCCTGGCTCTACAGTGGAGCTGTTGTTCCATCAGTTACTCCTTCATTCTAAATTTGTATTCTCACTCTAGTTCTTTTTTATCAGAAATTTGGTTTCGATTTTTTTAATATTTGCTATTTATTAATTATAATATACTTAATCTAGAGAGCACAATTATTACTGCATTTTATTTTGGGAAACAGAGTTGAGTCCAAATGACCCAGAGGCATATAATTAGATATCCAGAAAGACAGCAATGTAACTAATGGTGGCATCAGCAGACATAGCATTTAAGTTAATATTTAGGAAAGGAAACTCTAGAATTTTGTGTGTTAAGTTGTAGGTCAAGAAAAAGTATGTGAGTACAAAAATTAACAAACGCCCTATTACTCTAAGGTCAGAAATAAGTATTAATCAAGAAAAGGTAGGATGATAATTCTGTATCCAGTAGGGTCAGGATTTTGTCTGAATTCTATTATTTTTCCTATCAATACACAATCCATTCCTAGAACATGTCAACCTAGAACAGAGGTTGACGTGTGATATGTTCAGTATACATCATTCAACTGAGTAACCTCACAAGGTGGGAACTATAGAACTGCTGGCTGAGATTGAGGGGGATCAGAAATTGCTGCTCAAGGAAGGAGATGATGAGATGAGGTTATTATAGCTTTGGGAGCTGGAATGGGAAAAACTATATCTTATCTCACTCCCTTCCTTTAAGCTTGAAAATAGAAAATTAAGTAAATTTATATAAAGTTATTTTTTTAACCTGAAAGAGGAAAAAGTTACATAGCTTTAAGAATAAATACAAGAAAAAAAAAAATACAAATGGATGTAATTTGCCAGAATGAAAAAGTAGAAAGTCTAATTTTTTAAAAAGTGAAGAAATTTTCCACTTTTGAATGTAAGTTAAAGAACACTATGCTTTTAAAGTAGCAATACAATCATTAAATATATTATTAAATGTATTGAGATGTAATTTTTTCATTGGTCAATAAAATGTAAAGATGACCAAGATATTCTACATTTTGAAAACTAATTAGTGGGTTAGAGATGTTTGTGGAGATTTTTTTCAGAACTCTTATAAAATTAAAACAAATAATTACTATTTTGTCAAGGCAGATTTGTTCTTAAATAGATAAAATGGGACAAAATTGAAAGGTAGGAAATTTTTTTCTATAAGTGTAATTATAGAGAGATCAAGTTTTAATGATATAGCAATGAGTATATTCTTACTGGTTATGCTTCTCACTTCTAGTAATATTTTAGATGATTCTTGTTTTCTTCATGTATGATAAGTAAGTCAAAACTTCCTCTTCACTATTCCTTTCTTGCTTTTCATGTGAAATATAAACACCAGGAGAAGAAAGTGAAAGGGAAAGTTTGGGTTTAGTTATCATAGCTGAAGTA
The DNA here is from genome assembly GCF_000754665.1 of Bison bison bison. NCBI lineage: Eukaryota > Metazoa > Chordata > Mammalia > Artiodactyla > Bovidae > Bison > Bison bison. The sequence continues at coordinate 2,159,376 of NW_011494933.1, forward strand.
ATGAGGATACAGAATGACATAAATACGAGTAGGGAATAATAAGGAATATGGGTTCAAGTAGGTATTATTTTATGTTATCATCCTTTTTTGATCTCTCTATTATTTTCATTTACTAATTCATAGAATAAGAAACTTTTTCAATTTTTAACCATCCATGGTTTTTGTGCATTTTGTGTGAAACTTCATACCCCAATAATTAAATGGCAACAATGAACTATAACTTTCTTTGATTTCATGTGGTCAATTAGTAAGAAATATGCTTGGGTGAGGATCACATTTTTATTTTGTGCGTAGACACTGTGTTTTTAGAAAAAACTGGTTGGATATTTAAAATTTTACATCACTTTTTTCCTAATGAATAAACAGGAAAATTTTGTCAGGAAACATTGTAAACTGTTTGACTTATTTGGAAAACTGAAATTCTCATTTAGACAATTCATACCCCAAGAGGTATTATATTGAATGAAATATAAAAGTCAGCAGATTAACATAGTTTTAGTAAAGCATTGTTTTCTTTTATATAATGTTAAATACACTCATTTCCCTTGAGTTAGTTAAAGAGTTTGGTGAAATCATTTAGAAAATAAGTGCTGGAGCTATCTGAAAAAGAAAAAAAAAAAGCTCTAATAAATTGAAAAATTAGTAAGCAGCATTAATAAATCTGGGTGTTAAAAGATCCTGAGTTAGGGTGCATTTCAGGCATCTATTTTAATGTCTTTTTAAAAAGTCAGATATAACATTCTTAATATCTGCCAAAACAGACATTTTTCTACAATTCAGGATACTGTTTTACCTCTAAGAATTGCCCAACCAGAGGAAAGGATTTGTTCTGAGAGTGAGGAATAGGAGAGATGAGTGCTGTTTGAAGTGGAGAGCCCTCTCAGAGATCCCTGGGCAATGTTGGTCAGCCCTTACAAAGAACCACAGTGCGGCTAAGTGGGCACTGCAGAGGAGGGACAAAGCTTGCAGATTTCCCATCAGAAAGTGATTTGACCAGATCACCTGACCTGCCTCTTGAGAAATCTGTATGCAGGTCAGGAAGCAACAGTTAGAACTGGACATGGAACAACAGACTGGTTCCAAATAGGAAAAGGAGTACGTTGAGGCTGTATATTGTCACCCTGCTTATTTAACTTATGTGCAGAGTACATCGTGAGAAACGTTGGGCTGGAAGAAGCACAAGTTGGAATAAAGATTGCCGGGAAAAATATCAATAACCTCAGATATGCAGATGACACCACCCTTATGGCAGAAAGTGAAGAGGAACTAAAAAGCCTCTTGAGGAAAGTGAAAGAGGAGAGTGAAAAAGTTGGCTTAAAGCTCAACATTCAGAAAATGAAGATCATGGCATCCGGTCCCATCACTTCATGGGAAATAGATGGGGAAACAGTGGAAACAGTGTGAGACTTTATTTTTTTGGGCTCCAAAATCACTGCAGATGGAGACCGCAGCCATGAAATTAAAAGACGCTTACTCCTTGGAAGGAAAGTTATGACCAACCTAGATAGCATATTGAAAAGCAGAGACATTACTTTGCCAACAAAGGTCCGTCTAGTCAAGGCTATGGTTTTCCTGTGGTCATGTATGGATGTGAGAGTTGGACTGTGAAGAAGGCTGAGCGCCGAAGAATTGATGCTTTTGAACTGTGGTGTTGGAGAAGACTCTTGAGAGTCCCTTGGACTGCAAGGAGATCCAACCAGTCCATTCTGAAGGAGATC
>NW_011494933.1:2161193-2164984 GCF_000754665.1 Bison bison bison
AAAAGACTCTGATGCTGGGAGGGATTGGGGGCAAGAGGAGAAGGTTACAGAGGATGAGATGGTTGGATGGCATCACTGACTCGGTGGACGTGAGTCTCAGTGAACTCCTGGAGTTTGTGATGGACAGGGATGCCTGGCGTGCTGCTATTCATGGGGTCGAAAAAGTTGGACACGACTGAGAGACTGAACTGAACTGAACTGAATGTGTAAAAGCCTGCCTTTGAACTACCAATTACCATAAATCTGTATTTACTTTCTAATGAATTGTTGAATATAAAATTGACAATTAAGACGAACTAGGGCTTGTTGATGGAGAAGGCAATGGCACCCCACTCCAATACTCTTGCCTGGAAAATCCCATGGACGGAGGACCCTGGTGGGCTGCAGTCTATGGGGTCGCTAAGAGTCGGGCATGACTGAGCGACTTCACTTTCACTTTTCACTTTCATGCATTGGAGAAGGAAATGGCAACCCACTCCAGTGTTCTTGCCTGGAGAATCCCAGGGACGGGGAAGCCTGGTGGGCTGCCGTCTACGGGGTCGTCACAGAGTCGGACACAAGTGAAGCAATTTAGCAGCAGCAGCAGCAGGGTTTGTTGAATCTTCAATAACTTTATTTTATAAATATCAATCTCTCATTTGTTGCATATATATATATATATATATATATAAGCATAGATAGGATTAATAGTTGAATAGCAAGATTCAAGAAAAATGATTTAGTGTCTACTTTGTCAGAAATATTAACTTGAAAGCACTTTTACTTTCTCAAACAGAATTGAGAATCTGTTCTTTTCAGAAAATTGACAGAAACAAAAATGAAAGGTTTACCCCAATCTAATCTGAAACATGTATATTATTTTGTAATTCTAAATTTTGCTAAGCTGTGCTTTGTTATTATTTCTCTGGTTTTTCCATTGTTTTGACTCTAAGGCAATAGAGCTGTTTCATTGTCCAATAAAATTGCATTTATGTTTAACTGTCTTGACTGACAATGTGTGAATACTGTTTATGCAGTGTGTGCTGAATTCTTTGAAAATACATAATTTTTATTACAGAAAGTGTTTTATATTATATGAAAAAAAATTGAGAATATTTGGATTTTTTTTTCTTAGATTTTCATAAATGTGGCCTAACAGAAGGCTTTCTTGTTTACAGGGCTTCTGTCTTAGATTGAACATAGTTTTTTAAAAATTAAAATTTGGTACAACTGAAAAGGGAATTCCCTTCAGGTTTACGTTGTACAGAGAATAAGTAGAGACATTAACAAGTCAACTTCTGAGCCCAGAGATTCACATGTTAGTCAGATTAGATGTATTATTCATTTGTCAATTGATCTGAGCTTAGAGTTAGACTATGGGAAAAATTCAGATAAGTAAATGGGTTAAAAAAAATTAATCCAAACATTTGGGGAACAACTAGTTATTGTCTCCAAAGGCAGCTGTTCAAGGCAGTCTCTTTGTGGTTGCTTGGTTCAGAAATGTTAACATCTCAAAGCTTCCACTTCCACAACAAAAAGGAATTTGGAGGATTAAAATAGATCAACTATGTAATATATTCCTTGACACATAAAAGATACATACTTTATTTACTGATAATAATTACTTAAATTATTATTTGTTGCCTTTTTGACTTAGGATCCAACCACTTTCTATTGTTTTTCCACATGGTGGGTTCTGGAGACTTTATTTTTATTTCTCAATCATCATAATTATTTTTTCTTCTCATCATATATGTCATTTCTGTCTTGAATTTATTAATCCAATAACTACTTAATTTAACTCCTATGTACAAGAAATTACATCACTGGATGGTGTAATTATGCGATGAAACTATGACTATCATATAATCTGTTGTCCACTGGCAAACACTAGACCAGATAATTGTTAAATAATGCAATTTATTTACAATGGAGACATGAATAAAGAGTTCTCCTCAGGGCTGCTCATTCACATTTTTCTTATTCACTCATACTTCAAGTTGAATTTGAGTATCTACCATGTGTATAACATTGTGGAAGATAGCCTATAGTTATAAAAGGGATACACATCTCAAGAATTTAGATGAAATGTAATTTAGATACTGATCTTTGGTGAAAAACTTTAGGATGAATATAGAATAAGGCCAGAAATTGATTGAATGATCTTATTTATAGAACACTTGTCTGATTCAATGATAATACTCAATCCAATTAAATAACATTTATTTATAAATATTTTTTCATAATCAGCCTCACAATGGTTATTCATATGCCAGCAACAAACACAAAGAAAATTTAAAATACAATAGCAGGAAAACTGTAAATTTTCTGGAAATAAATCTAAGCAAAGTTATATAGGACTTCTTTATAGGATAGCATATAATGTTATTGAGAGAAATTGATAAAGATGTAAACAGATGAGGATATCTACTGTTTGTAATAACCAAAGAGGTTAAGTGCATCTAGCAAAATCAAGTGCACAGGAAGGCCCCAGAGTATGCCAATGTTTAGAGGTCATGGGAAAGAGGACAAGACAACACATGAGACTGAGGAGAAACCCAAGAAGTAGGAATAAAGTAAGGTTAAATATGATGTTATACTCATATCAGATAAAATAGACTTTAAAACAAAGGCTGTGAAAAGAGACAAAGAAGGTCACTACATAATGATCAAAGGATCAATCCAAGAAGAAGATATAACAATTATAAATATATATGCACCCAACACGGGAGCACCACAGTACGTAAGACAAATGCTAACAAGTATGAAAGGAGAAATTAACAATAACACAATAATAGTGGGAGACTTTAATACCCCACTTACACCTATGGATAGATCAACTAAACAGAAAATTAACAAGGAAACGCAAACTTTAAACGATACAATAGACCAGTTAGACCTAATTGATATCTCTAGGACATTTCATCCCAAAACAATGAATTTCACCTTTTTCTCAAGCGCACATGGAACCTTCTCCAGGATAGATCACATCCTGGGCCATAAAGCTAGCCTTGGTAAATTCAAAAAAATAAAAATCATTCCAAGCATTTTTTCTGACCACAGTGCAGTAAGATTAGACCTCAATTACAGGATAAAAACTATTAAAAATTCCAACATATGGAGGCTGAACAACACGCTGCTGAATAACCAACAAATTACAGAAGAAATCAAAAAAGAAATCAAAATTTGCATAGAAACGAATGAAAATGAAAACACAACAACCCAAAACCTGTGGGACACGGTAAAAGCAGTCCTAAGGGGAAAGTTCATAGCAATACAGGCACACCTCAAGAAACAAGAAAAAAGTCAAATAAATAACCTAACTCTACACCTAAAGCAACTAGAAAAGGAAGAAATGAAGAACCCCAGGGTTAGTAGAAGGAAAGAAATCTTAAAAATTAGAGCAGAAATAAGTGCAAAAGAAACAAAAGAGACCATAGCAAAAATCAACAAAACCAAAAGCTGGTTCTTTGAAAGGATAAATAAAATTGACAAACCATTAGCCAGACTCATCAAGAAACAAAGGGAGAAAAATCAAATCAATAAAATTAGAAATGAAAATGGAGAGATCACAACAGACAACACAGAAATACAAAGGATCATAAGAGACTACTATCAACAATTATATGCCAATAAAATGGACAACGTGGAAGAAATGGACAAATTCTTAGAAAAGTACAACTTTCCAAAACTGGACCAGAAAGAAATAGAAAATCTTAACAGACCCATCACAAGCATGGAAATTGAAACTGTAATCAAAAATCTTCCAGCAAACAAAAGCCCTGGTCCAGACGGCTTCACAGCTGAATTCT
>NW_011494933.1:2166092-2166641 GCF_000754665.1 Bison bison bison
AGGAATCCAAACTGGAAAAGAAGAAGTAAAACTCTCACTATTTGCAGATGACATGATCCTCTACATAGAAAACCCTAAAGATTCCACCAGAAAATTACTAGAAATAATCAATGACTATAGTAAAGTTGCAGGATATAAAATCAACACACAGAAATCCCTCGCATTCCTATACACTAATAATGAGAAAACAGAAAGAGAAATTAAGGAAACAATTCCATTCACCATTGCAACGGAAAGAATAAAATACTTAGGAATATATCTACCTAAAGAAACTAAAGACCTATATATAGAAAACTATAAAACACTGGTGAAAGAAATCAAAGAGGACACTAATAGAAGGAGAAATATACCATGTTCATGGATTGGAAGAATCAATATAGTGAAAATGAGTATACTACCCAAAGCAATTTATAGATTCAACGCCATCCCTATCAAGCTACCAACAGTATTCTTCACAGAGTTAGAACAAATAATTTCACAATTTGTATGGAATTACAAAAAACCTCGAATAGCCAAAGCGATCTTGAGAAAGAAGAATGGAAATGGAGG
>NW_011494933.1:2166932-2167393 GCF_000754665.1 Bison bison bison
CCTAGAGGAGAACATAGGCAAAACACTCTCCGACATACATCACAGCAGGATCCTCTATGACCCACCTCCCAGAATATTGGGAATAAAAGCAAAAATAAACAAATGGGACCTAATTAAACTTAAAAGCTTCTGCACATCAAAGGAAACTATTAGCAAGGTGAAAAGACAGCCTTCAGAATGGGAGAAAATAATAGCAAATGAAGCAAGAGACAAACAACTAATCTCAAAAATATACAAGCAACTCCTATAGCTCAACTCCAGAAAAATAAACGACCCAATCAAAAAATGGGCCAAAGAACTAAATAGACATTTCTCCAAAGAAGACATCCAGATGGCTAACAAACACATGAAAAGATGCTCAACATCACTCATTATCAGAGAAATGCAAATCAAAACCACTATGAGGTACCATTTCACACCAGTCAGAATGGCTGCGATCCAAAAGTCTACAAATAATAAAT
>NW_011494933.1:2167493-2171600 GCF_000754665.1 Bison bison bison
AATGCTGGAGAGGGTGTGGAGAAAAGGGAACCCTCTTACACTGTGGGTGGGAATGCAAACTAGTACAGCCACTATGGAGAGCAGTGTGGAGATTCCTTAAAAAACTGGAAATAGAACTGCCTTATGATCCAGCAACCCCACTGCTGGGCATACACACTGAGGAAACCAGAAGGGAAAGAGACATGTGTACCCCAATGTTCATCGCAGCACTGTTTATAATAGCCAGGACATGGAAGCAACCTAGATGTCCATCAGCAGATGAATGGATAAGAAAGCAGTGGTACATACACACAATGGAGTATTACTCAGCCATTAAAAAGAATACATTTGAATCAGTTCTAATGAGGTGGATGAAACTGGAGCCTATTATACAGAGTGAAGTAAGCCAGAAGGAAAAACATAAATACAGTATACTAATGCATATATATGGAATTTAGAAAGATGGTAACAATAACCCGGTGTACGAGACAGCAAAAGAGACACTGATGTATAGAACAGTCTTATGGACTCTGTGGGAGAGGGAGAGGGTGGGAAGATTTGGGAGAATGGCAATGAAACATGTAAAATATCATGTAGGAAACGAGTTGCCAGTCCAGGTTCGATGCACGATGCTGGATGCTTGGGGCTGGTGCACTGGGACGGCCCAGAGGGATGGTATGGGGAGGGAGGAGGGAGGAGGGTTCAGGATGGGGAACACATGTATAGCTGTGGCGGATTCATTTTGATATTTGGCAAAACTAATACAATTATGTAAAGTTTAAAAATAAAGTTAGAAAAAAATATATGATGTTATGTAATTCAGTTGAGTGTTATTAGAACAAGAGACTGATTCCCCTTATCAAGTGTGGCTGACGAGTCCATTGAGTGAGTCCTTGTTACCCACCAATAGGACTTACATCTATTTTTACAAGGGTGACTTCCACATGGAAGTCATTGGTAACCTTTCAAAGACCTAATGAAGGACATGGAGTGTTCAAAAGAGAATGGATATTTTTTTATTTCTCTAGAAGGAGGGAGGAAAACTGGGTGGGAGCCTGATGGGTAAAGTTTGTCAGGAGAATTATTAAAATATATGTGCTGATTGATGGGAAATTTCCAGTAAAAGGAAGGGGTTATAATGCAAAAGAGAAGATAGATATTTGTTAAAAAAAAAAAAAAATCCTTAAGTAGGAGAGAAGTCATATGATCTAGAACAAGATTGAAGAGAGTGGTCTTAGCCTTTGGTGTGGACAGTATATTCAGAACAAGCGTAAAGAAAATAATGTATATGGCGGATATGCATGGACACATACATCTGCATAACTGTGGTCATAGATGTTCTGTTCTGACCACTTAAATTTACTGAATGAATTAGGAACCAAGCTCCTCATTTAAGGATGAGAATAGGAGATGGGTAGTTAAAGATATTAAGAGGGAAGGCTTGCAGTATTCACCTAGGAGACAGGGAAAACGAATGGACTGGGGACAATTTAGTATTATTTCCAAGTAGTGTTAATAGCCTTTGAATTCAGCCATAGAGAATGTAAAATGAAAATACTCATAATGTCACAAAATCAAAATATATTTAAAATGTACTTTATGCCTAGAGTGCAAGCTACAAGTGAAAGTTGCTCAGTCGTGTCCGACTCTTTGTGACCCCATGGACTGTACAGTCCATGGAATTCTCCAGGTCAGAATACTGGAGTGGGTAGCCTTTCCTTTCTCCAGGGGATCTTCCCAACCCTGGGATCGAGTCCAGGTCTTCCACATTGCAGGCGGATTCTTTACCAGCTGAGCCACAAGGGAAGCCCAAAGTTACAAAGCCATATGTAAATAAGTTGTGCAAAGACAGTTTATGTATGAATAAAATTACATTATAGAATGATATAATTAATGCCAGGGCTGTAAATTAGTAATTATTGCTGATTATGCAATATAATTATGATGAGGGTCTTTTCTTTCCTTATCTGTATTTCTGTATTTCAATGTTTGTAATGTATAAATATTGAGTTAATAACAAACATACATCTCAGGAATTTTTATATGTAAGCTAATAAGAAAAAATGATTATGAAAATAAACACGTGTATTCTTTATCTAAATTTAGCAGTGATTAATACTTTATATTATTTACTGAATAAATCTGTCCTTTCTCTCTCTCCCACACAGAAGTGTATTGTGCGCTTCAACCCTAAATACTTCAATATGTATCTCCTAAAAATGATATTCTCTACCTAACCATTATGCCATTATCACACAAAAGAAAATAAATGATAATTTTATTACATTATGTAATATTTCTAAGCCTAAATTAAAAATTATTTTCTCATTCTGAAATTCATTTTATAGCTTAAAAATTCAAATTGATTCTAATTATTTATAAAATATGTTACTGCTGTTTTACTTTAATCTTACTTAATCTTAAACCATCTTTATATTTTCATTCAAAGTTGCCACATTTTGAATAGTTTAGGTTAGCTCGTTTGTGGAACACACTATAATATGGATTTTCCTGATTGTTTCTTTTTGACTAGTGAGTTTATTAAAATGTTTACATTCAAACCTATCTTACTCCCAATAGCTTGCAACACGAAGAATATAGGCAATATTTTGTAATGACTAAAAATGGGAAGTAACCTTCTGTGTAGCAATCATAATTTATCTATTAAAGGATTATAATGCCCATTCTATTAGGACTACTATGAAGGTTTAATGAAATAAATTATGTATTTTACATAAAAGATATTGAAAAATATTTATCACTAATATTAAAAATACTTATAATTAATGGTTATCAGTAAATATTGAATGAATTCTATCATTTGATTTTTTTTTTCTTTTTAAAATTTGTTTATTTTAAAAAGAAGAGAGGCAGTCCTAAGATGGCAGAGGAATAGGACAGGGAGACCAGTTTCTCCCCCACAAATTCACCAAAAGAACATTTGAACGCTGAGTAAATTCCACAAAATAACTTCTGAATGCCCGCAGAGGACATCAGGCACACAGAAAAACAGCACATTGTCTTCGAAAGGAGGTAGGAAAAAATATAAAAGACAAAAAAAGAAAGACAAAAGAGTAGGGACAGAGCTCCATCCCCGGAAGTGAGTCTTAAAAAAGAGAGACGTTTCCAAACACCGGGAAACACTCTCACTCCCAAGTCTGTGGCAAGCCTTGGAACCACAGAGGGCAACATAATTGGGAGGGAAAATAAATAAATAATTAAACCCCACAGATTATGTGCCCAATGGTAACTCCCCCAGTGGAGAAGCAGTGCAGATGCTGCTTCCACTGCACCCACCACTAGCAAGCGGGGCTGGGCAGGGAGGCACGGGCTGCATGGCTTAGAGTAAGGACCAGGCCTGAATGCCCCGAGGGCAATCTGAGTGAACTAACTTGGGCTAGCAACCCACTCTGGTGTTCTGGTCTGGAGAAGCCTAGGGACGGGGGAGCCTGGTGGGTTGCCGTCTATGGGGTCGCACAGAGTCGGACACGACTGAAGCAACTTGGCAGCAGCAGCAGCAGCAGAGTACCCGAGAACTTGAACCTGAGCAGCTTAGACCTGGGAAGTGCATACAACCCAGGGCTGGCCTCAGACAGAGCAACCTAGACCCTAAGCAGTGTAGACAGAGAAAGCACACATGCTGTGAGCAGGGGCAAACCCAGTGTGGCGGAGACACAGTGAACACTCCCCACACACTCCAGTGTTATTTGTTTGCAGCGTCCCTCCCTCCCCACAGCACGACTGAACAAGTGAGCCTAAAAAAGTGACCACCACCGCACTCTTGTGTCAGGGTGGAAATTAGACACTGAAGAGACCAGCAAACAGAAGAAGCTAAAACAGAGGGAACCACCTTGGAAGTGACAGGTGCAATAGATTAAAACCCTGTAGTTGGTACTGACTACATAGGAAGGGGCCTATAGATCTTGAGAAATATAAGCCAGATCAAGGAACTATCCGAAAATGAACTGACCCCACACTGTCCATAACAACACCAGAGAAACGCCCTAGATATATTTTTACTATTTTTACTATCATTCTTTAATTTATTTTTTTTATTTTCAAGTCGTCTATTACTCCTTTAATTTTCATTTTTATAGCCTACTATTACTTTGCAAAAAAAAAAAAAAA
>NW_011494933.1:2171700-2173676 GCF_000754665.1 Bison bison bison
TACAACTTCTACTCTAGACTTTTAATCTTTGCTTTTTGGTATTTGTTATCAATTTTGTACCTTTAAGAACCCAATCTTCAGTACCCATTTTCACTTGGGAGCCAGATTACTGGCTTGACTGCTCTCTCCCCCTTTGGACTCTCCTTTTTCTCCACCAGGTCACCTCTATCACCTCCCTCTGCCTTCTCTTCTCTACCCAACTCTGTGAATCTCTTTGTGTGTTCCAGATGGTGGAGAATACTTAGGGAACTGATTACTGGTTGGATCTGTCTCTCTCCTTTTGATTCCCCCCTTTATCCTCCTGGCCACCTCTGTCTCCTTCCTTCCTCTTCTCTTCTCTGTATAACTTCATGAACATGTCTGAGCAGTCCTGACTCTGGAGCTCACATAGGGAAGTGATTACTGGCTCTCTCCTCTTTTGATTCCACCTCATCTCATCCTGGTCACCTCTATCTCCCTCCTCCCTCTTCTCATCTCCATGTAACTATGTGAACCTCTCTGGGTGTTCCTCACTGTTCATCTTTAACCTAGATATTTTATCAACAGTGCAGTATAGATGGAAAAGTCTTGAGGCTACTGTTAAAATAAGACTGAAAACCAGAAGCAGGAGGCTTAAGCCCAAATCCTGAGAACACCAGAGAACACCTGACTCCAGGAAACATTAATCAACAGGAGCTCATCAAATGCCTCCATACCTACACTGAAACCAAGCACCACCCAAGGGCCAACAAGTTCCAGAGCAAGATATACCATGCAAATTCTCCAGCAATACAGGAACACAGCACTGAGCTTCAATATACAGGCTGCCCAAAGTCACTTCAAACCCACTGACATCTCATAACTCATTACTGGACATTTCATTGCACTCCAGAGAGAAGAAATCCAGCTCCACCCACCAGAACACCAACAAAAGCTTCCCTAACCTGGAAACCTTGACAAGCCACCGATACAACCTCACCCACAGTGAGGAAACCCCACAATAAAGAGAACTCCACAAACTGCCAGAATACAGAAAGGCCACCCCAAATACAGCAATATAAACAAAATGAAGAGACAGATGAATACCCAGCAGGTAAAGGAACAAGATAAATGCCCACCAAACCAAACAAAAGAGGAAGAGATAGGGAATCTACCTGATAAAGAATTCCAAATAATGATAGTGAAAATGATCCAAAATCTTGAAATCAAAATGGAATCACAGATAAATAGCCTGGAGACAAGGATTGAGAAGATGTAAGAAAGGTTTAACAAGGACCTAGAAGAAATAAAAAAGAGTCAATATGTAATGACTAATGCAATAAATGAGATCAAAAACACTTTGGAGGGAACAAATAGTAGAATATGGGAGGCAGAAGATAGGATTAGTGATGTAGAAGATAGAATGGCAGAAATAAATGAATCAGAGAAGAAAAAAGAAAAACGAATTAAAAGAAATGAGGACAAACTCAGAGACCTCTGGGACAATGTTAAATGCCCCAACATTCGAATCATAGGAGTCCCAGAAGAAGAAGACAAAAAGAAAGACCACGAGAAAACACTTAAGGACATAATAGTTGAAAACTTCCCTAAAATGGGGAAGGAAATAATCACCCAAGTCCAAGAAACCCAGAGAGTCCCAAATAGGATACACCCAAGGCAAAACACCCGAAGACACATATTAATCAAATTAACAAAGAAGAACAAATATTAAAAGCAGCAAGGGAAAAACAACAAATAACACACAAGGGGATTCCCATAAGGATAACAGCTGATCTTTCAATAGAAACTCTTCAGGCCAGGAGGGGATGGCAGGACATACTTAAAGTGATGAAAGAAAATACACTGTGGCCCAGATTACTGTACCCAGCAAGGATGTCATTCAAATATGAAGGAGAAATCACAAACTTTACAGACAAGCAAAAGCTGAGAGAATTCAGCACCACCAAACCAGCTCTACAACAAATGCTAAAGGATCTTTTCTAGACAGAAAACAAAGA
>NW_011494933.1:2173776-2199180 GCF_000754665.1 Bison bison bison
TCCAATTCCTGAAAGATGATGCTGTGAAAGTGCTGCACTAAATATGCCAGCAAATTTGGAAAACTCAGCAGTGGCCAAAGGACTGGAAAAGGTCAGTTTTCATTCCAATCCCAAAGAAAGGCAATGCCAAAGAATGCTCAAACTACCACACAATTGCACTCATCTCACAGGTTAGTAAAGTAATGCTCAAACTTCTCCAAGCCAGGCTTCAGCAATATGTGAACCGTGAACTTCCAGATGTTCAAGCTGGTTTTAGAAAGGGCAGAGGAACCAGAGATCAAATTGCCAACATCCGCTGGATCATGGAAAAAGCAAGAGAGTTCCATAAAAGCTTCTATTTCTGCTTTATTGACTAAGCCAAAGCCTTTGACTGTGTGGATCACAATAAACTGTGGAAAATTCTGAAGGAGATGGGAATACCAGACCACCTGATCTGCCTCTTGAGAAATTTGTATGCAGGTCAGGAAGCAACAGTTAGAACTGGACATGGAACAACAGATTCGTTCCAAATAGGAAAAGGAGTACGTCAAGGCTGTATATTGTCGCCCTTTTATTTAACTTCTATGCAGAGTACATCATGAGAAACGCTGGACTGGAAGAAACACAAGCTGGAATCAAGATTGCAGGGAGAAATATTAATAACCTCAGATATGCAGATGACACCACCCTTATGGCAGAAAGTGAAGAGGAACTAAAAAGCCTCTTGATGAAAGTGAAGGTGGAGAGTGAAAAAGTTGGCTTAAAGCTCAACATTCAGAAAATGAAGATCATGTCATCTGGTCCCATCACTTCATGGGAAATAGATGGGGAAACAATGGAAACAGTGTGAGACTTTATTTTTCTGCACTCCGAAATCACTGCAGATGGTGACTGCAGCCATGAAATTAAAGACGCTTACTCCTTGGAAGGAAAGTTATGACCAACCTAGATAGCATATTCAAAAGCAGAGACAGTACTTTGGCAACAAAGGTCCCTCTAGTCAAGACTATGGTTTTTCCTGTGGTCATGTATGGATGTAAGAGTTGGACTGTGAAGAAAGCTGAGCGCCAAAGAATTGATGCTTTTGAACTGTGGTGTTGGAGAAGACTCTTGAGAGTCCCTTGGACTTCAAGGAGATCCAACCAGTCCATTCTGAAGGAGACCAGCCCTGGGATTTCTTTGGAAGGAATGATGCGAAAGCTGAAACTCCAGTACTTTGGCCACCTCATGTGAAGAGTTGACTCATTGGAAAAGACTCTGATGCTGGGAGGGATTGGGGGCAGGAGGAGAAGGGGACAACAGAGGATGAGATGGCTGGATGGCATCACTGACTCGATGGACGTGAGTCTGGGTGAACTCCGGGAGTTGGTGATGGACAGGGAGGCCTGGCGTACTGCGATTCATGGGATCGCAGAGTCGGACACGACTGAGTGACTGATCTGATCTGATCCGATATATGTTGTCTAGAGACCCACCTTGAAACAAGGGACACATACAGACTGAAAGTGAAGGGCTGGAAAAAGATATTCCATGCAAATAGAGACCAAAAGAAAGCAGGAATAGCAATACTCATATCAGATAAAATAGACTTTAAAACAAAGGCTGTGAAAAGAGACAAAGAGGACACTACATAATATTCAAAGGATCAATCCAAGAAGAAGATATAACACCTATAAATATATATGCACCCAACATAGGAGCACCGCAGTATGTAAGGCAAATGCTAACAAGTTTGAAGGCAGAAATTAGCAATAACACAATAATAATGGGAGACTTTAAAAAAAATAAAATTTGTTTATTCTTAATTGGAGGATAATTGCTTTATAATATTGTATTGGTTTCTGCAATACATAAACATGAATCAACCATAAGTGTACATATGACCCCTCTCTCTATTTTTTATAAATTATAGGTTTTATTTTTTTTTTACTATTATTATTTTTTAAATATAAATTTATTTATTTTAATTGGAGGCTAATTACTTTACAATATTGTATTGGTTTTGCCATACATGGACATGAATCCCCCACGGGTGTACACGTGTACATCCTGAATCCCCCTCCCACTTCCCTCACCATCCCATCTCTCTAAGTCATCTCAGTGTACCAGCCCCGAGCACCCCATCTCATGCATCGAACCTGGACTGGTGATTCATTTCACATCTGATATTATACATGTTTCAATGCCATTCTCCCAAATCATCCCACCCTCGCCCTCTCCCACAGAGTCCAAAAGACTGTTCCATACGTCTGTGTCTTTCTTGCTGTCTTGCATACAGGGTTATTATTACAATCTTTCTAAATTCCATATATATACGTTAGTATATTGTATTGGTGTTTTTCTTTCTGGCTTACTTCATTCTGTATAATAGGCTCCAGTTTCATCCACCTCATTAGAACTGACTTAAATGCATTCTTTTTAATAGTTGAGTAACATTCCATTGTGTATATGTACCACAGTTTTCTTATCCGTTTGTCTGTCGATGGACATCTAGGTTGCTTCCATGTCCTGGCTATTGTAAACAGTGCTGCGATGAATGTGTCTCTTTCAATTCTGGTTTCCTCGGTGTGTATGCCTAGCAGTGGGATTGCTGGGTCATATGACAGTTCTAGTTCCAGTTTTTTAAGGAATCTCCACACTATTCTCCACAGTGGCTGTACTAGTTTGCATCCCACCAACAGTATAAGAGGGGTCCCTTTTCTCCACACCCTCTCCAGCATTTATTGCTTGTAGACTTTTGGATAGGAGAAGGAAATGGCAACCCACTCCAGTACTCTTGCCTGGAAAATCCTGTGGATGGAGGAGCCCGGTAGGCTGCAGTCTATGGGGTCACTAAGAGTCAGACACGACTGAGCGACTTCACTTTCACTTTTCACTTTCATGCATTGGAGAAGGAAATGGCAACCCACTCCAGTGTTCTTGCCTGGAGAATCCCAGGGACGGGGAAGCCTAGTGGGCTGCTATCTATGGGGTCGCACAGGGCCAGACACGACTAAAGTGACTTAGCAGCAGCAGCAGCAGCAAACTTTTGAATAACAGCCATTCTGATTGGCATGAAATGGTACCTCATTGTGGTTTTGACTTGCATTTCTCTAATAATGAGTGATATTGAGCATCATTTCATGTGTTTGTTAGCCATGTTTATGTCTTCTTTGGAGAAATATCTGTTTAGTTCTTTGGCTCATTTTTTGATTGGGCTGTTTATTTTTCTGGAATTGAACTGCAGGAGTTGCTTGTATATTTTTGAGATTAATTCTTTGTCAGTTGCTTAGTTTGCTATTTTTTTCTCCCATTCTGAGGGCTGTTTTTTTTTACCTTGCTTCTAGTTTCTTTTGTTGTGCAAAATCTTTTAATTTCAATCAGGTCCCATTTATTTATTTTTGCTTTTATTTCCAATATTCTGGGAGGTGGGTCATAGATGATCCTGCTGTGATTTGTGTCAGCAAGTGTTCTGCCTATGTTTTCCTCTAGGAGTTTTATAGTTTCTGGTCTAACGTTTAGATCTTTAATCCATTTTGAGTTTATTTTTGTGTATGCTGTTACAAAGTGTTCTCGTTTCATTCTTTAACAAGTGGTTGACCAGTTTTCCCAGAACCACTTGTTAAAGAGATCCTTCAAGATGAATTATGTACCTGATTGTGCATAGATTTTGGGCTCCAAGATTATAGATTACCACTTCAAATAATCATTTTCTGGCTTTGTCCTATATCCCTCACCTTCAATACTTAAAAGATTTTTTACTGATCATATTTAAAAAATGTATATTCCAAGGAAAAACTATTTTCACTCACTCTGATAATTTTAAAAATAGGTTTGACTTTGATTGATGTCCACCTGAGGTCAATAAGATAATTTATTGACATTACTCTATTGATTTTATAATATATCTTAAGCATAAAGAGTTAGTGTAGATGGAGCTGTGGACTACTGTAATAACTGAAAGATCTATGCTGTGAGAATATTATCCAGAATCTATAAAATTATCAATACTCTTGTTATGGTTATCAAAAACCATTTTAATACCAAATCTCCATTATTAATATTTTATTCACAATTAATATATGTTCACAGAATATCCAATTAAATTTTGATGAGAAACAACTTTTGGAAATGAAATTTTAGAGGTAAAAGTACTAGCTTTTCAAGTCTTTTATTATACATGATCAAACAGAAATTAAGAAAATTTGTACTAATTTTATTCCTGTGAGGAAAGCAAAAGAGCTATTTCCAACAGCATGGTTAAAACTGCTTGCATTTGCTAATTGAGTTGCACATTTACAGAATGTGTTGTAGTTGTTATTTGTACTTACATTTACAGAATGTACTATTACTATTAATAGTGTAATTAAAATTTGAACACATATGTTAATAACTGAAACTATTTAACTATGTGTAATGTCAGGAAAATTGTTTTATATTCATGTATATATAGAGAGAGTGTTTAGGTTTAACACTTGTCAGATACTTCAAATCTGTAACTTTACCTGGAGTTTTAGTGATAAGTATATAGAACTAATATATGGATTTCGAAGTCCAATGGCTGAGAGAGGTTGTTTTTTTTTTGTTGTTGTTGTTACTTAAGGAAAAAAAGTCTGTGAAACTAAACAAGAAATTGGATGTTCCTAAATAAGTAAGAGGATGTCAAGAAATGTAATACTTTAGCTTGGTTTTAATTGGCTTTAACCAATTAAGGGTACATGGAATATGGGAGAAGTGTTTTCAGGTAGGAGGAAAAGCCAAAGATGGGAAACTACTGCAATTTTTAGAGGCATTCAAGGTTATGTAAATGAATTGATGTAGAAGAAGAAAAGGGTTAATATTGAGTTTGGAGAAAATGAGATTGGAGGATAAGCAGAGAAGGGAAACTAAACCTCATTTATAAAAAACCCAAAGATACTATAGAAGCATTTTAAGCCAATAAGTAACATGATTAAAATTCTTAATTTTCAAAGAAATTACATTAACAGTGATGGGACAAACAAGGTAAGTAGACCTTCAGTCTCAGGATAGTTTGATATTAGAATTTTAATTAGGTTTCCCTGGCAGAAGAAATCATGGACATTGTGTATAGATGATAATAAAATGTTGTGGCTCAATGGAAAAGGCTAAAAGATAGTATCAGAGGCCTTTATCTATCTCTATTTTTCTTTCCAATTATTTTCTCTAATTGAAGAACGGACATTAAACACCAAACTATAATTGTCATTGTCTTTATAAGCTTCACGAATTAGCACTCTTTCACCTGCCTTTCCTATGTGGGCCGATGATGATACAACCCAGGAAGTGTTCTGCTGTGATTTTAATGGCTGGAATGAAGGCCAGGATCTATTATGTAATGTTTAGTGCTATCCTAAAAACGAACTTTTTTGCTGTACTAGTACCATTATGCTATTATGTATATTGATCACGTGATTTGGGTCATTTAATAGTTTAACTTTTATGAAGATTACAAGAGTTCTTTTTTTTTTTCTTTTACCACCATCTACTTTCATCTATTCTTTCCAACCCAGCAATTTAATATTTAATTGTTAGAAAAATTGAAAAATGTGCTACAGTTGGCCCTAGAAATGGATGGAATGAATAAATACACTTAGCCTAGTTGTGATTTGCACTATGTATCCAGGCATATTCTAAGTTTAAAAATATTTTCAAGAAAAATGAGATTGTTCAGTCAGATCGTATGAAAATCTATTCTAATCCTAAAATTTATTTTATTTATTTCTTGCAAGATGGTCTTTTTGACACATATTTAATATAACACAAACAAGTCTTTCCTCTCAAAAACAGATTTGACATAGTACATTGTTTTAGAGGATATTTGATTTTTTTTTCTGTTGTGAATGTAAATTGAGGAGAAGTCTACAAATATAATCCACATTCAAATTCACACAAAGAATACAGTAGAAGAGTTACCATCTAGTACCAAAGAATAGTAAATGCTGAAGGAAATATGTTTAAATTAGTAAGTAATATTTTCCAGAAATTATAATTGGTGTAAATAACAAAATTATTTTTATAAAGAATTTTTAAACTATAATTGCTGTATTTATCCTCAAATACAAGTTTGAGAAGATACCAGACCTCAAGATATAGGAGGTAATAAAAGAGGCTATAAATTTATATTAAGGAGAACTTAAGGACTTGAATTTAGGCAAGAAATGAAAACAAATATGTATAGCATATTGAATGATAAAGACTTAGGAACCAATGAAGTAAAGAAAATGTATAGGAAGTTTTGAGTAAGAAAATGGGTACTTAGGAAAGATTCAATGAGGTAATTATTATAATTCCAACAGGTCAGAGAGTATCTGAGAGGTCTGGAAGAAGAGTATAAAGGTCAGAAAGATTGACAAGTTCAAAGGTTCTGGAGGCATCATCCTGTAATATTTGAGAAATGGAAAAAGCATAATGATAAAAATACAGTGAGTGAAGGGTATGATATTAGAAGATGAGACTGAGATATAACAAAACAGCAGATTATGTAGGGTTCTATAGGTCAAAGTAAGCATCTTAACATTTTCCTGATTTAAGTGAGTTGGAGAGGTTTGAGCAGAGGAATGGCTAATTCTCTAAAAAGAAAAAAAAAATCACTTTAGCTTTTATTTGGAGAATAAAATGCAGTGTGGGGGAGTAGCAAAATTTGGAATCAGACTTACAGTGATATCTGGTCCAAAGTTGCAATAGAAGAGGTGATAAGAAGTATTGGATTCTGGGTATATCCTGGGAAGAACCAAACTCTGTAAATATATTAGATATCACACAGGAGGAAATCAAGGATAATTTTGAAAAGGAAGGTTAAGAAATCAAAATTGGACATGTTACATTTAAAACATAAAGATGTCTATTATGCATATGTCTGGAGTTCAGAAAATATCAATACTGGGCATATATTTGGCAGATTTCAACATGAAGCTAGTTATCACCTCTGGAGTAGGTATAGATGGGAAATAAAAGTAGTTGAAATTGATTCTGTAAAAACTCAAACAAGAAATTTAGAAGCATATTAAGAACAAGTAAGTGAAAAGGAAACACCAACAATAAAGTAGAAAACTGGGAGACTGTGAGAATCTAACAACTAAATAACTGTATCAAAGGCTACTACATAATCAAATGCAACAAGAACTGAGAATTGATCATTTAATTTAAAAATGTGGAGGTCAATGGTGACATTGATAAGAGAATTTTGGTGAAGTGACATAGAAAAGACCAGTTCTGGCAGTTTCAAGAGAGAATGTTAAAAGAGAAATTGGAATTGACTAATTATCCTTTCTTTGAAACTTCGGATATAAAAAGAATATGATACAGAGAGTAGCAGTTTCAGTGAGTGTAAGATGGCTTTACAAAATTAATAAAATGTATTCTTAGGGCAGTTTTAGGTTCACAGCAAAATTGAATGGGAAATAGAGTTTCAAGGTGCCCCTGCCCACACATAGCACAGATTTCTTCATTATCAACATCCTGTATCACAGTGGTACTTTAATTACAATTTGACAAACCTACGCTGACACATCATAACCACCCAAGGTCTATAGTTGACCTTAGTATCTATTCTTGGTGTTATACTGTCTATGGATTTGGGCAAATGTATAATGAAATATATCCACCATTATAGTGTTATAGAGAGTAGTTTCACTGCCCTAAAAATTCTCTGCACTCTTCCTCTTCATTTCCGTCTCCCCTCAACCACTGGCGACTACTAATTTTTTTTTTTATTATTATTATTTCCATTGTTTTGCCTTCTCCAGAATACAATATAGCTGGAATCATACAGTATCTAGACATTCAGATTGTTTTCTTTCACTAACTAAAGTGCATTTAAGGTTCTCTGTATCTGTTCGTGTCTTGATCACATATTTTTTAACACTAACCAATATTTCATTGTGAATAGTTTATTACTACATTTTGTCCATTTACCTGAAGAAGGATATCTCAGTTTCTTCCAAGTTTTGGCAACTATGAATAAAGTTGCTGTAAATATTTCATGCAGGTTTTAGTGTAGACATAATTTTTCAGCTCCTTTGGAAGTTGTCAAGGAGCACAATTGCTAGACTGTACAGTAAGTAAGAATGCATATATTTCTGAAAACCTCCCAAACTGTCTTCTAAAATGACTATGCCATTTTGCATTCCCACCAGTAATAAAGGAGAGTTACTATGGTTCTACAACCTTGTCAGCACTTGGTGTGGTCAATGTTTTGGATTTTGGCCATTCTAATAGGTTCATAGTGGTATCCCATTGTTATTTCATTTTTGCATTTCCTTGATGATGTATGATGTGAAGCATCTTTTCATATGCTTATTTGTCATCAGAATAACTAAAGCTGGGATAAATCATAGTTGGTTACCATGTATAATTAATTAGTATTAGGAAAATGCTGATCTTATACAGTGAGTTAGGAAACATTCCTTCTACTTCTATCCTCTGAAAGAGATTGTAGAGAATTTGTATAATTTCTTCCTTAAACGTTGGGTAGAATTCACCAGTGACCCCATTTGGGCCTGGTGCTTTCCATTTAAGAGATTATTAGTTATCCAATTTAACAGGAAAGGTGAATTTAGATTGTCTATTTCTTCTTGTGTGAGTTTTGGAAGATTATTTTCTATTTTGTTTTATTAAAAATAATCTTTGATTTCTCTTAATACATTGTTTTACCTAAGTGTTACTTAGAAGTGCATTGTTTGGTATTCAAGTATTTGGGGATATTCAAGTTATCTTTCTGTTATTGATTTTTAGCTTAATTGCATTGTTGTCTGGGAGCAGGCATTGCATAATTTCCTTCTTTTAAATAAAGTATGAGTTTGGTGACCCAGAGTGTGGTCTATCTTGTTGAGAGTTGCATGTGAGCCTGAGAAGAATGTGTATTCTGCTTTCATTAGATGAAGTTTTCTCTGACGTCAATAATTTGCAGTTGATTACTGATGTTTTTGAGTTTGTGTCCTTACTGGTTTTCTGCCAGCTGGATCTTTCAGTTTCTGATAGCAGAGTGTTGAAGACACCACCTATGTTAGTGAATTCATCTATTTCTCCTTGCAGTTCCATCAGTTAGATATTCTGATTTTAGGAATATATATCATGGTGGATGCTTAAGTCTTACTAGAGAATTGACCCCCTTCATCATTATGTAATGCCCTTTATCCTTGGTAACTTTCCTTGCTTTGAAGTCCTCTCTGTCTGAAATTAATATGGCCCTTCCTGCTAACATTTGACTCATCTTCACATGGTATTTTTCTCCATCCATTTACTTTTACTCTACATGTGTCTTTATATATAAAGTGAGTGTCTTACATATAACATATGGTTAGCAGTGATTTTTTAATTGGCACATTTAGACCATTGACAAAGTGATTATAGATATTACTTGGATTAGAACATACCATATTTTTTATTGTTTTGTATTTGCTATACTTGTTCTTTTTGTATCCCATACTTTTTGTACCTTTTGTAGTGCTAATTGAGGATAATTTATACTATTATTATATATATTACATAAAATGTAATTATCCTATTCCATTTTCTCTCTTTTCTTAGAATGTCTATTTATTATACTTCTCTTTTTTTAAACTTTCTTTAGTGGCTCCCCTAGATTTTGCAATATATACTTACACTTAATCCAGGTCCAAATAATACTATACTAAGTTACAGGCAATGTGAGTACTTTACAATAACAAAGTAATCCTAATTCCTTTTTCCTGTCCCTTGTGTCATTTATATAATTAATTTCATATATATAAGCATATCTTTATATATGTATATGTAGGCATATGTGTGGATAATACTAATATACATAAGCATATGTGATAGAATATATCATTGCTATTGTTATTTTGAACAAAGTGCTATTGTTGGATCAATTAAGAATTTTAAAAAAGTTTTTATTTTACCTTAGCTTCATCCTTTGATGCTCTTTCTTTCTTTCTATTGGTCCAATTTTCTAACCTATATTATTTTTATTCTCTCTAAAAGAACTTATTTCAACACTTTTTTCCAAGGTGGGTTTACTGGCAACTTATTCCCTCAATTTTAGTTTGTTTGAGGAAGTCTTTATTTTTCCTTCAATTTTGAAAGAAAACTTCATATAGAATTCTAGTATAGAATTCTATACAAATTCTAGTACAAATTCTATACAAATTCTGTACAAATTCTATACAATTCTAGTACAGAATTCTAGGTAGGTGTGTGTGTGTGTGTGTGGTTTTTTCCCCCTTTCCCTAAACATTTTAACTATTTCACTCTGCTCTCTTTTCACTTGCATGGTTTCTGCGGAAAAGTCTGATTTAATTCTTGTCTTTCTTTGAGGATTTTTCTTTATCTTTGATTTTATGTATTTTAAAAATTATATTTCAAGGTATTTCATGTTTGTTTTGGGCATTTATCCTGCTTGGTATTCTCTGAGCTTCCTGAATCTGTGGCTTGGTATTTGACATTAAATTGGGAAAATGTCCAGTGATTCAGATCAGATCAGATCAGATCAGTCGCTCAGTCGTGTCCGACTCTTTGCGACCCCATGAATCACAGCATGCCAGGCCTCCCTGTCCATCACCAACTCCCGGAGTTCACTCAGACTCACGTCCATCGAGGCGGTGATGCCATCCAGCCATCTCATCCTCTGTCGTCCCCTTCTCCTCCTGCCCCCAATCCCTCCCAGCATCAGAGTCTTTTCCAATGAGTCAACTCTTCGTATGAAGTGGACAAAGTACTGGAGTTTCAGCTTTAGCATCATTCCTTCCAAAGAAATCCCAGGGCTGATCTCCTTCAGAATGGACTGGTTGGATCTCCTTGCAGTCCAAGGGACTCTCAAGAGTCTTCTCCAACACCACAGTTCAAAAGCATCAATTCTTCAGCGCTCAGCCTTCTTCACAGTCCAACTCTCACATCCATACATGACCACAGGAAAAACCATAGCCTTGACTAGATGGACCTTTGTTGGCAAAGTAATGTCTCTGCTTTTGAATATGCTATCTAGGTTGGTCATAACTTTCCTTCCAAGGAGTAAGTGTCTTTTAATTTCATGGCTGCAGTCACCATCTGTAGTGATTTGGGAGCCCCCAAAAATAAAGTCTGCCACTGTTTCCACTGTTTCCCCATCTATTTCCCATGAAGTGGTGGGACCAGATGCCATGATCTTAGTTTTCTGAATGTTGAGCTTTAAGCCAACTTTTTCACTCTCCACTTTCATTTTCATCAAGAGGCTTTTTAGTTCCTCTTCACTTTCTGCCATAAGGGTGGTGTCATCTGCATATCTGAGGTTATTGATATTTCTCCCGTGTTCCAAATATTTCTGGTTTCCTCTTATTCTTCTCTTGCTAGTGTTCCCAGTATACTTATATTACATCTTTTTGGTCTCAAAGATCTTAGGTAGAATTTTGGATCTCCAATATTACTTTTTGGCTCTTTTTAAGGATTTCCTTCTCTCAGTTTGCATTCCCCATCTGTTCTTGCATGCTGTTATTCATTAGTACCTTTAGCATATTAATCATAGTTATTTTGATTTTCTAGTCTGATAATTCTAACATTACTGTCACATTCATTTCTGGTGCTTGCTCTGAGTCTTCAAATTGCTTTTTTTTTTTTTTTTTGCATTTTTTTTATGCCTTCTAATTTTTTTTTTTTTTTTATGATAGCTGGATGTGATGTACCTAGTAGAAGAAATTGCCAAAAATAGGCTTTGGTTAGGAGTTTGGGATTAGCAGATACTACTTTATATAAAATAAACAATGCCCTACTGTATAGCACAGAGAACTATGTTCATTATCTTATGCTGTGCTGTGCTTAGTCACTCAGTCATGTTTGATTCTTTGCGACCCCATAGACTGTAGCCTACCAGTCTCCTCTGTCTTTGGGGACTCTCCAGACAAGAATACTGGGGTGGGTTGCCATACCCTCCTCCAGGGGATCTTCCCAACCCAGAAATCAAACCCAGGTTTCCCGCATTGCCGCTGGATTCTTTACCAACTGAGCCACCAGGGAAGCCCTCATTATCTTATTTAACCTATAATGGGAAAAATATTGAAAAAGAACATATATGTATGTATACGTGTCAGACTTTATCTATCTATCTATCTATGGGCTTCCCTGGTAGATCAGCTGGTAAAAAATCTCCCTGTTCGATTTGTGCGTCAGGTAGTTCCCCTGAGAAAGGATAGGGTGCGCTTCTCCAGCTTCCCTGATGGCTCAGACGATAAAGAATCCGCCTGTAATGCAGGAGACCTGGGTTTAATTTCTGGGTTGGGAAGATTCATTATCTTATAATAACCTATAATGCAAAAATATTGAAAAAGAACAGATATACATATACGTGTGTATGTGTGTTCAGACTATATGTATAGTCTGAATCACTTTGCTATACACCAGAAATTAACACAACATTGTAAATTAGCCATATTTTAGTTTAAAAATAGGCTTTACTAATGGGACGTTAAGGTGTGTGTGAGAAGAGGAATCCTTCTAGATTGCCGTGATTAGGCTTCAGCCTTTTATTGCGCCTATGCCTCTGGACTGTGACCGTGACACCTATTTTTATTTTAATTTTCCCTCTCCTGAGGTGGGAGAGGATGGTTAGAATGGCCTGGAGTTAGGAATTTCCCTTCTCCAGGTCAATTAAGCTTTGATACGCCCCAGGTGGTTAGGAGCTTGTTAACTAGTTTCTCCTGAGGGGTAGCCTTTTTTTGAGGAAGCCCAGAGTGCTTTGGCGTGTTTCGAAACAGTTTCCCCTGTGTTTCAACCATCTGCAGCTCAAGGGGGTTTTTTCTCCGGTATCTGCTGTGTGAGCCTGTTGAGCTCACCGTGGTAGATCTCAGAGAACTGTGCAGGGGTAGCGGGCTATCACTTGGTCCCCCTGGAGTTTTTACATTGCGACTCGTCCACGCTAAGTGTTCAACAAATTTGTCAATTTCAGCCTGGTTTCCCTACTTCGGCACTATATTTCGAGCTGCTTCCTACGTCAATCTAATCCGGTAGGTTTTTATTCTTAGCATTCATCTTTCTGTCATATCTTGGGGGCAGTGGTTTTCTCTGTTTTTTTTGTTTGTTTGTTTGTTTTTTAACTCCTTGTGAATCACAAAAATGTTGACTCTTCTTTCTCTCTTTTTTTTTTTTTGTTTGTTTGTTTGTTTGTTTGTTAAGACAAAGTGGTGACTTCGGAGCTCCTTATATGAGGAAGTAGCTTTTTTTTTTCCCCCCTCCCTGAATTTGTATTTCTCTGCCTATGTTACCCATGTATTTTCTCTTGGTATCTACTTTCACATTAAAAACTTAGCATATTAATCATAATTTCTAAAAATTCCTCCTCTGATAATTCCCAAAATTCTACCATGTCTGACTCCGCCTTTCATTTTTGTTCAGCTTCTTCAAACTGTTGTTTACATTCCTTTTTTTCTTGTAGTATATTACTATAATACTAGCATAGTATTGTATTTTTTTGTTGTAAGGTGTATATGATAGCCTAGGTAAAATGAATCCTTGTAAATAAGCCGTAGGAAGGTAGTGGAATGGGAAATTATTCTATAGTCCTGTGACTAGGTTTCAGTGTTTTGGTGCAGGTGTAC
The DNA here is from genome assembly GCF_000754665.1 of Bison bison bison. NCBI lineage: Eukaryota > Metazoa > Chordata > Mammalia > Artiodactyla > Bovidae > Bison > Bison bison. Next base: position 2,187,300 of record NW_011494933.1, read on the forward strand.
CCCTTAACTGCAAACTTTATTAGTGACTCTTAGGATGTTTTCCTCCAAATTTCAGTGGGATAGGATAACTAGAGGGGTCTGGAGTTAAGTTATCTTCCTTCCTTCAGGAGGAAAACTAGAGCCAGTGGAAGTTGGGTGTTATAGTGCCCCAGATAATTTAGATTGTAATAGAACCCAACATTGAGCTTTGGTAAAATTGTTTCTCCTGAGGGTTGGCCTAATAAAGAGGAACAGAATGCTCCAGAATATTTCAAAATGGTTCCTTTTCGCCTCTGCCTGCCAGATGCATGAGATTTGTCTCCAGTATTTGCTACAAGGGCCTGTAAAACTCCTGCTAGAGGTTAAAAAAGAAAATCACAAAACCTCGGATTCGGGAGTTTTTAACTCTCGGACTTGGCCTCACGGAGCCTTGAGAAGTTTTTCAATTATGGTTAGCCTACCCTAACAGAGTTTACTGCAGAAGTTGCTGCCCTGGTTAATACCACTGCTCTGTGTCTGCTTGATGTCTCTCCAGTTTAGGGAGTAGTGATTTGACATGCGACCTCAATTCTCTCAAGAGAATTACTGATTTTTCAGTTTTTCAGCTTTCTGTGAGGATGGAATTAAGATTTCTAAGCTGCATTACAGAAACCAGAAATCAGTTTTTTGTTTTGTTTTGTGTTTTTAAGTTGTGAAAAAGTTAGTTTGAATAGTGTAGAAAAAATACAGTAGATAGAAAAAAATTTGGTGATTCAAGATAATCCTTGAACTAAATATTTGATTAAGTAACATGAAATGATTCCAGTGTACAAATGGGTTTACTGATTAATAATTTGCATTGAATATTTTGGAATTTTCAAAGTTTAAACTTTGGCAATGCATTTAAAGTGACTCCTAATGGAATTTAAATGCTGAGTTTTATTATAAATCTCACAATCTTTACATAAAAATGGTTGTTTTGAAATTAACTTTTTTCTTCTTACTGTAATAAATTGTCTTTTTACACAAAATATTTTCTGCTCTTGAAAAATTAAAATTGGAAAAATGCAAAAAGACAACTGAAAACTTTTCTTTTGTGAGTAATTTTATGATTAAGAAGAGTGGAGGATGATTTTTTAAGATTATGTGATGATCCATTACTACCATTAGTAATTTGTTCATCTTTGAAAATTTCAGCTTGATTTATTAAAGAACATTAACTCACATAGAAAAAGCCAATACTTAGAAGAATGCTTAATTGAGTTTCACGTATTCTGAAAGGTCTCTTTTACTTCCCCAATTTGTCTCTTCTTAGGAAAAAATAGTGTTATCATTTTTAATCAAGAATATTGGAAAAATATTCATCTGAAAACTGATCCATCATTTATTTTATGTCTTCTATGGAATAAAAAAAATGAGAGCAATAAGAGAACTATATCAATATTTTTTTTCATTTCAAGGTTCTTGCTATAATTAGTTAGAAATATGATTAAACCATAATTTTATTTCAAAGTTAACTTGTTTCTAGAACTCAGATTGTAAGAACTGTCAAATCCATATTGTAGAAAATGACTAAAGAATTAATTTAAAGAGAGTGAGACAATAATCAAAGAGGAGGTATATATTTTTAATAACACTATTTTTATCATATGTCTTGGATTCCTACTCTTGGATTATATATTTTTCCTCATGAAAAATGAAATGAACATTTTCATATATTTCAAATCATTCAAAAGCAATGAATTGTACATTCCCTATATTCCAGGAAAATGTAGGCCACATATAAAATGATACATCGGAAGTGATTTCTGCCTTCCCAAAAGATAAGAGCTTGTCTTTCAAATGTATATTATTTCTAACACGTAATTCTTTTGGTATTTGTATGCCAGGTTGTCATGATCAACCCTAATGTTGAAAACAATTTATAGAGGTGAAAATTAGTTATGAAAATGTGTTATATAGATTAGAAACATGCCAATAAAGTGTGGGATTGTAGCTCGAATCCAGGGCAACAGAGAAAGTGCCAGATATTTGCTGTGGTTCCTTCCCCGAGGAAACAAATCCCAGCAGGTTTGGCAATTTTAGCAGCTGTGGCTGAGCAGAATTTTTGACAGGTTTGAGGAACACTAATTAGAATTTAGAGCCTACTAAGATTTAAGGTCTCTAGAAAACACTCAAGTTTTTAGTTTGACCCCTAGCAATATAGATGAACTGGAAATATTCGATTAAGTTTTCAGTCAAAAACCTAAATTATCTCAACTTCTTATTAATGTAACCAGGCAAAACTAGTTTCTCTAAATTAGGTACCTAATAGAACAGAATAAAAATGGCATTGGGATGCAAAAGAGTATCATACTAAGTTTCAGCTATCAATAAAACTTTCATATAAAATATCCTGTACCAGAACTTGACCATGCTGGACCTCTCATCTCAGATTTCCAGACTCCAGAACGGTGAGAAAATAATTCCTACGGTTTAAAACACTCAGTCTGTGGTATTTTGTTATAGAGGCCCAACGTTGATGAGTACACTGAGATGTACATTACGTTTTCTGATGTGATTGAAATATCACAGACTCCCTAAATATGCTTTGTCATTCATTCCAGTTGTACTTCTGTGCACGAGGCCTTTCATTTTGTGTCTATGAAATTAATTGGTTATTTATTTTCAAGTTTGCATTTAATAATGACAGGTAAAATTACAATCAAATAGGCAAGGGGTGGAATAAACAATATAGGGGATGAGGTAATACTTAGAATTTACATTTATGTATGTGTGCACACTGATTTTAAATCATGTGCTCAATTAGCAATAATTGAGAGAAATATTTATTTGCAAATGGGGCATTTCAGTTCAGTTCAGTCACTCAGTTTTGTCTGACTCTCTGTGCCCCATAGACTATAGCACGCCACGCTTCCCTGTCTATCACCAACTCCCGGAGCTTACTCAAACTCATGTCCATCAAGTCGCTGATGCCATCCAACTGTCTCATCCTCTGTCATCCCTTTTCCAGAATCAGGGTCTTTTCCAATGAGTCAGTTCTTCACATCAGGTGGCCAAAATATTGGAGCTTAAGCTTCAGCATCAGTCCTTCCAATGAATATCCAGGACTGATTTTCATTAAGATTGACTGGTTTTATCTCCTTGCAGTCCAAGGTATTCTCAAGAGTCTTCTCCAACACCACAGTTCAAAATCATCAATTCTTTGGCACTCAGCTTTCTTTATGGTCCAACTCTCATATCCATACATTACTGCTAGAAACAATAGCTTTGATTTTACATACCTTTCTTGGCAAAGTAATATCTCTGCTTTTTAATACACTGTCTAGGTTTGTCATAGCTTTTCTTCCAAGGAGCAAGTGTCTTTTAATTTCATGGCTGCAGTCACCATCTGTAGTGATTATAGGACATTTACATGCTGTAAAAATAGCAAAGTAAAGTGAATAATGCTTATTGGTATTTGTATTTTACTGACTTGATTGTCTCTAGAGGTTTAGAACGTTTTTGCACAAAAGTAGGTTTTCTGTCTTATGAGTCATTTATTTTGAAGCATGTTTTCCTAGAGGAACCATACCATATTAACATACCATATTAACTCTAATTTGTAAATTTCTGTGTATTTTTTAAAGCAATTGGCTTAAATGTGATGACTTTTCTGAAATTACGATAGACTTTATAATTTTTGTGGTGTTAATAGGTGTTAGAGGATATTGAGTACCCACAAAACTTATCATGAGACTAATAAAAAGATCTAAATAATTTCTCTAAAATATCAATATACATTATGTAATTAAAATCTTGCTATGTAACACATATTACTAATATTGTGTATATATCTAAGATTTTAATCTCTGTATGCATATATATGGCTTTTAAAGATATTTTTGATATTCAGGAAAAGATAGAGGATAAATGCAACATATGGTAGAGTGTGAACCTGTATTTTGGTTTCCAGTATTGCTAAGTAGATACTAAGAGTCTTCTGCTTATAACAAATTATTTACTATCCTAGTAATTCTCCCTTATAAAGGTAGGAAACATTGCTAAAGCTGAGTATGCAGACTTAATTCTCTGAAGGGCAGGAAAAAAAAAGCACAGGAACAATTAATAATAACAATAAAACCACACCAAATATCTTAGTAAATAAAGGAAAAAAATTAAGTGAACGCTTTCTTCTACCAGTAACACCAACTGGGAAATTTGCCCTCTGTTCCCAGAAAATCCATGCAATGTAACTGCTTTAGAAATAAAAATTAGTATATTTACTATACAGACTAGAGTAAGCAGTCCATTTCCATGTCTCTGGAGGTGGTTCCTCCAATCCATTTCACAAGTCATTGTGTTATATTAAAGCACAACAAAATATGATTATTTTTGTATCTAGATTGAACTTTTTTTCCAAAATAAGCCATTTAACCTATCTAAAAATTGTTATTTAAAATTAATAATTCATAGGCATAAGCCAAGGTTTGCTGAACATGAATTTTTTTTTTCCTAAGCAATGGCCATAATAAAAGATCTTACTTAATAGTGCATAGACTCACCCTTAGAAAATCCCATTTAGTGTTTAGATTAAGTTCAAATAACTCCTTTTACTTACATGCAGTATAAAATTTCATGTCAGTTTTGCAGTCTACAAAGAACAGCACTAGTTATAAAAGTAAAATAATTTTTAATTAAAGTAGATATATCACTTAAAGTAAATATTAAGTAAGTCAGGAGGAAAATAGTGGTATAAACAAAGCAAAGACTGGGCTATGTGAGTCATGTGAGTTTTTTAAATTTTACCTGTATGTGGTTGTGTACATGTTATGGACTGAATGGTGTTCTTACCAAATTCATATGCTGAAGCCGTAACTCCCCATGTGACTGCATTCAGAGACAGGGCTTTCCGGAGACGATAAAGGTTAAGTGAAGTCTTAAGAAAGAGGCCCTAACCTGATAGCATTGATGTCCTTAAGTAAAGAGAAGGGCGCTAGAGTCCTTTCTCTCTGCGCGTGGGCACAAAGGATAGTCATGAGAGGACAGAGAGAGAGGGCAGCTGTCTGCATGCTGGAAAGACAGGTCTCACCAAAACCAATCCTGCAAGTACCTTGACTTGTACTTCCAGCTTGTGAGAAAATAAACTTCTATTGGTTGAGCCACCCAGTCTGTGGTGTTTTGTTCCAGCAGCTCTAGTGGACTAATGGTATGTTAGCCATAAATTAAGGTCTTAGAGTGCTGAGTTGCATTTGAAGGGGACCGCCATCAGGCTAGTTGTTTCCCGTATTGTTATCTGTGAGGGAAGGATTTGTTGTTGCAGTTCAGTCGCTAAGTGGTGTTCAACGCTTTGCATCCCCATGAACTGTAACCCCAACCACCACGTCCCACCCCAAACTCATCTGTCCATAGGGTTCTCCAGGCAAGAATACCGGAGCGGGTTGCCATTTCCTATTCCAGGGAATCTTCCCAACCCTCGGATTGAAACTGCATCTCATGTGGCTCCTGCACTGTCAGGCGGATCATTTTCCACTGATCCACCTGAAGAGGGAAGGGAACCTAGAGACTCAATTTGATTTCAAGACTGAAAGCTGATTAAAGAGTGATATTCATAACTGGGTTTATAAGCAGAAAGATAAAACTATGTGTTTATCTGAATCACTCCCTCTAGGGGTCTTGTTCCAGGAATAGGAAAAAAAAAATCACAAAACAGTTGGTGTTTGTTAGTTACAGTTCTCTGTAATTGGTCCTCAAAAATAATCACATAATCATGCTACAGGAAGAAATGGGGAGTAAATGGTCACAGTATTTAAAAACAGTGACGTTTTTCTGTCCACAAGTACAGAGGTTGTTATTCAATGAAAATTTGACCTTGCTATTCTTGTGTTCAGCAAAAAATACCTACGATCAAAGCAAGCTGTATAGTAAGCATACAGCTCAACATCCGTTTAAGTATGCATTTTTTTCTTTATGAACCAGAATCCAATTCAACATCCAGATTTTAATAGAACATTGACTTCTTATAGAACCTGCTCTCTATTCTGGCTCAGGCATTCATGGAGACAGTCCTTTTGGTTTTATATCGACCCTGAACTCCCAGATGTTCAAATAAGAATACTAACACTGTCCAAAAAAAAGAGAAACTTAGTGTTTATTGTTTGTTAAAAATCACACTCAATTTTGTGCATGTATAAATGCCAGTAAGGTAATGGTAAGCATACATATAAATAAATGCTGAAAGGAATATAACAGTGTGGAATTACTCAAGAGTTTAAAACATGTATAAGTATGAACTCTTACAGACATATGCAAAGTTAATGAGTGTTATGGAAATATTACAAATCAATTTAAAGATACTTATGTTCTCTATGTACTGAGGATAGAATGGAGTTAAGGAGGGGTACATTACTATCATTGGTGGTATCAGAATAGTTTCTTCAAAAAAAAAGTCATGCAAATATGAACATTTGAGACAGTTAGAGTTGATACAAATATGAACAACTGGTAAAATGAAGTAGATTTAAGTAAACAGAAGTCTATAATGTTATTCAAAATAAAAAAATGTGTAACTCATGATTAAACACACAGATACATATAGCATATTAGCATAAATCTTTCCTTTCTAAATTGTTATTCTTTTTAAATAATAGTCTTTCAAAATGATTAATGTTGATATTGCTGCTATCTTTGTTACTGAATCTATTGGTTGCTAAAAAAAATCTTTTTAAATTGCTATATTTAAATTCTGGGGCTTCCCTTGTAGGTCAGTTGGTAAAGAATCTGCCTACAGTGCAGGACACCCAGGTTCGATTCCCAGGTTGGGAAGATCCCCTGGAGAAGGAAATCACAACCCACTCCAGTATTATTGCCTGGAGAATCCCATGGAAAGAAGAGCTTGGCAGGCTATAGCACATGGGGTTACAAGAGTTGGACATGACTTAGCGACCAAACCATCACCATATTTCAATTCCAGTTCAATTCAGTCAAACTCTCTAAATTTTCTAATAGTTCGTCATTTAAAGTATAGTTTCTCATTTGCATATCACTTTATTTCTATTTTTCTAGTATAGTTCAAGTAAAATTTAAATATAGTAAGCTATATTTAATTAATTATTTAATTATAAGCAAATTTCCAGTTTGGTAGAATTTGGCAACCACATATCAACAAATAGAGAATATTTTCATCCTCTCAGAAAGTTTCCTTAAAGTCCTTTCTAGCAAATCCCATCTTGAGACTATGTATGTGTGAGACTCAGGAACCTTTATTTTGTTTTATTGTTCAATGATTATGCTCACAACTTGAAATGAAACATTGTAAGATAGTGGTTCCCAACCTTTTTGTCACCAGGGACCACTTCATGGAAGACAATTTTTCCGTGGACTGGGGAGGATGGTTTCAGGATGATTCAAGTGTATTACATTTACTATGCACTTTATTTCAATTATTATTACATCAGCTCTACCTCAGATCATCAGGCATTCCATCTTGGAGGTTGGGGACACCTGCTGTAGAATATAAAATAGTTTTCAAGATTATTTTTGCTTCTCAATCTTTGTTTCACCATGTGAATTGTTCAGTTAGCTTCTCAGTATCTATGAACACCCCTTGTGATTTTTAATTGGAATTGCATTCAATTATGGATCCATTCCATTTCTACGAATGTCATTTTATAGTCTCAGGATACAGTTCTTGTGTATATCTCTTGTGTATCTTAAGCAACCTGTCAATGAAAGGGTTCTGACAGTGTTTGTAAATTGAAATTTACTATTTTAATTCACTACAAGCATGAATAAAGAGACAAAATTATCTGGCTAATATGGGATTTAGCAAACCTGACTCTATAGAAACATTTTGCTAAAGTCTTACAGCACAAATTTGCCCAACTTATCTGATTATAAAATGATAACTGTGGTAATCATAAATTCCTTGTCATAGAACACACATAGCAATTGTAATCAAGAGAAAAACACTTTGAAGTTCTAAGAAGTACTTATTATTTTCCACATTAATCAGCTCTTGCTAACTGACTGAAAGTGCAAATGACAAAAGTTGATGAGACACCCAGTGAAAGAGAGATAAGGAGTTCAGTGCTTGAGACGACATAGTAGAAATATATATGGCTGTAAGTCAGTCAGATTATTTCCAGCTCGATAATGTACATTGAAGGAAAAAAAAAAAAAATTTAAGAGATAGAAAAGTGAAAGTGAAAGTGAAGTCGCTCAGTCGTATCTGACTCTTTGCGACCCCATGGACTGTATAGCCTATCAGGCTCCTCCGTCCATGGAATTTTCCAGGCAAGAGTACTGGAGTGGGTTGCCGATAGAAAGTAGGACCCAATTCTTTTTATATCACAAAAGCTATGATAAAAAGCCAGTTCCACATGAAAGCAAAGAATAGTTCTAAGCAAAGTGGTATTAGATGCCTAGAAGGAAGTTAATTGAACACATGGCAACATCGTTTGTCAGAAAAGTTTGTTAGCTATCAAATTTCTAGGTGTTTTTTGTCTTTTTCCCAGTCTGGTCTATTAATAATCATAAAACTAAATAGCAAAAAAAAAAATAGGAAATGATTTTACATTTTGTTTTTTGATGTGGATAGTATTCTTAAGGAAGGAGAGAAAGATACAGATTGTGCCTTGAATAAATGGAAGTTAATGACTTGCCAGATGAGAGCAAATGCTATCTGGAAAATATATTTACTAGGAAAATTGCCCCATTATATTGAAATTTGAATGGAAAGTAATGAGACTAATTTTCATTATCTGCATGTGTTTTTATTTCTTTTTTTTTTCTCTTTTTTTTTTAATTTTTTTAAATTTTTTTTTTTATTCCTTTATTTCTCATGTGTTCCCCATCCTGAACCCTCCTCTCTCCTCCCTCCCCATACCATCCCTCTGGGTCGTCCCAGTGCACCAGCCCCAAGCATCCAGCATCGTGCATTGAACCTGGACTGGCATCTCGTTTCATACATGACATTTCACATGTTTCAATACCATTCTCCCAAATCTTCCCACCCTCTCCCTCTCCCACAGAGTCCATAAGCCTGTTCTATACATCAGTGTCTCTTTTGCTGTCTCATATACAGAGTTATCGTTACGATCTTTCTAAATTCCATATATATGCATTAGTATACTGTATTGGTGTTTTTCCTTCTGGCTTACTTCACTCTGTATAATAGGCTCCAGTTTCATCCACCTCATTAGAACTGATTCAAATGTATTCTTTTTAATGGCTGAGTAATACTCCATTGTGTATATGTACCACTGCTTTCTTATCCATTCATCTGCAGATGGACATCTAGGTTGCTTCCATGTCCTGGCTATTATAAACAGTGCTGCGATGAACATTGGGGTACACGTGTCTCTTTCCCTTCTGGTTTCCTCAGTGTGTATGCCCAGCAGTGGGGTTGCTGGATCATAAGGCAGTTCTATTTCCAGTTTTTTAAGGAATCTCCACACTGTTCTCCATAGTGGCTGTACTAGTTTGCATTCCCACCCACAGTGTAAGAGGGTTCCCTTTTCTCCACACCCTCTCCAGCATTTATTATTTGTAGACTTTTGGATTGCAGCCATTCTGACTGGTGTGAAATGGTATCTCATAGTGGTTTTGATTTGCATTTCTCTGATAATGAGTGATGTTGAGCATCTTTTCATGTGTTTGTTAGCCATCTGTGTGTCGTCTTTGGAGAAATGTCTATTTAGTTCTTTGGCCCATTTTTTGATTGGGTCATTTATTTTTCTGGAGTTGAGCTATAGGAGTTGCTTGTATATTTTTGAGATTAGTTGTTTGTCGGTTGCTTCATTTGCTATTATTTTCTCCCATTCTGAAGGCTGTCTTTTCACCTTGCTAATAGTTTCCTTTGATGTGCAGAAGCTTTTAAGTTTAATTAGGTCCCATTTGTTTATTTTTGCTTTTATTTCCAATATTCTGGGAGGTGGGTCATAGAGGATCCTGCTGTGATGTATGTCAGAGAGTGTTTTGCCTATGTTCTCCTCTAGGAGTTTTATAGTTTCTGGTCTTACGTTGAGATCTTTAATCCATTTTGAGTTTATTTTTGTATATGGTGTTAGAAAGTGTTCTAGTTTCATTCTTTTACAGGTGGTTGACCAGTTTTCCCAGCACCACTTGTTAAAGAGATTGTCTTTAATCCATTGTATATTCTTGCCTCCTTTGTCATTATCTAATTTTCATTATCTGCATGTGTTTTTATTTCAACTCCTTCTTGACATGAATCATTTTCCCTACATAAGATTAACACCTAAAGTGTGTGTCTTCTGCTTGTGGCTTGGGATGGCTTTAGCTATTGTATCCATCTAGTGAGCATGTCATCAGTTCACTGAAACATGCTTCTTGTTTGGTTTCCTCCAGAAACACTACTGGTTCCACTCAATTTATGTGGATTTCCAACCAGCAAAATTAACCTTATACATGAAGATTGAAAATTTCTCTCTAAAATCACTGCTTCAAATCATACTTTTTTTCCCCCCACTTTTAACATATAACACAGGCAAGAGGTTATTCTTTTTAAACAATGTTTTTCATATAGAATACTTCTAAAATTATCTATTTTGCCTGTCATTATTTTGTTTTACTATTATGTATCATAGAGTTTTAGAAACTGAAAGTGAAATGACACTTTAGAGATTTTCTAGTCTAAGTTCTTTTCTTTCAGTTTAGGAAAGCCCTATAAATTGAAGCAGTTTATCTAAACTACTCAATAAATTAATGGCAGAACCATGGTAAGAGGTTAAGAATTAACTCTAATTTTTTAAAAATATTGAGAACAATTTTAATGCAATAAAATCTAACCATTTGTCAACAATACTGCAGTCAAGCCACAGAACAAGTAAAAGTTTCCTAGAAACTTTCCTTTGTTCTTATAATCTACCCACCCCAGGTAACTCCTGATTGTATGTCATCATGCACAATTGTCTGAATAGATCTTGCTTGATTTTAGCTTAATAGAATTAGAATTATGAACCATTTACTGTGTGTGGCTTGCTGTGTTCAATATCTTTTTCTGTACTAATCCATAAATTAGATGTATTATCCTTTGCATTGCTTAATAAAATTACACCCTGTATATATAGCACAGTTTGTTTATGCAGTTTTCAGCTGCTGTACATTTTGGTTGTATACAACTTTTTGTTACTATGAATAATACTGTTATGAGTATTTGTCTTTTTTGCAGATGTGTATGTCATTTCTCTTGGTTAAATGCTTTGTGAAGGAATATCTGGATCATGTTGTAAGTTTATATTTAAAAGTAAATTTGTTATAATTTAATTTTTTAACAAAACCATCAACTGTTTTCTAAAATAGTTGTGTCACCATATAAGCCACCAAAGAATGTATGAAAGTTCACATCACACTACATCCTTGTGTGTGTGTGCACTAAGTCACTCCAGTCGTGTCCAACTTTTTGCGATGCTATGGACTGTAGGCCGCTGCAGGGCTCCTCTGTCCATGGGATCCTCCTCGCAAGAATAGTGGAGTGAGTTGCCATGCCTCCTCCAGGGGATCTTCCTGACCCAGGGATGGAATCTGCATCTCTTATGTCTCCTGCATTGGCAAGCAGGTTCTTTACCACTAGAGCCACCTGGGAAGCCCATACTACATCATTAATAATGTTTAATTATCAACCTTTTAAAAAATGTTTGCTGTTCTATCAGTATGAGGTATGTAATAATATCTAATCATGATTCTAAATTTGTGACTGCCTAATGGCTAATGATGCTGAATATCTGCTCTTCTGCTTAATGCCTATTTCTGTATCTTTTTATGAGAAATGTCTATTTGGATTAAAGATCTAAACGTAAGACCAGAAACTATAAAACTCCTAGAGGAGAACATAGGCAAAACACTCTCCGACATACATCACAGCAGGATCCTCTATGACCCACCTCCCAGAATATGGAAATAAAAGCAAAAATAACAAATGGGA
>NW_011494933.1:2199720-2200050 GCF_000754665.1 Bison bison bison
GTATGAGGTATGTAATAATATCTAATCATGATTCTAAATTTGTGACTGCCTAATGGCTAATGATGCTGAATATCTGCTCTTCTGCTTAATGCCTATTTCTGTATCTTTTTATGAGAAATGTCTATTTAAATCATTTTTAAACCACATTTTATTTATTTTTTAAAATGAACAACTAACTAGAATTCTTTATGTAGCTTGGGTATATTTCCTTGGCCAGATACCTGTAGTATCACTGTATTCTACCAATATGTCTTTTTGTTTTCTTAATGGTCTCTGGTTCAGTCACATTTTCCATTATGATTCATCCTATTGTGCTCTTCCTAAAATATG
>NW_011494933.1:2200260-2214126 GCF_000754665.1 Bison bison bison
GACAGTCCCTGGGATTCTCCAGGCAAGAACACTGGAATGGGTTGCCATTTCCTTCTCCAGTGCATGAAAGTGAAAAGTGAAAGTGAAGTCACTCAGTCATGTCCGACTCTTTTCGACCCCATGGACTGCAGCCTACCAGGCTCCTCCGTCAATGGAATTTTCCAGGCAAGAGCACTGGAGTCAGTAGCCATTGCCTTCTCCGAATGACTGACTGACTGACTGACTGCTGCTGCTGCTAAGTCACATCAGTCGTGTCCGACTCTGTGTGACCCCATAGACAGCAGCCCACCAGGCTTCTGTCCTGACTGACTACTTCCCCCAAATTTAGGGGAAAACACCTTTTCCTCTCAGCGAGGTGATTCTGTGCACCCATCTGGAGTCACTTTTCATGACGAGTGTTAACGAACTTATTAAGAAGTAAGTGTTAAAACTAAGAGAAACTATGAAATGCAGAATTTTCACAAACACAGGTGCTTTATTAACTGGTCAGATTTTAGCAAAAGTTTCAAGCAGTGCTTCTCAACTGGGAGTCACAAACAGATGTGAGAATTGGACCATAAAGAGGGCTGGGCGCTGAAGAAGTCTCTGGAGAGTCCCCTGGACAGCATGGAGATCAAACCAGCCAATCCGAAAGGAAATCAACCCTGAATATTCATTGTAAGGACTGATGCTTCAATACCTAGACCACCTGATACAAAGAGCTGACTCATTGGAAAAGAGTCTGATGCTGGGAAGGATTGAAGGCAGAAGAAGGGGGCAACAGAGGATGAGTGGTTAAATAGCATCACTGACTCAATGGACATGACTTTGAGCAAATTCCAGGAGATAGTAAAGGACAGGGAAGCCGAGAATGCTACAGTTCATAGGGTTGCAATAATTTGGAAACAACTTAGCAACTGAACAACAACAAGGTAGGGTTCAATTTTATTCATTTTCTTGTATGTATCCAATTTTCCCAGCACCATGTGCTGAAAAGGCTTCAGCTTATCTTTGAAAAATATTTTTACTTGATGTAAAACTTCAGAATGTCATATTTTCCACCAACACTTTGGATATATTGATTTTCCATCTTTTGGATTGCATATTCCCAAGGAGAAATTTATCTTTGGGAGAAGGAAATGGCAATCTACTCCAGTATTCTTGCCTGGGAAATCCCATGGACAGAGGAGCCTGGTGGGCTACAGTTCATGGGGTCACAAGAGTCAGACATGACTTAGCAACGAAATCACTAAATCAAGATAAGCATATATTCTTGAATATTGATATATACTCCTGTACCTTGATTAATTTATTTTCCTAGTAGTTTTTTATACTGTCCATAGGGTTTTTAACATAAACAATTATGATGTATTTTAGTAAACAACTAAATGCCTATCAACTGATGAATACATAAATAAAATGTGCTATAGCCATATGATAGGATATTATTAAGGAATAAAAAGATACAAAGTATAACATATGTTACAACATAGCTGAATTGAAAAACATGCAAAGTGAAAGAAGTCAGGCACATGAGAATACATGTTATTTGATTCCATTTATATAAAAACTTGGTAAATGCAAATTTTTAGAGGCGCAAGGTAGATTAGTGGTTGGAGGGAGAGTGAGAATGGGTAGTAACTGCAAATGAACATGAGGCTTCTTCTTGGAACAATGGGAATATTCTAAAATTAGATTGTGTTAATAGTTACACAACTCTGTAAGTATACTTTGCAGGAGTAAATTGTTTTAGGATGTATAATATACATTTTATACTAACATAATATACTAACAGCATTATTAAAGCTGTTAGTTTCTTTAAGTAAATATCCAGTGAATGGATTTCCTAGTTTTTCATAAATATACATATATGTAACTTTTGTTCACATTTTGCTTTAAAAAAGACATAACCAGTCTTTGTAATTCATATTTTATTTTGGGTGAATCTTTGTGTTAAACACGAACAACCTTGAATTTTATGACTCTTATAACTTAAACATAGTTATTAAGCTAAAGCATATCACAGCTTAAGCATAGTTAAAAGATTTTATGATTGATGCCAATCGTATTCAATTGTAGAACTTCATGTTGACAGTAGGCAGGGATTTTGATGTATGATAACTAACTTACCGGCACTCTGGGTTGAAGTTAGCTGAATACAGAAGGATTCAAATGTATACAGATGACCGAAAAGAACATTTCCCTGACATGAGAAAAAAGAATCACCCGGAGGAGGATGAATAGTAGAGAAGTTCACTAGTTGCATCATGTTACTGTGTTCTATGTCAGTTGAAAGTTCAGTTCAGATCAGTCACTCAATTGCGTCCGACTCTTTGTGACCCCATGAACTGCAGCACACCAGGCTTCCCTATCGATCACCAGTTCCCGGAGCTTGCTCAAACTCATGTCCATCGAATCAGTGATGCCCTCCAACCATCTCATCCTCTGTCATCCCTTTCTCTTCCTGCCTTTAATCTTTCCCAGGATCTTTTCCAATGAGTCAGTTCTTCCCAACAGGTGGCCAAAGTATTGGAGCTTCTGGTTCAGCATCAGTCCGTCCGGTGAATATTCAGGACTGATTTCCTTTAGGATTGACTTGTTTGATCACCTTGCTGTCCAAGGGACTCTCTAGAGTCTTCTCCAACATCACAGTTCAAAAGCATCAATTCTTCAGCAATCATCTTTCTTTATGGTCCAATTCTCACATCCATACATGACTACTGGAAAAACCATAGCTTTCACTAGATGGACCTTTGTTAGTAAAATATTGTCTCTGCTTTTCAATATGCTGTCTAGGTTTGTCATAGCTTTTCTTCCAAAGAAGAGCATCTTTTAATTTCATGGCTGCATTCTCACCATCTGCGGTGATTTTGGAGCCCAAGAAAACAGTCTGCCACTGTTTTCATGTTTCCACATCTATTTGCCATGAAGTGATGGGACTGGATGCCTTGATCTTAGTTTTCTGAATGTTGAGTTTTCAGTCAGTTTTTTAACTCTCCTCTTTCACCATCAAAAAGGCTCTTTAGTTCCTCTTCACTTTCTGCCATAAGGATGGTGTCATCTGCATATTTGAGGTTATTAATATTTCTCCCTGAAATCTTGATTCCAGTTTGTGTTTCATTCAATCTGGCATTTCGCATGATGTACTCTGCATATAAGTTAAATAAGCAAGGTGACAGTATACAGTCTTGATATACTCCTTCCCAATTTGGAACCCAATTTGACATACTTTCCCAATTTGGAACCAGTCCATTGTTCCATGTCCAGTTCTAAGTGTTGCTTCTTGGCCAGCATACAGATTTCTTAGGAGGCAGGTCAAGTGGTCTGGTATTCCCATCTCTCTTTAAGAATTTTCCACAGTTTTTTGTGATCCACACCATCAAAAGCTTTAGTGCAGTCAATGAAGCAGATGTTCTTCTGGAATTATCTTGCTTTCTCAATGATCCAATGAAAATCAATTTGATCTCTGGTTTCTCTGCCTTTTGTAAATCCATCTTGAAAATCTGGAAGTTCTCAGTTCATGTACTGTTGAAGCCTTCAGTTCAGTTCAGTCACTCAGTTGTGGCCAACTCTTTGAGACCCCATGGACTGCAGCACACCAGGCCTCCCTGTCCATCACCAACTCCTGGAGGTGAAGCTTAGCTTGGAGAATTTTGAGCATTACTTTGCTAGTGTGTGAGATGAGTGCATTTGTGCAATAGTTTGAACATTCTTTGGCATTGCTTTTCTTTGTGATTGGAATGAAAACTGACCTTTTCCAGTCCCGTGGCCACAGTTAAAAGTAGATAGAGTCAAATCAAAGCATTGGAACATCAGCATGTATCCGTGGTTCTTAAACCTTTCTGTACATCACAATCATCTAGGAACTTTTTTTCTTAGATCCTTGAACCCTATGTAAGAAAGTCTATTTGATTGAATCTGCCATGGAGCCTCTTTCCTAACATTTAAATAATGCCCAAAGACTCTTAAATGTATGTAATTCAATAAATAATAACACAAAGCCAAAATAAATTTACAGGAAAAAAAGCAAGAAGGTATTCAAAGTATAATGTGCATTTATCCTTGACTCATGTTTTATTATAATATACTACCAATACGATGAGTCATAAAGGACGATTTACAACCAGAAGACAATATGGCACTATGTGTTATAATTCCTTGTATAATTTTAACAACTTTGTAATCTGTTTTAAGAGAATAGAAATGTTATCCACAAAGAAAACTGTATAGTGTATATTGGCGTGTGATAAGAGTTATAGAAAAGAAGAAAGAAAATAGGGAAAACAAAGGACATAGAAAAATGTCAGACGAACTATTCTGCAATCCGGAAAACTGAACAGTAGTCAGCCACTAAACTCAATCTGAATTATAATGTTTAATTTTATGATAAAATACTATTAGGTATGATGGAGCTGGCCTTTCATTCTGCCTTTTAGTAAGGTGGAAAACTGGGTGACTTACATTACTTACCCAGTCCTTTATTACATTTTCCATGGGAATGGTGTTAATAATTGTTTGAGTATTAAATAAGATGGTGTTTGTAAAACATTTTAGTCATTTCCTGGCATATAGTCATTGCTGATTGCATGTTCTGATTGAGATGTAATGTGTGGGGTATGTGTGTGCATGGTAGCTAATTTTATATGTTAACTGGACTCAGCCATGCAATGCCCCAGTATCTGGTTAAGTATTACTCCTGGTTGTGTCTGTGAGGGTGCTTCAGAAAGATGATCACCTGAATTGGTGAACAGTGTAAATCAGAGACCTTCTCCAAAGTGGATGGGCATCACCCAACCTGCTGAGGCCTGAGAACAAAATGGTAGAGGAAAGTTGAATTCTTACTCTTGGACTGCTTGAGACATCGGCATTCTCCTGCCCTTGGACAGGAAGTTATGCTGTTGATTCTCCTGGTTCTCAGACCTCTGGAGTCAGACTGAAGTTTACACCATCACCTGTCCTGATGGGTCAGCTACAAGGGTCTTCAGCTTGCAGACAGCAGATCATAGGGATTCTCAGTCTACCAAAATCACATGCATCAACTCCTTTTGTTAAATCTCATCTATTTATGTAAATATATGTACATATATATTTATTGTTTCATTGAACACATATATAATGTGTGTGTATGTGTGTGTCTCAAGAGAGGGAAAGAAAGAGCTAGAGAGATGGAAAGAGACAGAAACAAAAGGAACTATTCATACCAAAAATTAACAGTATATGTATTTAAACTAAAAAGAACATTTATTTTTTACTCTTTATTTTCCCAAGGTTTTAATGAATATAATATATGGTGGTATGAAAGGGAGGATTTCTTTTTTTTTTTTATGGAGAAAGGATGTTTTCCTGAAAAACTCAACTGGTAATAATATTGTAAGGAAGATAAACTCTGTGCACATCGTTGTTTCATATGAGCAAATGCAAAAAGAATTGGAGAGCCATTAATTGCCATCTTGTAATTATTTAGAAAATATTTTATTGCCTCTATTTAGATCCGCTTTCTGAAATACAGGGAGTCAGTTATAGTTCTGTGTAATATCATGAAAGACTATCACATTTTGTCAAATGCCTTTTCTGCATCTATTAAGATGATAGCGTGATTTTAAACCTTTGTTCTGATTTCTGTTAATGTGGTGTATCATACTGATTTTTTGCCTATGTTAAACCATCCTTGCATCCCAGGAATAAATCCCTCTTGATTATTTATGATCCTTTAAACATGTTGAACTCAGTTTGTAAATATTTTTTGAAGATTTTTGCATCCATGCTCATCAAAGATATTGGTGTGTACTTCTGTTTTTATCTGATTTTGATTTCAGGTTGATGCTAGCTTTACAAAATGAGTTGGAAATATTTCCTCTTGTATTTTTTGGGATAGTTTAAGAAAGACTGGTATTAATTATTCTTTACCTGATTGATAGAATTCACTCTGAAGTCATCTGGTCTCAGGTTTTCTTAGTTTTAAGAAGTTTTTAATTGCTGGCTCAATTGCTTTGTTATTGGTCTGTTCAAATTGTCCAATCTTCATAATTCAGTCTTGAGAGGTGTATGCTTCTAAGACTATTCCTTCTAGGTTGTCCAATTTCTTGGTATAAAAGTTGTTTACAAGAGTCTGTTATAATCTTTTAAATTTCTATATCATAAGTTGTAATGTCTACTCTTTAATTCTTATTTGTTTGAATATTATCTTTTTCCCCTTAATTAGGTTAGTTAAGTGTTTGCCAATCTTGTCTTTCCTTTCAAAAGACCAGATCAGCTTTTGTTATTTTTTTCTATTGAGTTTCTGATATCTATTTCATGTATTTCTGCTCCAAGGTTTAGTTTTTTCCTTTCTTCTTCTAACTTTAGACATAGCTGCTGCTGCTTTTTTTTTTTTTTTTAATTCATTAAGGTATAACATTAGGTTGTTTATTTCAGAGCTTTCTTGTTTTTATTTTTAATTTATTTTTAATTAAAGGATAATTGCTTTACAATGTTGTGTTGCTTTCTGCCATGCAACAATGTGAATCAAACATAAACATATATCTTTCCCCTCCTTCTTGAACCTCTCTCCCACTCTTCACATCCCACCCCATCCCACCCCTTTAGGTTGTGACAGAGCACAGAGTTGAAGGTGTGATACAGCACCTTCTCAATAGCTATCTGCTGTACATATGGTAATGCATACATTTCAGTGCTACTCTCTCAATTCATCCCACCTTCTTCTTCCTCTGCTGTGTCCACAGCTTGTTCTCCATGTCTGCATTTCTATTCCTGCCCTACAAATAGGTTCATCAGTACCATTCTTCTAGATTCCGTCTGTAAGCATTAATATACAATATTTGTTTTGCTCACTGTGACTTATTTCACTCTGTATAACCTTAGGCTTTATGTATATCCACCTCACTAGAACTGACTCACTTATTTTCTTTTTATATCTGAGTAATAGTCCATTATATATATATATATATATATATATATATATATCTCACAAATTCCTTATCCATTCATCTGTCAGTGGACATCTAGGTTACATCCATGTTCTGGCTCTAGTAAATAGTGCTGCAATGAGTATAGGAGGTACATGTTCTTTTTGAATTATGGTTTTCTCAGGATATATGCCCAGAGTGGGATTACTAGGTCATTGTGATTGCTAGGTCATTGTTGTTGTTGTCGTCAACAGCTAAGTTGTGTCCAACTCTTTGTGACTCCATGGACTTCATGGACTTCCCTGTCCTTCACTATCTCCTGGAGTTTGCTCAAATTCATGTCCATTGAGTCAGTGATGCTATCTAACCATCTCATTTGCCACCCCTTCTCCATTTGCCTTCGATCTTTCCCAGCATTAGGTTTTTTCTAGGAAGTCAACTCTTTGCATCACATGGCCAAAGTACTGAAGCTTCAGCTTCAGCATCAGTCCTTCCAATGAATATTCAGGGTTGATTTCCTTTAGGATTGATTGATTTGATTTTCTTGCAGTCCAAGAGATTTTTCAAGAGTCTTTTCCAGTACCAAAATTTGAAAGCATCAATTCTTCCATGCTCAGCCTTCTTTACAGTCCAAATCTCACAGCCATACATGGCTACTGGTAAAAATCATACCTTTGACTGTATAGACCTTTATAGGCAAAGTGATGTATCTGCTTTTGAATATGCTGTCTAGGGGTGTCATAGCTTTCCTTCCAAGGAGCAAGTGTCCTTTAATTTCACAGCTGAAGTCACCATATTCTGGGTCATATGGTAGTTTTTATTCCTACTTTTTAAAGAAATCTCTATACTGTTCTCCTTAGTGACTGTATCTAAACTTACATTCCCACCAACAGTGCAAGAGGCTTCCCTTTCCTCCACATCCTCTCCAGAATTTATTTTTTATAGGTATTTTTTTTATGATGGCCTTCTGACTGCTATGAGGTGATATCTCATTGTATTTTTGATTTTTATTTCTCTAATAATGAGTGATGTTGAGCATTTGTCAAGTTTTTACTGACCATCTGTATGTCTTCTTTGGAGAAATGTCTGTTTAGGTTAGACCTTTCTTCTTTTTTAATATAACTGTTTATCACTATAAATTTGTCTCTTAGAACTGCTTTTGCTGTGTCTCATAAGTTTTGGTATGCTGTATTTTCCTGTTCATTTATCTTGAGATATAAGCAAACTGATACAGTAAGGTTTCTAAGAGCTAATGCAGTATTTTGAACTGATTCAGTTGTTTTAATTATTAATTTATTTCATGACCTGCATAACTGCATATAACTCTCTAACTCCATTTATATACACTGTTGCTTTGGCTGATTTTGGGCCTCTTTCAAACATCAAAAACTTGGGTATATAGAAAACAACTAGAAACATCTAATGTGTCAAAAGGCTTCTCAGGTGGCTCAGTAGTAAAGAATATGCCTGTCAATGCAAGAGACACAGGTTTGATCCCTGGATCAGGAAGATCCCCTGGAGAAGGAAATGGCAACCCACTCCAGTATTCTTGCCTGGGAAATTCCATAGACAGAGGCGCCTGGTGGGCTACAGTCCATGATGTCACAGAGTCAGACACAACTTTGCAACTAAACAGCAGCAGCAACAGCAGTATCTCTCTCTCTACACACACACACACACACACACACACACACACACATATACACAATGTTGATCTCATATACTAATTTTTTTAAATACTTTTTTTTTTTAATCAATGGAGAAGTAGCCTGCAGCAGATCTGAATTGTTACAAAGTTTGATTTTAGGAGCCAGGTTTTTTGGCCTTACCTAGAAAGTCACCTGGAGAAGGCAATGGCACCCCACTCCAGTACTCTTGCCTGGAAAATCCCATGGACGGAGGAGCCTGGTAGGCTGCAGTCCATGGGGTCACGAAGAGTCGGACATGACTGAGCAACTTCACTTTCACTTTTCACCTTCATGCACTGGAGAAGGAAATGGCAACCTACTCCAGTGTTCTTGCCTGGAGAATCCCAGAGACAGAGAAGCCTTGTGGGCTGCCGTCTCTGGGGTCACACAGAGTTGGACACAACTGAAGTGACTTAGCAGCAGCAGCAGAAAGTCACCTTTTATATCAAACTGGCAACCTGGGAATGTACTGAGTTTTACATAATTAAATGTCTATTCTAGCATTCGATAGGGAAGAAGTTCTATAATATTCAAGGTTAAAACATGAATTATATGTTTAACTCTTCTTATTAAGCTCAAATATACAGGCCAACATTTAAAAATAAAAGCTAAGTGAGCCTTCACCCTCAAACATAATAAAGAACAGGGTCAGAATCTACATTCAGCTGTATACAACTAGAAAGCTGGGCAAAAATATATTTTAAAATATCAGCAGATCTTGGCCAAGAATTAGCACAGGATTACTGTGAGCCATACACCCTGTTGGATGTCACATTCCAGGTCAAGGAGCAGGGGTGTGGATCCCAGACAGAGTCTTAAAATCCTCCTAATTTGAGGAAATCAGAATTTGGAAAGGCAAGGTGAGGTGTCTGTAAGTTGCAAAACAGAGGTCCATAGAGAAAGAAAGAATGCTGAAAACATGTACAGGCGTCCTGTTGAGTCAGCTGACTACTAAAACACACAGGCATCTTGTGAGATTACTATGGGAAGAACTCACGTAGGGCAGAGAAGTGTTCAACTAGCTGAGCAGAGAGTGCTTGTTCATCACGTGGGGCTTGGAAAGGAGATACAGAAGCCAACTAGTAAATAGTTCAGGCTTTGCAGATGACATATGATATATGTTGTATGTTCTTCCTTGTTTTTGTATTGTTCTTACAGGCCTTTAAATATATGTAAGGGCTTGGCAACCCACTCCAGTATTCTTGCCTGGAGAATTCCATGGACAGAGGAGCCTGGTGGGCTACAGCCCATAGGGTTGTAAAGAATCAGACATGACCAAGTGACTAACACTCTCACTTTCACTTTCATTGGTTTCTCAGGGCTAATGTTTAAAAAAAAAAGAAATGCTACAAACTAGTGGCTTAAGATGATAGAAATTTATCCTCTCACAGCTCTAGAGGCTAAAAGTCATTGTGTTGACTAGTCAGGTTCCTTTTGAAAGCCCTAGGGAAGAATCTTTTCTTCCCTTTTACAACTTTTGCGGTTAATGGCAATCATCATCAGTGTTCCTTGGCTTGTAGATGCATCACTCCATTCTCTGTTCCTTTTTCACATGACTTTGTTACCTGTGTATGTCTGTGTGTGTGTGTGAGTTTTCATATGGAGACCAGCAATTGGAATTAAGGCATACCCAATCCAAAATGACCTAATCTTAACTTGATTACATCTGCAAAGAGTATTTCCAAAGACGGTCACATTAACAGGTAACAGATGGACATGAATCTGGGGAACACTATTGTGAAAACCATTGTTAGTTGAAAGCCCTTGCAAAAGTTGGCCACCCAGTGGATTCAGCTCATATGTAATAGCTTGTTGGCCACTGGTATAAGTACTCTAACTTTTAAACATACTTAGGTTAAACTGAAAGACTTTCTTTTCATGATGTAACTTAACTATGAAAAGGTCAACTATTAAAAAAAAATCTTTTTGGATAGTAGTATATTTTGTCAACTGTAGCATTTCAGAAATTGCTATCCAATTAGAGAAGCTTGGATCAGAGTAAGGTTGAGAGCACCCTAGTAGTACATAATTAGAACAGTTCTGCCAAGCTGGGCAAAAGTTGCCACATATTAAAATGACTAGTATTCTTATTTTTAGCTCATAAAGCAGAATAATAACTAAGGTGTTTGTAACACTGATTTGACACTTGAATTCACCACCAAAAAGTTTAGGTTAAAAACAATTCTGACACCAAAGTTAAATGATGAAAGTTTTAGCATTGTGGTTTCACTGACAGGGTCATAGGTATATTAGATAGTAATGAAAGTACAGTAAAGAAAAGGAAATGCTGCTTGCTTTCCAATAGCAGTTTCTAACTTTCCTTGTTCTCTTCTCCTAAGGCAACTAGTTTGCTAACTGCCAGTTTAAACAGTTTCGTGACTTTATACTCATTTCATGTAGGTATACACTTGGGTCGATATTATTTTTTTGGTAAATAATCTCTTTTACTTTTTTGTAAAAAAATCTCTTAAGGATATTTTTATACTTATAGGGGACACATCCCTGGTACCTCAAATAGTAAAGAATCTGCCTGCAATGCAAGAGACCCAGGTTCAATCCCTGGGTCAGGAAGATGCCATAGAGAAGGGCATGGCAACCCACTCCAGTATTCTTGCCTGGAGAATCCCATGGACAGAGGAGCCTGGCGAGCTACAGTCCATGGGGTCACAAAGAGTTGGACACGACTGAGCGATTAACACTTATGCTTACAGAAATGTTGTCCAGGATAGTTCAGAGATTTCTGTATATCCTAAATCCTGTTTACCCTATTGTTAACATTTTACATTCTTATACTACATTTATCACACTTTTGAGCCAACATTGAAAGAGTATTCTTAACTAAAGTTCATGCTTTATTTAGATTTCTTTAGTTTTTAATCTGAGATCCTGTTTTTTTTTTTTTTTTTTTTCCCCCAGTTCCTTCTGTAATACTACACTACATGCAGTCATCATGTCTCCTTACAATACCTTGGACTGTAAAAGTTTCTCAGATTTTCCTTGATGTGATAGCCTTGAGAGTTTTAAGGCATACTAGCCAGATACTGTTTAGGATGTTCCTATATTCATATTTGTCTAACATTTTTCTAATGATTAGATTGGGGTTTTGAAGAAGAAAACTGCAGAGGTAAAGTGTCACTTTCTTCACATCATTCCAGTGGTATACATACTATCAACATGATTTGTCACTAGTAAAGCTCACTTTGTCACCTGGCTGAGGTGGTGAAGTAAAGTTGCTTTCACCTCCTCCACTTTCTATACTGTACTTTTGGAAGAAAGTTACAATGCAGATCCTACACTTAAGGAGTGGGAGTTACATTCCATCTCCTTGAGGGGCAGTATCTATATAAATTACTAGGAAGTTCTCTGTAGAGGATTTATGCATGTTCCCCTCATTTATTTTTTCAGTCATTTGTTTATATCCATTTGGACTCTAGGTTATTTATTTTAATCCTTGGTTTATAGTACTACTATGTTTATTTTCTTATTCAAATTCTTCTAGCTTTGGCCCTGAGAACTCTTTTTGTTGGTTTTCCTTTGACATATACTCATTGTTTCTTGTTTCATTTTGAGCACTTCCTTACTTTATGTCTCTGTAAGGTGCTCCAGATTCGTGTAGCATATTCCTGCCCTCTGTCTTAATATCAGTCATTTCTCTACAGTGTGCCGGTTCCTTTTATGTTGTTGTTGTTATTTAGTCGCTAAGTCATGTCCTACTCTTTGCAACCCCATGGACCGCAGCATGCCAGGCTCTCCTGTGTTCACTGTCTCCTAAAGATTGCTCAAATTCATGTCCATTGAGTCTAACCATCTCATCCTCTGCCACCCTTTTCTCCTTTTGCCTTCAATCTTTCCCAGCATCAGGGTCTTTTCCAATGAGTCGGCTCTTCACATCAGGGGTCAAAGTATTGGAGCATCAGCATTAGTCCTTCCAATGACTATTCAGGATTGACCTCCTTTAGGATTGACTGGTTTGTTCTCCTTGCAGTCCCAAAGACTCTCAGCAGTTTTCTCCAGCACCACAGTTCGAAAGCATCAGTTGTTTGGAACTCAGCCTTCATTATGGTTCAGCTCTCACATCCTTACATGACTACTGGAAAAAACATAGATTTGACTATACAAACTTTTGTTGGCAAAGTTATGTCTCTGCTTTTTAATACACTAAGTTTTTCAAAGGGACAAGTGTCTTTTAATTTCATGGCTGCAGTCAACATCCATAGTATTTTTTGAGCAAAAGAAAGTAAAATTTGTCACTGTTTCCATTTTTATAGGAGATGGTATTAGAAACCAAGAAGTCAGTGCTGTGTGTATTTGCCTCAGGGACCTCACAGCTGACAGAGACAGGAAATATATTGTCATATATTTGTTAAATAAATGAATAATAAGTATCACATGTGTACATCTAAACTGTGGACTGAATGTTTATATCCCCCTAAAATCCATATGTTGAAACCCTAATCCCTTAGTGATAATATTTGTAGCTGGCCTTTGACAGATAATTTGTTTTAGATCAGCTCGAGAAAGCAAGGCCCTTGTGGTTAGATGATGTCTCTATATGGAGATGAAGGAAACAGAACTTTCCCTCTACCAGGTGATGATGCACTGAGCAGGTAGCTTCCATTAGTCAGGAGAAGGACCTTTACCAAGTCTCAACCATGTTGGCACCCTGATCTTGGACTTCCAGCCTTCAAAAGGCTTAAGCCATTCAGCCTGTGGTATTATTTATAGCAACCCAAATTGACTAAGATAGCCTGTATTTATATTTGCATTAAACTATACATGAGCTGAGCACTGAAGAATTGGTGCTTTTGAACTGTGGTGTTGGAGAAGACTCTTGAGAGTCCCTTGGACTGCAAGGAGATCCAACCAGTCCATTCTAAAGGAGATCAGCCCTGGGTGTTCTTTGGAAAGAATGATGCTAAAGCTGAAACTCCAGTACTTTGGCAACCTCATGCGAAGAGTTGACTCATTGGAAAAGACTCTGATGCTGGGAGGGATTGGGGGCAGGAGGAAAAGGGGATGCCAGAGGATGAGGTGGCTGGATGGCATCACTGACTCGATGGAAGTGAGACTGAGTGAACTCCGGGAGATGGTGATGGACAGGGAGGCCTGGCATGCTGCGATCCATGGGGTCACAAAGAGTCGGACATGACTGAGCGACTGAACTGAACTGACTGATACATGAGTTGATAGTAGTGAATCCAACTCTAGTCCCTTTCTTGCTTATCTATAAACTACCTTTCTAATAGAGAATCCTGGCTCCCATCAGATGCCATTAATGCAAGTATCCTTTAAAT
>NW_011494933.1:2214226-2214665 GCF_000754665.1 Bison bison bison
CCTCTGTCGTCCCCTTCTCCTTCTGCCCCCAATTCCTCCCAGAATCAGTCTTTTCCAATGAGTCAACTCTTCGCATGAGGTGGCCAAAGTACTGGAGTTTCAGCTTTAGCATCATTTCTTCCAAAGAAATCCCCGGGCTGATCTCCTTCAGAATGGACTGGTTGGATCTCCTTGCAGTCCAAGGGACTCAGCTATTAAAAAGAATGCATTTGAATCAGTTCTAATGAGGTGGATGAAACTGGAGCCTATTATACAGAGTGAAGTAAGTCAGAAAGAAAACACCGATAGAGTATATTAACACATATATATGGAATTTAGAAAGATGGTAACAATGACCCTATATGTGAGACAGCAAAAGAGACACAGATATAAAGAACAGACTTTTGGACTCTGTGGGAGAAGGCGAAGGTGGGATGATTTGAGAGAATAGCATTGAAAC
>NW_011494933.1:2214765-2228645 GCF_000754665.1 Bison bison bison
GGTAGTTTATAGATAAGCAAGAAAGGGACTAGAGTTGGATTCACTACTATCAACTCATGTATCAGTCAGTTCAGTTCAGTCGCTCAGTCATGTCCGACTCTTTGTGACCCCATGAACTGCAGCACCCCAGGTCTCCCTGTCCATCACCAACTCCCAGAGTTCACACAAACTCATGTTCATTGAGTCGGTGATGCCATCCAGCCATCTCATCCTCTGTCATCCCCTTCTCCTCCTGCCCCCAATCCCTCCCAGCATCAGAGTCTTTTCCAATGAGTCAACTCTTCGCATAAGGCATCCAAAGTATTGGAGTTTCAGCTTCAGCATCAGTCCTTTCAATAAATATTCAGGACTGATTTCCTTTAAGATTGACTGGATCTCCTTGCAGTCCAAGGGACTCTCAAGAGTCTTCTCCAAAAAAAAAAAAAAAAAAAGAGTCTTCTCCAACACCACAGTTCAAAAGCGTCAATTCTTCAGTGCTCGGCTTTCTTCAGTCCAACTCTCACATCCATACATGACTATTGGAAAAACCATAGCCTTGACTAGGTGGACCTTTGTTGGTAAAGTAATGTCTCTGCTTTAGAATATGCTATCTAGCTTTCAGTACCTATAAATGTTTCCTTCTGCTTTAGTCCTACAGTCTTCACTCTTTTCCCTGGCAGTTCATTCCTGCCCATCCCTTTCGTGTGATGTTTTGTTTCACATTTGTAATATAATTAGATTTTTTTTGTTGTTGTTACATTCTGCATTCCTTCCTGGGATCCTCGTATATCACAATTGATTTTTAAATTTGCATACATAAAAGTTCACTCTGAGTACTAGAAAGATTTCTATTAGTTTTGACAAATGTATAGTTTTGTTTATTCATCACTTTTGTATCAAACAATAATTTCATAGCCTGAAAAAATCTCCTGTGTGTCCTCTCTTCAATTCCCTTTCTCTTCACACGCAGCTGGCTGGCAACCACTGATCTATTTTCCATCAATAGTTTTGCCTTCTTCAGAATGTCATATGAGTGGGATCATATGGTATGTTGCCTTTACAGACTCATGTATTTCACTAGGTAATATTCATTTAAGATTCATTTAATACTCCATTCTGTGAATGTACCACATTTCATCCATTCACCTGTTAAAGGACATCTTTGTTTTCAGTATTTGTGATTTTAAATTTTCTATAAACATCTCTGGGTGTTTTGTGTATTCTATAAACATCTTTGTGTAACTTTTTGAATCAGTTGGGTAAATACTTAAGAATGCCATTGTTGAGTTATATGGGAATACTATGGTTGGTTTTATATGAAACCACCAAACTGTCTTCTCAAGGGCTATCCTGTTTTGCATTCCCACCAACACTGAGCAAGCATCTCTATTCTTCCTATCCTTGCCAGTAACTGGTATTATCAGTTTTGGGGATTTTAGCTATTCTAGTGTTTCTGTAATTTTAATTTGCATTTACCAAGTGATTTGGCGATAAGGAGTTCATGATCTGAGTCACAGTCAGCTCCCGGTCATATTTTTGCTGACTGTACAGAGCTTCTCCATCTAGGCTGCAAAAAATATAATCACTCTGGTTTCGTTGTTGGCCATCTGGTAATGTCCATGTGTAGAGTCTTTTCTTGGGTTGTTGTAAGATGGTGTTTGCTGTGACCAGTGCATTCTTCTGGCAAAACTCTATTAGCATTTTCCCTGCTTCATTCTGCACTCCAAGACCAAATTTGCCTGTTATTCCAGGTGTTTCTTGACTTCCTACTTTTGCATTTCACTCCCCTATAATGAAAAGGACATCTTTTTGGGGTATTAGTTCTAAAAGGTCTTGTAGGTCTTCATAAGAACCGTTCAACTTGAGCTTCTTCAGTATTACTCTTTGGAGCATAGACTTGGATTACCATGATATTGAATGGGTTGCCTTGGAAATGAACAGAGAACACTCTGTCGTTTTTGAGACTGTATCCAGGTACTGCATTTTGGACTCTTTTTTTTTGACTATGATGGCTACTCCATTTTTTCTAAGGGATTCTTGCCCACAGTAATAGACATAACGGTCATCTGAGTTAAATTCACCCATTCCAGTCCATTTTAGTTCTCTGGTTACTAAAATGTCAACATTCACTCTTGCCATCTCCTGTTTGACCACTTCCAGTTTGCCTTGATTCATGGACCTAATATTCCAGATTCCTATGCAATATTGCTCTTTATAGCATTGGACCTTGCTTCTATCACGTCACATCCACAACTGGGTGGTGTTGTTGCTTTCGCTCCATCTTTTCATTCTTTCTGGAGTTATTTCTCCACTGATCTCCAGTAGCATATTGGGCACCTACTGACCTGGGGAGTTCATCTTTCAGTGTCCTCTTTTTGCCTTTTCATACTGTTCATGGGATTCTCAAGGCAAGAATACTGAAGTGGTTTGCCATTCCCTTCTCCAGTGAACCACATTTTTCAGACCTCGCTACCATGACCCATATGTCTTGGGTGGCCCTACATTGCATGGCTTAGTTTCACTGAGTTAGACAAGGTTCTGGTCCATGTGATTAGATTGGTTAGTTTTCTGTGATTGTGATTTCAGTCTGTCTGCTCTCTGATGCCGTCTCTCAGGGCTACCATCTTACTGGGGTTTCTCTTACCTTGGACATGGGGGATCTCTTCATGGCTGCTCCAGCAAAGTGCAGCTGTTGTTCCTTACCTTAGACGTAGGGTATCTCCTGTCAGCCGCTTGCCACTCCAGTGGCATGCAGACCATTCAGGTATGACCTAAATCAAATCCCTTACCACTATACAGTACAAGTAAGAAATAGATTTAAGGGACTAGATCTGATAGACAGAGTGCCCGATGAACTATGGACGGGGGTCCATGACATGGTGTAGGAGATAGGGATCAAGACCATTACCAAGAAAAAGAGATGCAAAAAAGAAAAATGGCTGTCTGAGGAGGTCTTACAAATAG
Source organism: Bison bison bison (assembly GCF_000754665.1). Classification (NCBI taxonomy): domain Eukaryota; kingdom Metazoa; phylum Chordata; class Mammalia; order Artiodactyla; family Bovidae; genus Bison; species Bison bison. Next base: position 2,217,709 of record NW_011494933.1, read on the forward strand.
CTGTGTAAAGAACATATGTGAAAAGCAAAGGAGAAGAGGAAAGATATACCCACTTGAATGCAGAGTTCCAAAGAATAACAAGGAGAGATAAGAAAGCCTTCCTCAGTGATCAGTGCAAAGAAATAGAGGAAAACAATAGAATGGGAAATACTAGTGATCTCTTCAAGAAAATTAGAGATTCCAAGGGAACTCATTTCATGTAAGGATGGACTCGATGAAGGAGAGAAATGGTATTGACCTAACAGAAGCAGAAGATATTAAGAAGAGGTAGTAAGAATACACAGAAGAACTGTACAAAAAAGATCTTCATGACCCAGATAATCATGATGGTGTGATCACTCACCTAGAGCCAGACATCCTGGAATATGAAGTCTAGTGGGCCTTAGGAAGCATCACTAAGAACAAAGCTAGTGGAGGTGATGGAATTCTGGTTGAGATATTTAAAATCCTGAAAGATGATGCTGTGAAAGTGCTGCACTCAATATGTCAGCCAGTTTGGAAAACTCAGCAGTGGCCACAGGACTGGAAAATGTCAGTTTTCATTCCAATCCCAAAGAAAGGCAATGCCAAAGAATACTCAAACTATCGCACAATTGAATTCATCTCACACACTAGTAAAGTAATGCTCAAAATTCTCCAAGCCAGGCTTCAGCAATACATGAAGTGTGAACTCCCAGATGTTCAAGCTGGATTTAGAAAAGGCGGAGGAACCAGAGATCAAATTGCCAACATCCTCTGGATCATCAAAAAATCAAGTGAGTTTCAGAAAAACATCTATTTCTGATTTATTGACTACCCAAAACCCTTTGACTGTGTGGATCACAACAAACTGTGGAAAATTCTGAAAGAGATGAGAATATCAGACTACCTGACCTGCCTCTCAAGAAATCTGTATGCAGGTCAGGAAGCAACAGTGAGAGCTGGACATGAACAACCAACTGGTTCCTAATAGAGTACATCAAGGCTGTATATTGTCACCCTGCTTATTTAACTTATATGCGGAGTACATCATGAGAAATGCTGGGCTGGATGAAGCACAAGCTGGAGTCAAGATTGCCAGGAGAAATATCAATAACCTCAGATATGCAGATGACACCACCCTTATGGCAGAAAGTGAAGAAGAACTAAAGAGCTTCTTGATGAAAGTGAAAGAAGAGTGTGGAAAAGTTGACTTAAAGCTCATCATTCAGAAAACTAAGATCATGTCATCTGGTCCCATCACTTCATGGCATATAGATGGGGAAACAGTGAATGGCTTTGTTTTTTTTAGGATCCAAAATCATTGTAGATGGTGACTGCAGCCATGAAATTAAAAGAGGCTTACTCCTTGGAAGAAAAGTTATGACCAACCTAGACAGCATATTAAAAAGAGACATTACTTTGCCAACAAAGGCCCATCTAGTCAAGGCTATAGTTTTTCCAGTAGTCATGTATGGATGTGAGAGTTGGACTATAAAGAAAGCTTAGTGGCAAAGAATTGATGCTTTTTAACTGTGGTGTTGGAGAAGACTCTTGAGAGTCCCTTGGACTGCAAGGAGATCCAACCAGTCCATCCTAAAGGAGATCAGTCCTGGGTGTTCATTGGAAGGACTGATCCTGAAGCTGAAACTCCAATACTTTGACCACCTGATGCAAAGAGCTGACTCATTTGAAAGACCCTGATGCTGGGAAAGATTGATGGCAGGTAGAAAAGGGGACGAAAGAGGATGAGATGGCTGGATGGCATCACTGACTCAATGGATATGAGTTTGTGTAAACTCTGGGAGTTGATGATGGACAGGGAGGCCTGGCGTGCTGCGTTCCATAGGGTCACAAAGAGTCAGATATGACTGAGTTACTGAACTGAACTCCCAAGTGACAGTGAACATTTTTTCATGTATTTAGTAGTCTTCTATATATCTTTTAAAATATCTTTTGCAAGTTAATTTTTTCTTTTTTTTTACTTTTCTTTTTTTAATTTAAATTTATTTTAATTAGAGGCTAATTACTTTGCAATATTGTATTGGTTTTTCTTATTGTTGATGTTAATAGTGCTTTTTATATTCTGGTTACAAACCCTTTATCAGAATTTACAAAAACGTTCTCCCTATCCATGGCTTGTCTTTTTATTCTCTAGACATTGTCTTTTGCTGAGCAAAAATTTTTAAGTTCAACAAAGTCCAAAATATCATATATTCCTTTACAGAATCTTGTGTTTTGGTTTTTGAATAAAAACTGATCAACAAATCCAAGGTCATATACATTGTCTCCTGTGTTTTCTAGATATTTTATACTTTGTCATTTTATATTTGGGCCTTGAATTCATTTTGAGTCAATGTTTGTAATAGTGTAAGGGTCTCAGTCTATATTATTTTGTTTTCTTGCTTTTTGCATACAGATGTCCAAATATTCCAGTACCACTTGTTAGAAAGACCGTTATTTATCCTTGACATGCCTCTGTACTGTCAAAAATCAGTTGATGATTAATGTATAAGTTATTCTTTGGGCTGTCTATTCTGTCCATTTATCAATGTGTCTGTTCTTTTACCAATGCCATATTTTCTGATGACACTATCTTTATAGTAATTCTTAAACTTATATAATAATGCAAATATTATTTTTGCTTATGGACCAGTTTTCAAATTTCACATCTTAACCAGGAACTAAATCTTTGTTTTTCTTCTATGCACTGAATCCATATTTTAATACAGCCTCTCTGGTGTCAGACACTGGCCTGTATATTGTCTTTCTTTCTCACACAACTGAAATCCTTATTTTCCCATGTTGATTGTCTAGAGTATTATATTTGCTGACAGCTTATGTCTAATATTATTACAGTATTAACTGACCCTGAATTTTTTTAGCATCAGGTTGCACATGCCTATCATAATGTGTCTCTTAGAAATCTTTATTTAATATTCAAATATATTCCTTATTAGAAGAATAATTATTCTACCTCAAAAAAAAAAGTACCTTAGGGAAGTTGAAGAGAATTGCTTAAATTGATCTTAATTTGTAAAGTAAAATATTCAGTGGGCCCATTACTGTTAACCCAAATCATGTTGAGATTTAGGTAGCTAGGAAATAAGAATCCACAGGGTAAAAGTTGAATTAGTACTGAAAAAAATTGCTTACAGTGTAGCCAGTATATTTCTGTGTAGCCAGAAATAATTTTACATTCAAAAAAGCATGAATTATTTTAGAGTAAAAGTCATAAAAGATTAAAGCAAGATTCACACATGATTAGAGCAACTTCACCTATATTATTTGCAAAATTATAGATCTGTTTTGTAGCAGAGGAAATAATAAAGATTTATCTTGGCCTTAGGATCTTTATTGTAAAATATTTTTACTTTACCTTTAGGTGAGGTTCTTTTATCTTTATTATTTAATTACTAGATTGTATGAAAATAATGTAACTCTTACTTTGTCTATTTTGTAATTTTTGCTGACAAGTTATCAGAAAGACAATAACATAAAATGTAGGAAACCCAAAGAAATGAATAGAGGAAATGGATTTCTTCTCTCTCGCAGTTGTAAGCTATAACGGAATCTGTTTCAGGTCCTGTAAAGTAAGAGAGCTGCAGGAGGAATACAGATCATGACTTTCACAAAAGTGACAACCAATGATTGATGCATTCTATAGGGGGGAATTTGTGAGAAAGATGGTATGTGAGTGACATTAAAATCATTTTTCTTGTCAGAAATAAATGGTGCACAGTCTTATTTGCCCTTGACAACATGTCATAGACAGATTTTCATTTGTCATTTATGCTGCTATATATGAGACAAGTTTCAGAAACTTTGTAATTACCACCCACAACCAAAAAATCTACAGAGGAAAAAAAAAAAAAGAAACAATGAGGTGGAGACCAGTAATTAATTGTTCCTAGAACCACTATATAAAAGACAGCCTTCATCTCTAGGTTAAACTTCAAACTTCATTTGAATTAAATCTACCAAAACTGGTTTTTCATGCTGTCTCAACTAGAGCTTAGAACACCTTCATGTCACTTAGTGCCATGGATATTGTTGAGATCAAACAGAATTTAGCAAGAGCAAAAATGTGCATCATACTCATGACCATTTTAGCAGTTTCATAACAATTGTTTGTTCAGTAAATATCAATAGAAACCTAATTTGCCATCGTATTTTGTATGCATAAAATGATCCATACGTGGCAAACTTTAGTAACAGATTTGTTTTTTTGAGATTCCCTGGTGGATCAGGTGGTAAAGAATCTGCCTGCAGTGTAGGAGACCTAGGTTCTACCCCTGGCTTGGGAAGGTCTCCTGGAGAAGGGAATGGCAATTCACTCCAGTATTCTTGCCTGAGAATTCCATGGACAGAGGAGGCTGTCGGGCTACAGTCCATGAGGTCGCAAAGAGTCAGACACAACCGAGCAACTAACCCTTCACTTCACTTCAAATCATTTATTTCCCTTTATGATTATGGAAAATTAAGTTAAAATGTCATAATTTATTTAAACAATAGATCCCTACTTAAGGTATTAGGTAGTTTATTTAGAAATTTATAACTTAAATATGAGAAGAATGAGATTTATAACTGATTTATACTGAAGTATGTGAATAAATACATTGACATTGTATCAGTTGACAAAACAGGAAAGAGCAGAATATGTTATCATCAGTATCATTATAGTAGAATTTGGAAATGCTGTATTGATGCTTTTTTGTTTGTTTGTTTAAGTTAGATTTTCTTTTTCTTGCTTTACAGAATGTTGTTGTTTTCTGTCAAACCTCAACATGAATAGCCATAGGTATACAAATATCCCCTCCCTTTTGAATCTCCCTCCCATCTTCTTCCCCATCCCACCCCTCTAGGTTGATACAGAGTCCCTGTTTGAGTTTTCTGAGCCATACAGCAAATTCTCCTTGGCTATCTATTTTACATATGACAATGTAAGTTTGCATGTTACTCTTTCCATACATCTCACCCTCTCCTCCCCTCTCCCCATATCTATAAGTCTATTCTCTATGTTTCCTTCTGCATTGCTGCCCTGTAAATATATTCTTCAGTACCATTTTTCTAGATTCCGTATATATGCATTGGAATATGATATTTATCTTTCTCTCTCTCACTTCACTCTGTATAATAGGTTCTAGGTTCATCCACCTCATCAGAACTGACTCAAATGTGTTCCTTCTTATGGTTGAGTGATGTTCCACTGTGTATATGTACCACAACTTCTTTATTCATTCATCTGTTGATGGACATTTAGGTTGCTTCCACTGTTCCTAGCTTGTTACAGGGCTTCCCTTGTGGCTCAGACTGTAAAGCATCTGCCTACAATGTGGGAGACCCAGGTTTGATCCTTGGGTCGGGAAGTTCCCCTGGAGAAGGAAATGGCAACCCACTCCAGTATTCTTGCCTGGAAAATCCCATGGATAGAGGAGCCTGGTAGGCTACAGTCCATGGGGTCACAAAGAGTTGGACACAACTGAGCGACTTCACTTCACTTCCATGTTCTAGCTATTGTAAATAGTGCTGCAATGAACAATGGGATACATGTGTAATTTTGGTTTCCTTAGAGTATATGCCTAGGAGTGGGATTGCTGGGCCATATGGTGCTTTTATTCCTAGTTTAGTAAGGAATCTCCATACAATTTTCCATAGTGGCTGTATCAATTTACATTCCCACCAACAGTGCAAGAGTGTTCCCATTTCTACACATACTCTCCAGCATTTGTTTGTAGACTTTTGATGATGGTCATTCTGACCGGTGTCAGGTCATATCTCATTGTAGTTTTGATTTGCATTTTTCTAATAATGAGCGATGTTGAGCATCTTCTCATGTGTTTATTATGTCTTTGTTGTGTATGTGTATGTCTTCTTTGGAGAAATATCTGTTAGGATTTTCCCCCAGTTTTTGACTGGTTTTTTGCTTTTCTGATATTGAGTTTTATGAGTTGCTTATATATTTTGGAAATTAATCCTTTGTCAGTTGTTTCATTTGCTGTTGTTTTCTCCCATTCTGAGGGTTGTCTTTTCACCTTGTTTATAGTTTCCTTTGCTGTGCAAAAGCCTTTAAGTTTAATCAGGGCCCACTTGTTTACTTTTGCTTTTATTTCTGTTACTCTAGGAGGTGGGTCATAGAAGATCTTGCTTTGATTTATGTCACTGAGTGTTCTGCCTATGTTTTCCTCTAAGAGTTTTATAGTTTCTGGTCATAATTTAGGACTTTAATCCATTTTGAATTTATCTTTGTATATGGTGTTAGGAAGTGTTCTAATTTCATTCTTTTACATGTAGATACCCAGTTTTCCCAGAACCATTTATTGGAGAGGATGTATATCCTTTGCCTCCCTGTATATTCTTGCATCCTTTGTTAAAAATAAGGTACCCATAGGTGCATGGGTTTATTTCTGGGGTTTCTATGTGGTTCCACTGGTCTATATTTCTGTTTTTGTGACAACACCATGCTGTCTTGATGACTGTAGCTTTGTAGTAAAATCTGAAGTCAAGAAGGTTGATTCTTGCAGGTCCATTCTTCTTTCTCAAGACTGCTTTGGCTATTTTGGGTCTTTTGTTTTTCCATATGAATTATGGAATTTTTTGTCCAAGTTCTGTGAAAAATGCCATTTTTCATTTGATAGGGATCACCCTGAATCTGTAGATTGCCTTTGGTAGTATTGTCATTTTCACAATATTGACTCTTCCTACCTTGGAACATGGAATATCTCTCCATGTGTTTATATCATCTTTGATTTTTAAATTGGTGTCTTATAATTTTCTTTGTACAGTTCTTTTGTCTCCTTAGGTAAGTTTATTCCTAGATATTTAATTCTTTTTGTTGCAATGGTGAATGGGATTGATTCCTTAATTTCTCTGATTTTTAATTATTAGTATATAGAAATGCAAGTGATTTCTATGCATTGGTTTTGTATCATACAACTTTGCTAAATTCACTGATTAGCTCTAGTAATTTTCTGATACTGTCTTTAGGGTTTTCTGTGTACAGCATCATGTCATCTGCAAACAGTGAGAGATTTACTTCTTTTCTGACATGGATTCCTTTTATTTCTTTTTCTTCTCTGATTGCTGTGGCTAGGACTTCCAGAGCTATGCTGAATAACAGTGGTGAAAGTGGACACCCTTGTCTCTTGTTCCTGATCTTAGAGGGAATGATTTCAGTTTTTCACCATTGAGAATAATGTTTGCTGTAGGCTTATCATATTTGGCCTTTACTATGTTGAAGGAGGTTCCTTCTATGCCCATTTTTTTAAGAATTCATGGGGAAACAGTGGAAATAGTGTCAGACTTTATTTTTGGGGGGCTCCAAAATCACTGCAGATGGTGACTGCAGCCATGAAATTAAAAGACGCTTACTCCTTGGGAGAAAAGTTATGACCAACCTAGATAGCATATTCAAAAGCAGAGACATTATTTTGACAACAAAGGTCCATCTAGTCAAGACTATGGTTTTTCCAGTGGTCATGTATGGATGTGAAAATTGGACTGTGAAGAAAGCTGAGCCCCGAAGAATTGATGCTTTTTAACTGTGGTGTTGGAGAAGACTGTTGAGAGTCCCTTGGACTGCAAGGAGATCCAACCAGTCCATTCTGAAGGAGATCAGCCCTGGGATTTCTTTGGAGGGAATGATGCTAAAGCTGAAACTCCAATACTCTGGCCACCTCATGTGAAGAGTTGACTCATTGGAAAAGACTCTGATGCTGGGAGGGATTGGGGGCAGGAGGAGAAGATGATGACAGAGGATGAGATGGCTGGATGGCATCACTGATTCGATGGATGTAAGTCTGAGTGAACTCTGGGAGCTGGTGAGGGACAGGGAGGCCTGGCGTGCTGCGATTCATGGGGTTGCAAAGAGTTGGACACGACTGAGCGACTGAACTGAACTGAATCATAAATAGGTGCTGAATTTTGTCAAAGGCTTTTCCTGCATCTATTGAGATGATCATATGGTTTTTGTCTTTCAATTTGTTAATATGGTGTATCACATTGATTGATTTAAATATATTGAAGAATCCTTGCATCCCTGGAATAAGCTCAACTTGATCACGTTTGTATGAGTTTTTGATGTGTTGTTGAATTCTGTTTGCTAAAATTTTGTTGAAGATTTTTGCATCTATGTTCATTAGTGATATTGGCCTGTAGTTTTCTTTTTTGTGTGTTACCTTTGTCTGCTTTTGGAATTGGGATGATCGTGGACTCCTAGAATGAGTTTTGAAGTGTTCCTTCCTCTGCAATTTTAAGAGTTTATCATATATATATATATATATATATATATTTATTTTAATTGGAGGCTAGTTACTTTACAATATTTTAGTGGCTTTGTCATACCTTGACAGAAGGATAGACATTAGCTCTTCTCTAAATGTTTGATAGAATTCTCCTGTGAAGCCATCTCATCCTGGACTTTTGTTTTTTGGGAGATTTTTGATCACAGCTTCAATATCGGTGCTTATTATTGGGTTGTTCATAATTTCTATTTCTTCCTGGTTCCAAATTGAACTTTTGTAAGAATCTGTCCATTTCTTCCAGTTTATCAACTTTATTGCCATATAGTTGTTCATAATAGTCTCTTATAATCCTTTGCATTTCTTCATTGTCTGTTGTAACTTCTCCATTTTCATTTCTAACTTTGTTGATTTGATTCTTCTCTGTTTTGTTCTTGATAAGTCTTGCTAAATGTTTGTCAATTTTATTTATCTTCCCAAAGAGTCAGCTTTTAGTTTTATTAATCTGTACTATTGTTTCTTTCATTTCTTTTTCATTTATTTCTGCCTAGTTCTTTTATGACTTCTTTCATTCTACTAATTCGTTGTTGTTGTTGTTGTTGTTTTTCTTTTTCCAGTTGTTTTAGGTGTAAAGTTTTTCTTCTTTTTTTGAGGTAGGATTGTATTGCTATAAACTTCCCTCTTAGAACTGCTTTTGCTGCTTCCCATAGGTTTTGAATTGTCATGTTTTCACTGTCATTTGTTTCTAGAAAATTTTTTATTTCCCTTTTGATTTCTTCAGTAACCTGTTGGTTATTTAGAAATATGTTATTTAATTTCCATGTGTTTGTGTTCCTTACAGTTTTTTTTTTCTTTTTCTTGTAATTGATATGTAGTCTCAAAGTGTTGTGGTCAGAGAAGATACATGAAACATTTTCAATTTTCTTAAATTTACTGAGGTTTGATTTGTGAACTAAGATGTAGTCTTTCCTGGTGAATATTCTATGTGCACTTGAGAAGAAGGTGTGTTCTTCTGCATTTGAATGGAATGTCCTGACAATATTAGTGAGATCTATCTCATCTAATGTATCATTTAAGACTTGTGTTTCCTTATTAATTTTCTGTTTTGATGATCTTTCCATTGGTGTGAGTGTGGTGTTAAGGTCTTCTACTACTATTGTGTTACTGTCAATTTCTCCTTTTATGTCTGTTGGTGTTTGTCTTATGTAATGAGGTGCTCCTATGTTGGGTGCATAGATATTTACAATTGTTATGTCTTCCTCTTGGATTGATCCCTTGATCATTGTGTAGTGTCCTTCCTTATCTCATGTAATCTTATTTATTTTAAGGTCTATTTTGTCTGATATGAGGATTGCTATCCAGCTTTATTTTGCTTCCCATTTGCATGGAATGTATTTTTCCATCCTCTCACTTTCGGTCTATATGTGTCTTTAGGTCTGAAGTGGGTTTCTTGTAGACAGCATATATATGGGTCTTATTTTTGTGTCCATTCAGCCAGTCGGTGTCTTTTGGTTGGAGTATTTAATCCATTTACATTTAAAGTAATTATTTATATATATGTTCCTATTGCCATTTTCTTAATTGTTTGGGGTTGATTTGGTAGATCTTTTTTCTTCTCTTATATTACGTGACTATATAGATCCCTTTAACATTTGTTGTAAAGCTGGTTTGGTGGTACTGAATTCTCTTAACTTTTGCTTGTCTGAAAAGCTTTTTATTTCTCCATAAATTTTGAATGAGATACATGCCATGTATAATAATCTTGGTTGTAGATTTTTCCTTTTTAGTACCTTACATATATCCTGCCATTCCCTTTTGCCCTGCAGAGTTTCTGCTGAAAGATCAGCTGTTATGGGTATAGGGTTTCCCTTGTATGTTACTTGTTGCTTCTCCCTTGCTGCTTTTAATATTCTTTATTTGTATTTAGTCTTTGTTAGTTTGATTAGTATGGGTCTTGGTGTGTTTCTCCTTGGGTTTACCCTGTATGGGACTCTTGCCTCTGGGACTTGATTGACTATTTCCTTTTCTGTGGTGGGGAAATTTTCAACTATAATCTCTTCAAAATTTTTCTCATACCCATTCTTATTATCTTCTTCTTCTTCTGGGACCCCTATAATTTGAATGTTGGTGTATTTGATATTGTACCAGACATCTCTGAGACTACTCTCAGTTCTTTTCATTCTTTTTACTTTATTCTGCTCTTCAGAACTTATTTCTACCATTTTATCTTCCAGCTCACTGATTTGTTCTTCTGCTTCAGATATTCTGCTATTGATTCCATCCAGAGTATTTTCAATTTCAATAACTGTGTTGTTTGTCTCTGTATGTTTATTCTTTAATTCTTCTAGGTCTTGTTAATTTTCTCCATTCTGTTTTCAAGGTTTTTGATCATCTTTACTATCATTATTCTGACTTATTTTTCAGGTAGTTTGCCTATTTCCTCTTCATTTATTTGGACTTCTGTGTTTCCAGTTTGTTCCTTCATTTGTGTAGTAGTTTTCTGCCATTTCATTATTATTTTTAACTTACTGTGTTTGAGGTCCTCTTTTCCAAGGTTCAAGGTTGAATATGCTGGACTGGAAGAAGCACAAGCTGGAATCAAGATTGCCGGGAGAAATATCAATAACCTCAGATATGCAGATGATACCACCCTTATGGCAGAAAGTGAAGAGGAACTCAAAAGCCTCTTGATGAAAGTGAAAGTGGAGAGTGAAAAAGTTGGCTTAAAGCTCAACATTC
>NW_011494933.1:2228745-2235667 GCF_000754665.1 Bison bison bison
GGCTCCAAAATAAGTGCAGATGGTGACTGCAGCCATGAAATTAAAAGACGCTTACTCTTTGGAAGGAAAGTTATGACCAACCTAGATAACATATTCAAAAGCAGAGACATTACTTTGCCAACAAAGGTCCATCTAGTCAAGGCTATGGTTTTTTCAGTGGTCATGTATGGATGTGAGAGTTGGACTGTGAAGAAGGCTGAGCGCTGAAGAATTGATGCTTTTGAACTGTAGTGTTGGAGAAGACTCTTGAGAGTCCCTTGGACTGCAAGGAGATCCAACCAGTCCATTCTGAAGGAGATCAGCCCTGGGATTTCTTTGGAAGGACTGATGCTAAAGCTGAAACTCCAGTACTTTGGCCACCTCATGTGAAGAGTCGACTCATTGGAAAAGACCCTGATGCTGGGAGAGATTGGGGGCAGGAGGAGAAGGGGACGACAGAGGATGAGATGGCTGGATGGCATCACTGACTCGATGGACGTGAGTCTGAGTGAACTCCGGGAGTTGGTGATGGACAGGGAGGTCTGGCGTGCTGCGATTCATGGGGTCGCAAAGAGTCGGACACGACTGAGTGACTGAACTGAACTGAACTGAGGTTGAATATTTTCTTTCTTTTGGTTTCTGTCCTCCTAAAGTTTGTCCAGCGGTTTGTGTAAACTTCACATAGGATGAGATTTGTGCTGAGGTTTTGTTTGTTTGGTTTTCCTTTGATGAGCAATGCTGAGTGAGGTGGTAGCTTGCTGATAATTGGGTTTGTATTTTTATTTTGTTTGTTGTTTATATGAGGTGTCCTTCACAGGGTGCTACTGGTGCTTGGGTGATGGCAGGTCTTGTATTCAAGTGGTTTCCTTTGTGTGAGTTCTCACTATTTGATACTCCCTAGGGTTAGTTCTCTGGTCATCTAGTACCTTGAATCTGTGTTCACACTCCAAAGACTCAGGGCTTGATCTCTGCTCAGGAATGAACATTCTATAAGTGGTTTATTATGGCATTAAGTGAGATTAAAACAAATATTCAAAAATGAGAGGCAAGGATGAATCCAAGACAAATGGCGTTTACCAAATCAGGCAAATAATAATTAAAATAATGGAATATATACATATACACCCATGAGCAAAGTCAAAAAGTCTAACAAAAATATAGTACAACCAGTTAACCCAGAGAACAAAGGAAATCAAAAATGATATTTACCAATTATGAAGAAAACTAAGCACAAAGTGGAAAAGAAAACTACAGCAAGGAGCCATGTGGGGAAAAAAGCAATGAAAACAAAACTAACAAATATGTTGAGAGGAAGGGAAAGAAAGGAAAGAAAGAATAGATACACAAAGTTAAAGAGAGGTAGATGAAGATTTATATACATTAAAGATTAACTGCAAGGGGAAAAGAACAGCAGGATAGGCAAAGGAACAAATGTAGACAAAATATAATAGATTTAAAAAATTAAAAATTAATATTGTAAAAAAAAAGAAAAGAAAAAAAATGGAAGAAGAAAGAAAAAAGGAAAACTCCTCAGATCTGTAAAGTCCCAACATATAGGCAGAGGTTTATAAAAACAATAAAAATTCTGACTGAATATACACATGTACATATACACCCATAAGCAAAATCAAAAGAGTCCAACAGAAATAAAATACAATAGATCGACTCAGTGAACAAAGGAAACCCAAAACTATATCTATCAGAACAAAACTAACTGAAGCACAAACTGGAAAACAAAACTAAAGCAAATTGCCAATTGGGGAATAAAGCAATGAAAATAAAACCAGCAAATATGTTGAGAGGAAAGGAAAGAAAAGAAAGAAAGATTAGATATGCAAAGTTAAATAGAGGTAGATGAATAAGATTTATATACATTAAAGATTAACTGCAAGAGGAAAAGGACAGTAGGCAAAGTAAACAAAAAATAAATAAATAAATGTGGGAAAAATAATAGGTTTAAAAAATTTATAAAAAAGAGAAAAGAAAAAGAAAAGAAAACTCCCCAGAATTGCAAAAGCCCAACCTAGGGGCAGGGGTTTACAACAGTAAAAAGTGTGACTGAGGGAAAAAAAAAAAAAGCATAATTAGATTTCATAGTGCCAACAAAAGTGTCAGCTACAACAGAGGAGGAAAAGGAAAAAATGCAAAAGAATCTACAGAACAAGTCAAAATATAAGAATAAGGTTTTTCTTGAGCTATTCCTATCGGAGTTCTTTTCCTCGCTGGGAGTCTCAGTCCATCTCACCTCCCTAGGATGCCCTCCAACATTATGCTGATCTCTGGACCTATTGTGGGGGCAGCTCAGAGTCTAACCTGGTCCTACTCCTGTGTGTTTTTGCCTCCAGTGTCCACAGCTATCAGAAATAGTGTGTTTTCTTTTGTTGGAGCTCTCAATGACCTTTTATATATTCTATAGGCACAGAGTCTGCCTAGTTGATCATGTGGATTTAACCTGCAGCTTGTTACAGCTGGTGAGATGGTTTTGGGTCTTCCTCCTTAGCCACACTGCCCCTGGGTTTCAATTGTGATTTTATTTCCACCTGTGCATGTGGGTTGTCCACTGGGGTTTGCTCCTGATGCTGCCCTGGAGGACTTGGGTTTGCCACTATGAGGGCCAAGTGTGGAGGTGGTGCAGCTGCTTGGGTTGCAGGGGTTCTGGCAGCACCAGGTACTCAGGGGAGTTGGTGGCTAGGGCAGCGGACATATAGTGCTATATAAGGGTATGGCAAGCAGTATTGGTCAATACACTCCAGTATTCTTGCCTGGAGAATCCCGCTACCTGACAGAGAAGCCTGGCAGGCCACAGTCTATAGGGTCACAAAGAGTCGGACACTACCGAAGCAATCCTGTGAGCATAGATGCAAGACTTTTTTTGCCTGTGGCAGCTCTATCCCAGTGAGTCGAGCATGAAGGTGGCACAGCTGCTTGGCTTGCAGGGATGCTGGTGGCGTCAAATGTGGAGGGACACGCACTGCCTCTCTCGCAAGAGTTATGGCCCTATCAGAGTCTTTTTTCAAGCCGCTTGTAGCTGGTGATCAGAAGGCCTCTTGGGCCTGTCGTTCTCCATAGCTCCCTCCCTTCAGGCACTTAAAGGGCTCCCTTACCTGAGGTCCTTCTCTGGTGTTTTGAGCATCAGGCACATAGAGGGGGCCCCCTGACTGGTGTGCTACTCTGTAGATTGGCACATCAAGCACTTATGGGGTACCTTCGGTGAGGTCCTACTCTGCAGTTTGGTGCAGCAGTCACTTAAAGGGGCACCCAGGGTGGGGTCTTACTCAGTAGTTCAGTGTGTCAGGTGTTTGATGGGCCAGACTCTCTGTTGCTCAGCTGCCAATGCTGGTGAGTGGGGTGAGAGAGGCTATGGTGATAGCTCTACCCCCTACGCGTGACTCAGCAGTATCACTTTGCTGCCATGGCTGCCTGGCTTTCCTTCACAGGCATTTCCCACCACAGTCTCCTCCCTCACATCCCCTTGATTCATCTCTCCGCAATCAACAGCAGCCCTCACCCTGGGATTGTTCCACAATCCCTAAATGACAGCTCCCAGCAGCTGCACCTTCCAGGGCATCTACTCCCTGTCTGGGGTATGTATGGCTGCAGCAAGGACTATTTGATTCTTATTCCATTTGGACTGCCACAGATCAGCTGTTTCACTCTCAGCCTTCATTGTTTCTCCTCTGACTCAGACAGTTGCCCCGATGTGGGGATCGGGCCCACCAAGGGCAGGTGCAGTCCTACTAACACTCCTGTTTCCCCCCTAGTTCCTTCCTCCTACCGAGTTTTGCTTGGGTCTATATATTCTTTATCACTGGTCAGATTCTCCTGTCTGCCCTCAGCTGGTGTTTTTCATGCACTTCTGCGTCTGAAGGTCTATTCTTGATGTATTTATGGATAGAGATGTACTCCATGTTCACCTACTCCTCCACCATCTTGTTCTTCCCATGGAGGCTTTTCTTTATTCCATTAAATCTTCAATCTTATTGCTTGCTGTATTTTTAAAGCCTATGTTTAATATGTCTTATCAGTTATAAAAATGACTTAAATGTAAAGAAATCTGTTTAATTGAATTATTTAAAACTGTTTGAATTGGTTAAACCTCAAGAGACTTTGTAATTTCATGCACAAGCTAAATCATATTATGTTTTGCTTAATGGAGCTAAGTGTTTGGTGATTTCAGTCAATTATCACTGCTAATTATAAACATTGATTTAAAATGACTTGCTTTTGATCTTTTGAAGTAGTTTTCTTCCAACACATCTTGCTTCCTCAAATGCTATTGAATTTCAGCATGTAAATGTTGAATTTAATTACTTGAATTATCCAAATTTAAATTATTAAAAATCTGATATGTTAGAGGTATACAGATATAATTAATTTTTCCATGTGAGATAAGAAATAATACTGAAAAGATGAGACAGTGTTCATATATAGAGTTCTTAATGTACTTGTTTAACAAAGTCAGAATCAGTGTTCACTTATCCCTTGGGTGAAGTTATGTTTTAAAAAGGCATGTAATTCATTTAAAAGAGTATTTTGGCTAAAATAGTCATATAAATAATAATGTTAAGTAATAAAATACACAAAATGTTATATTGTGTAGATAATGGAAAATACTAATTATTTGTATTAATATATACTACCTAAATTATAATGGGGCTTACTATCAATTTTTTTCAAATTTCTTATAACAAAATCAGAATAACATTTGACAAGATACCTTACCCAGTATGTGGCAGTCCTCTTTAAAGGATGTTGTTGTTTAGTAGCTAAGTCGTGTGCAACTCTTTGCAACCCCATGGACTATAGCGTGCCAGGCTCCACTGTCCATGGTGATTCTCCAGGCAAGAATCCTGGAATGGGTTGCCATGCCCTCCTCCAGGGCATCTTCCCAACCCAGGGATCGAACCCAGGTCTACGTTATTGCAGGTGGATGCGAATCCTTCCTTTCCTTTCTTGCCTTCACCACAAATTCATTGATGAAATGAAGTTCATTGAAGTTGCATAGTATAATTAATACATTATAATTAATAGCATAATTCACTATTGTATCACAAAGACAAAGATTAACATTAACACGTTAACCTTACTTGGCTTTAGGAAAGCCCTATGAATGTTTATATAGAAACATAGATAGCTTGCACTATTTCCAGATACTAGAAGCCTTGTTAATACCCCTGATGGTGGTTAGCACATGGCAGTTATTGCTTAACTCTCTTTATCTTTGAAAATACATGAACCAATAAATATAAGCAAATAACTTGTAATATTTAGTTTATGTTTTAAAGAACAACAACAAAAAAGAAAAATCTTCCATTTCCCAGGGAGAGAGACTGGGTTTAAACGAAAGATCTTGGGACTTTCCCCAGATAGATGTCCTAATTTCCTTGACCACTGACTGCTGTGTGCATCCCCATTTGACCACTTCCATATGTGTCTATTGCATTTTTCCTGTGCCTTAGGTATGTGAGACCCAGATACCTTGTTTCTTTCCAAGTATTCAAATGAAGACTAAGTGTAACAGAGGAAAGGACTTAAGGAGCCCTTCTGTGCCTGTATCTAATTTAGTTTTCAAATTCCTGGATAACAAACTTGATCCTCTTGCTCTATTGGCATGAGACTTTGTTTGCATTGAAAGAAATAGTACTTATTTCATATGAGAGGAAAGAAGAATTGCTATTGAAAGGGAAAAATATATATACCTATTAAAAAACTTAGCCACACATATTTGGGTACAGCTCTTATTAAGAGGTGATATCTGTATCTGCCACCCTCCTAACAAACTACTCCACCTTGAAACTAAAAGACTTGTAACTGCTTTGACAATGAAAATTATATGATGTAACTTTCAATGCTGGATCATAAAAGGCCACAAAGCATCTTTAGCCTAGAAAACTGTCTTAGAGCCTATAGCCACTGCTCCATGACAATGCCAATACCCACATGGAGAGACCACATATAGGCATTCTGATAGACCCCAGCTGAAACTAGCGTTTATTTCATAAATTTTATTAGATGATGGACAATACATTCCCTATTGTTGAGCTGCAGATTTTTCTGACAGGACCTTGCTGACCACCTTTCTTTGAAAGCTTCTTGAAAACTATGTAGGCAAATATGAATTAGCTTTTTCCCTAGGGCAAGTTTAGCCTTCAGTCAGTTCAGTTCAGTTGCTCAGTCGTATCTGACTCCTTGCAACCCCATGAAGCACAGCACGCCAGGCCTCCCTGTCCATCACCAACTCCCGGGGTTTAGCCAAGTTCATGCCTATTAAGTCGGTGATGCCATCCAGCCATCTCATCCTCTGTCATCCCCTTCTTATCCTGCCTTCAATCTTTTCCAACATCAAGGTCTTTTCAAATGAGTCAGCTCTTCGCATCAGGTGGCCAAAGTATTGGAGTTTCAGCTTCAACATCAGTCCTTCCAATGAACACCCAGGACTGATTTCCTTTAGGATGAACTGGTTGGATCTCCTTGCTGTCCAAGGGACTCTCAAGAGTCTTCTCCAATACCACAGTTCAAAAGCATCAATTCTTCTGTGCTCAACTTTCTTTATAGTCCAACTCTCACATCCATATCGGAGAAGGCATTGGCACCCCACTCCAGTACTCATTTGCCTGGAAAATCCCATGGATGGAGGAGCCTGGTAGGCTTCAGTCCATGGGATTGCTAAGAGTTAGACATGACTGAGAGAATTCACTTTCACTTTTCACTTCTGTGCATTGGAGAAGGAAATGGCAATCCACTCCAGTGTTCTTGCCTGGAGAAACCCAGGGACGGGGGAGCCTGGTGGGCTGCTGTCTATGGGGTTGCACAGAGTCAGACTTGAATTAGCAGGAGCAACACATCCATACATGACCACTGGAAATACCATAGCCTTGACTAGATGGACCTTTATTGACAAAGTAATGCCTCTGCTTTTTAATATGCTGTCTAGGTTGGTCAT
>NW_011494933.1:2235767-2237048 GCF_000754665.1 Bison bison bison
GGGAATACCAGACCACCTGACCTGCCTCTTGGGAAACCTGTATGCAGGTCAGGAAGCAACAGTTAGAACTAGATATAGAACAACAGACTGGTTCCAAACAGGAAAAGGAGTATGTCAAGGCTGTATATTGTCACCCTGCTTATTTAACTTATATGCAGAATACATCATGAGAAATACTGGGCTAGAGGAAGCACAAGCTGGAATCAAGATTGCCGGGAGAAATATCAATCACCTCAGATATGCAGATGACACCACCCTTATGGCAGAAAGCAAAGAAGAACTAAAGAGCCTCTTGATGAAAGTGAAAGAGGAGAGTGAAAAAGGTGGCTTAAAGCTCAGCATTCCAAATACTAAGATCATGGCATCTGGTCCCATCACTTCATGGCAAATAGATGGAGAAGCAGTGGAAACAGTGGCTTACTTTATTTTGGGGGGCTCCAAAATCAGTGCAGATGGTGATTTCAGCCATGAAATTAAAAGACGCTTACTCCTTGGAAAGAAAGTTGTGACAACCTAGACAGCATATTTAAAAGCACAGACGTTACTTTGCCAACAAAGGTCCATCTAGTCAAGGCTATTGTGTTTCCAGTGGTCATGTATGGATGTGAGAATTGGACTGTGAAGAAAGCTGAGCGCTGAAGAATTGATGCTTTTAAACTGTGGTGTTGGAGAAGAGTCTTGAAAGTCCCTTGGACTGCAAGGAGAGATCCAACCAGTCCATTCTAAAGGAGATCAGTCTTGAGTGTTCATTGGTAAGACTGATGTTGAAGCTGAAAGTCCAATATTTGGCCACCTGATGCGAAGAGCTGACTCATTTGAAAAGACCCTGATGCTGGGAAAGATTGAGGGCAGCAGGAGAAGGGGACGATAGAAGATGAGATGGTTGGATGGCACCACCGAATCATTGGACATGGGTTTGGGTGGACTCTGGGAGTTGTTGGACAGGGAGGCCTGGTGTGCTGCGGTTCATGGGTTGCAAAGAGTTGGACACAACTGAGAAGGCGAACTGAATTGTACTGATACATAGTGAATTGATAAATACAACCAAGCTAACGACTCAATGGACATGAGTTTGAGTAAGCTCTGGAAGTTGGTGATGGACAGTGAAGCCTAGAATGCTGTGATCCATGGGGTCGCAACGAGTCGGACATGACTGAGCGACTGAACTGAACTGAACACAGTCAAAGGCTTTGGCGTAGTCAATAAAGCAGAAATAGATGTTTTTCTGAAACTCTCTTGCTTTTTCGATGGTCCAGTGAATGTTGGCAATTTGATCTCTGG
>NW_011494933.1:2237148-2237764 GCF_000754665.1 Bison bison bison
GTAAGTGTCTTTTAATTTCATGGCTGCAATCACGATCTGCAGTGATTTTGGAGCCCCCCAAAATAAAGTCAGTCACTGTTTCCCCATCTATTTGCTATGAAGTGATGGGACCAGATGACATGATCTTAGTTTTCTGAATGTTGAGCTTTAAGCCAACTTTTTCACTCTCCTCTTTCACATTTATCAAGAGGCTGTTTAGTTCTTCACTTTCTGCCATAAGAGTGGGGTCATCTGCATATCTGAGGTTATTGATATTTCTCCTGGCAATCTTGATTCCAGCTTGTGCTTCCTCTAGCCCAGTGTTTCTCATGATGTACTCTGCAAATAAGTTAAATAAGCAGGGTGACAATATACAGCCTTGACATACTCCTTTTCCTATTTGAAACCAGTCTGTTCTTCCATGTCCAGTTCTAACTGTTGCTTCCTGACCTGCATACAGATTTCTCAGGAGGCAGGTCAGGTGGTCTGGTATCCCTTTCTCTTTCAGAATTTTCCACAGTTTATTGTGATCCACAGATGTTCAAGCTTGTTTTACAGAAGGCAGAGGAACAAGAGATCAAATTGCCAACATCCGCTGGATCATCGAAAAAGCAAGAGAGTTCCAGAAAAACATCTA
>NW_011494933.1:2237864-2238033 GCF_000754665.1 Bison bison bison
ATACCAGACCACCTGACCTGCCTCTTGGGAAACCTGTATGCAGGTCAGGAAGCAACAGTTAGAACTAGATATAGAACAACAGACTGGTTCCAAACAGGAAAAGGAGTATGTCAAGGCTGTATATTGTCACCCTGCTTATTTAACTTATATGCAGAATACATCATGAGAA
>NW_011494933.1:2238133-2269971 GCF_000754665.1 Bison bison bison
AAAGGCTTTGGCGTAGTCAATAAAGCAGAAATAGATGTTTTTCTGAAACTCTCTTGCTTTTTCGATGGTCCAGTGAATGTTGGCAATTTGATCTCTGGTTCCTCTACCTTTTCTAAAATCAGCTTGAACATCTTGAAGTTCAGAGTTCAGGTGTTGGTAAAGCCTGGCTTGGAGAATTTTGAGCATTACTTTTGACTATGACTTTCCTTGTCCCTCTACCGAGTGGAGTCTCACAGGTGTTCCAAGGGCATTCTGACTTTTCCAAACTTCAAAGTCTCCTGGTCCTGTTTGAATTCTTGGAAATTTTGAATTTACATTTCTTCTACTGTTTCTTGCTTGGCCTCTTGCGTGTATTCTAACCTTATACTTATTAGACTTAATATTAGAAGAACAGTCTAGGGAATCCATATGCAAGTTTCAAAAGTGCTCTAATCACCTAACTTTGTCTTCAGATTGCTCTACCCAGAAAACTTCAATGGCCTAACTCCTCTCTCTTCTCAGTTCCAAGGGCTCCAAGCTCCCCCTCCACCCTCCATCTCCTAGTTTGTACACAGGGAACTGGAAAATGTGTCCAGGCAGAAAACCAGGCAAATTGTGAGGCTTTCCTTGTTTCTCTCCCTCCTTTCTGTTCTCCAATAACTACAAACAATAATTTAAAGTTTATTGTGTGTAATTTGCCTAGTTTTTCAGTTATTTACAACAGTAGTGGAAGTTCAATCATCATTACTCATTCATGGCCAGAGAAGAAATTTCCATTTGAATTTAATCCTTATCTGTATGTACTACAGGCATAGGGTTGTACATAAAAGTGGAGTACCCCCCATACATTAAATGGTGTAATAATCATAGTGGTATCCACATTTTTAAAATATTGTTATATACCTTTTATTCTTTGTCAAATAGTGCCAATAAAACTCTTGAAATTAAACTGCATGTTATATAATATTATTATAATACTCTTATAGGTTCTAATAATTTAGACATTTGACATTTTCATGATAATGTTAATAGGAAATATGAAACTAAAATTAAAATACTTACACTATTAATATAAATTTTAAATTAATAATTTAGACTATAGAATATAATTTGATGACTGAAGAAGTTTCTCTACTTCAAAAATAAGGTGGGGGATGGTGAAAATGTTGTTGGTTTTTCTCTAAGAGATAATTTTAAGCTAACTGAAAATGGCCTTTTTTCTCTTTCTTTTGTTAATAAAATACCATTCACAACTATGCATAAATATTTATTCTGTTCACTTTGATATGTTACTCTTTTTTGAGGTGAAATCTATCATATTTGCATAGGAAGAGTTGAAAGACCTGTCAAAAATATCAAACAAACATAATCAGAAATCTTAGTGCAGGAATTGCACAACTATTTTTATATTTAGTATTTTACAAAATGATTAGTCATATTGTCTATGCCTATGAGAAAACTGATGAATTCTATATTTTAAATTATGATTATTTTCAAAAAAATTTTTAAAATTTTTGTAAAGTAAATTTGCACTTTCTTGAATAAACTCAACAATTCCCACTAGACACTGCTCTGTTCTTTGACTGTCTTATCCCTGGCAACTGCCTTCAAGCTTGATTTTTTTTTTCTCTCTTCTTGATGCTCTCATTTTGACTTCAAATCTTAACTCTATCAGTAATGATTATGATCTCATGAAATACAGAACTACTCTGCCTGCAAAGACAAATTTGAAGACTGACATGAACTTTGAATTGATGGAGATATTAACATTTACAAAAGAAGCTATTTCTGATCTGTGAATTTCAGCAAAATTATATGCAAAAACTAATAATGAAAAGTGAATTTCTTGTCTGCTAGAAAGAGGAAATTCATTTGTGGGCTTTGCAGCCAAAAGACCTTTCCATGAACTGATAGCTTTCCAACTTCCCATCCTTTCCCCATTGCCACAAATATTATTATTGTTAATCACGAAACTATTTTTGAGTGTGCTCTATTGCCCTAGCAAAATATTTCCAGGTGCGACTGATCTACCAGCTGTGTGATCTTGGACACACCACTTAACCTCTGTGCCTGTTTCTCATCTGGGGGGAAAAAAAAAAATACACACACACACACACACACACACACACACACAACAGTATTTACCTCAATGAGTTTTCTAGAAAGCTTTCATTTATAAAGGGCTTAAAACAGCACCTGGTGAATACTAAGCGCTACTAGAGGACTTTTATCATAACTATTATACTGGTTTTTACATTATCAGTGCTGATGAAGAACAAGAAGAACTCTGTCCTGCTTTGTCACGGTCACTAATGAAGATGCTATGGACAGATCATTTCGGAGCATCTCCGCGGCGGCCGCGGATTTCAAAAGCCGCGGATCAACGTAGAAAAATCAAGGCTTGCAACCCCCGGCCTGGAGCCGGGTAAGGGCGCGGTGCTCGATTTCCTTCCCTGCCTCCGCCGGCCCTAGTGCGCATGCTCAGTCTTGCTCGGCCCAATGCTGTGATTGATTTTTTTCTGGGCGGCCGTGACGACCTGGGACCGGCTCGGGGAGGGGGAGTGAAGCCCCGGGAGCCGCCGCAGCCACTGCTGCGGCGCCGTGAGGAGCAGCCACGGGGAGGCAGCTGCCGCTCGTCGGTGAGTAGTCGAACCGCCACCATGACGTTTCGTAAGAAGGGCTCCAAGAACCCCCCACTCCTGAGCCTGGAATTCATCCTGCAGAATCATGCGGACTTTGTCGCCTGTGTGGGGATGTTCTTCGTGCTGGGGCTCATGTTCGAGGGGACAGCAGAAGTGTCGATCGTTTTTATTACTCTCCAGCACGGGGTTATCTTTCCTGCAGCAGAAGCAGAAGCAGAACGAGCCACAGCACCCAAGTTCCTTTATCATTATGGTGCCAAAGACTTGGCCACGGTGTTCTTCTACACGCTGGTGGCAATCATCATTCACGCCACCATTCAGGAGTACGTGTTGGATAGAATTAACAGGCGAATGCAGTTCCCCAAACAGAGGCAAGGCAAATTTTATGAATCTGGTCAGTTTAGCGTATTCTTCCTTGTCTCCTGTATCTGGGGCACATTCATTCTAGTTTCTGAAAACTGCCTGTCAGACCTGGCTGTCTTATGGAAGGCTCATACCCATAACATGATGACATTTCAGATGAAGTTTTTCTACATCTCCCAGTTGGCTTACTGGTTTCACGCCTTTCCCGAACTACTATTCCAGAGAAGCAGACCTCAAGAACTCTCCCAGCAAGCTGTATATGTTGGTCTTCACCTCTTTCACATTGCGGGAGCTTATCTCTTGTACTTGAATCACCTGGGACTTCTTCTTTTGATGATGCATTATTTTGTGGAATTCCTTTCCCACTCTTGCGACCTGTTTTATTTTAGCGACGAGAAGTTCCAGAAGGAGTTTTCTCTATGGGCCATTGTGTTTATTTTGGGTCGACTTGTGACTTTAATTGTTTCTTTGATAACTGCTGGTTTTCAGCTGGCTGGAGGGCATAATGGGATTTCGGATGACTCTGCTGAAGACGTGAACGTGTTGGCAGCTAAAATCGCTGTTCTGTCATCCAGTTGCTCTATCCAAGCATACGTAACATGGAATTTATTTAATGTCCAGCTTCAGAGGTGGATGGAAGAAGATGCGCCTCTTCAGGCCCCAAGTGTGAAGAAGAAACGGATTAAGGGCAGATTTTGTAGAAAAGGAACGGAAAACGGTGTGGCAACTTCAAATAGACTACTAGATTCTCCCCAGATGAGGAAAGAAAAGTCTTCATAATGAATTGCAAGTTAATTGACTAATGTCTCCAAAGAAGTCTGCTCTTTACTATAACATCCATTTCTTTGCTAAGAGAAGAAAATGGCAACCAGTATTCTTGCCAGGATGGACAGAGGGGCCTGGTGGGGGGCAGTCAATAGGGTCACAAAAGAGTCGGACACCACTGAGCAACTGAGCTCGCGGGTACACACACGCACACAAACACACACACATGCCTATCTTCGCTAGAGAATTTTCTGTTCTTGAAAATATATTGTCTTTGATTTTTGCTACTGTACTCTGTAAGGTATTTTTTGAAGGCATTTGAGGGGAGAGTGAGTATTATGAGTGCAAAAACATTTAGAATAAGCTATTCATCATCAAAATAGTTTAAATATTTCTACGCTGTTTTATTTTATTTTTTCTTTTTACCTTTGAACATTTTCCTAATGATTTGTAGAGATAACTCCAAAATTCATGTGTCAGTGACACAGTTCTTACTCCTGCCAATCTTTTGTAATGTTAACAAGATGGTCTTTTATAGCAATTACATATTTTTAATGTTCTCTTCCAGGATAAGACAGAAATATTATAAATCTGGAATTCGATTTCATTAGTTTTTCTGTATTCCCTAAGTCTTAGAATTGTTTTTTAATTTACAGCTGGAGAAAAGATTTGTAAAATCACCAAAATAATGATGTGTTTTATAGGTAATGGTTGTTACATCCCACTAAAAACCCCAAGATACTAATGGTTAACATGTGGCGATTTATTGCTATATATTGAATCAAAATATCTTGAATTAATATAAAATTAGCACTAGGAAGTAAAATCATGCTTGTTCATTTTAAACGCTTATAAACTGGAAATCAGAAAATTAAAGATGGTTTAAAGAAAATCAGCCTTAGCTTTTTTTGATACATGTATTAAAAATTATTCTTAATGAGGTTTGTAATAAGTGTGATATCCACAGCATCTTAAGAGAATATTGTTTAACCTGTAAATCATTTTGAAAAGTAATGCTTATTTGATTTATATCTCTAAAAAGAATGTCATCTGATTACATGTTGAAAACATTGAATATACTAACCTTAAATGTGAATATCATATTCTTATGAAAGTTTTTCCAAAATAATATAAATATAGCTTTGCTTCCATCTTTAATTGGGAAATATTTATCTGTATGAGACATATTTTGGAGAGATATATGTCTATATGTATTTTATATGTATATACACACACAGACACACAGACACACACACACACACACATATATATATGTCCTATCTTTACAGAAGCCAGTAGAAACAATGGAATGCAGTGGGTATTTACTATATTTATTTTTTTACTCTCAACCTTTAGTTTGATTTTATTTCTATAATGTGAGTGCTTATATTTTTTTCAGTAGTCAGTGCTTTAAAAATATGCTAGGATAAGATTATATACTTCCTGTTGCTCTCTGTTTTCCCCTGCTATGTCTCCCATCTCTCTACTTTTGATAACTTTCCCTTGGCTTGTTGTAAGTAATCCAGCCTTCCTAATCATGGGGGTCCCTGCAAATTAAACTTAGTACATGAGTATTGTGGACCAAAGGGAGGGCCCGCTTTTAGCAAAATATTCTTTTATGTTCTTTCTGCTTTGAGAAGTACATAACGAAACAAGATTGTTTCTGTTTTGTCTGTAGAATCCACCATCCTTCGGCTTTTCTTTGTTTTTCTCAGTTGCTTCATACTGTAGTTTTGGTAGCACATGCTCTAGTTCCGAGGAGAAGGCAATGGCACCCCACTCCAGTACTCTTGCCTGGAAAATCCCATGGACGGAGGAGCCTGGAAGGCTGCAGTTCATGGGGTTGCTGAGGGTCGGACACAACTGAGAGACTTCACTTTCACTTTTCACTTTCACGCATTGGAGAAGGAAATGGCAGCCCACTCCAGTGTTCTTGTCTGGAGAATCCCAGGGACGGGGGAGCCTGGTGGACTGCCGTCTATCGGGTAGCACAGAGTCGGACAGGACTGAAGTGACTTAGCAGCAGCAGCAGCTCTAGTTCCGAAGTACAAGAAACTCCGCTTCTATCAACCACCATGCAGTTAGTTGTAAAACAAAGATTTCCAACTTCTCATAAGAAAGACTGTTCTTTTTCACTTCCCTCATTTCTAAAGAATCCTCCCCTGTTACTTATAACCTCATTCCTGGAAACAAATTTTTTATCCATTATATATGTAATTTATTTTCCAGTAAGTGCAGGCCTGACTCAGTCTA
The DNA here is from genome assembly GCF_000754665.1 of Bison bison bison. NCBI lineage: Eukaryota > Metazoa > Chordata > Mammalia > Artiodactyla > Bovidae > Bison > Bison bison. The sequence goes on from NW_011494933.1 coordinate 2,244,136, forward strand.
GGAAACGACAGCAAGAAATATATTTCCTTATGTGACTGGCAATGCCAAGAGTTAAACTGGGCTTGATATTAAATATGATTAGGGTCCAGAACAATTTACCCAAGATTTTCTGGGGCTCTGTCCTCCTCAGTTTATCCATTTGACAGTAAAGGACTACAGATATTCTAGGCTTCATATCTGCATACCACATACATGATAGAGAGGAAGAGAGGAAATCTGATCACGTGTCACTGAGAGTCACCTTTACTGAACTTATTTGATATAGTGTTGTACTGGACTGATTGGCGAAGTCAGGTTATATGCTTCACCTGTGAAAAAAGGCAAAGCTTTCTTGTAAAATGTGGATCCACAAGGAGTAGCAAGGTTGAGGAAAAATAAGGGGAAGGATGCTGGGTACATCTCAACTATTCATAAGAATTCAATACAGAAAAGAAATGTATGTGAAGTAAATTATGAAAGTCACCCTATAAATGAAATTCAGCACAATACAAATTTCTAAGTTCCTTTTAAAAATTCTTAAAAACATGCCATTCTTAAAAAACATGTCATAATAAATCTCAGTGTGACAATTTGATTTCTGTCAAAATGGATGACATGGAAGCAAAACTTTCCATTTTCATTATTCAAGGTGTTATTAAATCAAACATTAGTTACCCCTATGAAAATTTACTTAATTAATATTTAATCACTGAGTGTTGAGAAAGTCATAAAGATGTCTGATCATTGACTTTGAAGATATCACTCTGATTAATGAATCAGTGTTAGTGCTTGCCAAGCTTTATTCTTTAGGTATATCTATATGCATTGATTTTCTAGGATAGATGTAGAGTGGATTTTCCTTAAAAAGTTATTCTGCCAGCATTTATTTATAAATGTATCTCATTTTAAAAATAAATAGTAGAAGTATGTTACTCAACCTACCTGTCTCAAAGAAATAAGCATATTATATTCCTAGTGATCAGTATAATTCTACATTTCATTTATGTAAGAAAGCAGCAACCTGTAGATATTTCTTCATTTATATCTAGTCAGTATTTAATTATTAGTAGAGGAAATATGTACTGCCAATAGTGTGTTAACTTGGAATAGATTCTCAAGAATATTAATTGAAACATTAATATTTTAAAGCTTTTTGAAGACATAAGATATTCTGATATCTTTTTAATCCAGAAAAACCTGGGCAAAGTTTTAAGTTCTCACTCAACTAAATGGAATAATTTATATAGTATAATAAAAGACATTACCGATGATTTACATAGGAAATGATGTATTGGAGCAGTTCCTGAGATGAAATTCTTGCGGGAGAAGTATCCTTGAGGATGTGGCATGTGGAGTGGGCTAAAACTTGGGTATTTGAGTTATGGCAGAGAATACATTCCCGTTTCAAGTCACAGATAATTCACTTGCCTGGCTGAAGTGGGTATATAGTGTGGGTGAGCAAAAGGAAGTAATTGAGGCTTAATAACAGATCAGATTACCAGAGAATTCACAAATACTTCTTGAATTTCTCTGGAAATAGAGGATTTTTTTAACTGCTGTGTTTGAATAAAATCTATATCCCGTGAGACACTTTTGTACAAAATAAAACAGTGATTAATAATACATACTAAATAAGACAGTAGTATCTGCCAAGTCCCCTCAATTATGTAGGAAGATTATCATAAATTCAACATACAAAACCCCTACCTTTCTAAATATTAGAACTGTTCTCATGATTACACAGTCATGTGACTATCTAAATTTTGGCTTCTAGACCCTTATAAGCAAATCCTTTGTAGGTCCTGCACCACTTCTGGCACTTCTAAGTATTTCAATAAATATATAATAAGTCAAATATTAAGAAAGCTGTCTCTCAGACAATTCACGTTCTTTGGCCCTTTGTGTTTGGGGCTACTACATTACGTCAACTGATCTTTTTTCATTTTACAATTTCAAAATTACATTGATATATAAACTGACTACTTCAGAGGATAATTACAAAACTTAAAAAATGACAGTGGAATGTGATATGCGGTTTGCTTAATTTTGACATGAACAGAACTTAACAGTAATGATACGGACATCTTCTGTCATAAAAGTTATTAGAGCTGCTGTTAAGGAATATGGCTTTTTGATAATTCAGGCAAAATACCTATTTTAAATAAAGGGAAAGTGAATTCCCTAAATAAAAAGTAAAAAAATACTCAGTTTCAATATCAACGGCACTATTCTTCAAATCAAGTAATGTCATTGCATAGAATCTCATGGCCTGATGAAAATTTGAGAAAAGAGAACATTACCTCATGCCTTAAGGCATGGGATTTTACCTAAGCCATCACACACTATAAAGTATTTACATCCCAAGATAGATTTAATATTTCCCCCTCTTGCTGCTTAATTAATTTTGAAAAGCTGGCCCCAAATACAGAATTGCCAAAATATGTATTTTAAAATCTTAATACATTAAAAAATATGTTTCCAGTTGTATTGTTATAAATTCAGCAATGAAAGGTAGTAATAAGATTATAAATGATGTTTAACAAAAGTCAGTTTTAAGCCTTTACTCTGGCCCTTAGATCTGTGTGTACTTTGTAAGACCTTTAAACATTTTAAGTGTTGGATTGCATGTCACCAAAATGGCAAAGATATTTATATATTTTAAAAAGCTACTATAAAGGTTAAAAATGCATTCACATACAAAGTTATAAATAGTTTGTATGTGTGTATGTGTATATATGGTTTCCTTGGTGGCTCAGTATTAAAGAACCTGCTTGCCGAGGCAAGAGACACAGCTTTCTATCTCTGGGTGGGAAAGATCCCCTGGAGAAGGAAATGGCAACCCACTTTAGTATTCTTGCCCAGGAAATCCCATGGATAGAGGAGCCTGGTGAGCTACAGTCCATGGGGTCACAAAAAGAGTCAGAAATGACTTAGCAACTAAATAACAACATGTGTATGTATAGAGCTATTGTTAACAGATGTAAATTAACAAGATAATATTTGTTCATGTATTGCCTCTGTATACTTTCACATTCTATGAATGTATACAGTCTCATTTGAAAGTGAAAGTTGCTCAGTTGTGTCCGACTCTTTGCAACGCTATGGATTTAGCCCGCCAGGCTCCTCTGTCCATTCCCTTTTCCAGAGGATCTTCCCACCCCAGGGATCAAACCTGGGTCTCCTGCATTGCAGCCACATTCTTTACCATCTGAGACACTAGGGAATACCCACAATCTAATTTAATATATACATATATATGTTTATGCATATACGTATGTGTACATATGCATACACATAGATTGCTGCCATGCATTTGCATATTTAGTTTTCAATAAACTTTTTTTTTTTTTTTTTGGAGAAGGAAATGGCAACCCACTCTAGTACTCTTGCTTGGAAAATCCTATGGACAAAGGAGCCTGGTAGGCTACAGTCCAAAGGGTCGAAAGAGTTGGACACGACTGAGCAACTTCACTTCAAACTATTTTTTAGAAGAGTTTTGGGGTTTAAGCAAAACTAAGCAGAAAGCACAAAGCTCCCATATTTCCCCAGATCTACACCACAGCCCCACCCTAATACCCATGCATATATCTTTCCCTATTATCAGCATCCTACATCACTGTGGTATGTTTGTTAACAATCAGTGAATTTACAGTAACACATCACAGTCACCGAAAGTCCATAGTTTACAAGCAACCTCACTCTTGGTGTTGTACATTTTATCAGTTTTAACAACCATATAATGACATGTGTCTACCCTAATCAAAGAAAATAATTTCATTTTCTAATAATCCGCTGTGTGCCACCAATCATACATCCCTCTTCTGTGCATTTTTATGTACTTTACAGATATATAGCATTGAGTTTTCCATCATGTCTGGGTAGGAAGAAATAAAAGATTTAAATATAGTCATAGTTCCACCTCTATATCTAGATGAAATTTAGTAAGGAATTCTTTACCCATATGTATGAATTATTGTTGACTAATAACATACATTGCAAATATATATCACTAAAATGTATACAAATTGTCTAGAGTAAATGCACACTTATTATATTAAAAAGTTAACTAAATGCATAGTAACTATAGACTTTATTTTACATAAGTGATAGAAAATACAAATGGTATTATATGAAATCTCTTGTTATATATTCTGAATATATGTCATTTACTTGAAACATTTGAAATAATTTGTTCAGTTGCCAAATCCTATCTGATTCTTTGTGACCCAATGAACTGCAGCACTCCAGGCCTCCCTGTCCTTCACCATCTCCCAGAGCTTGCTTAAAGTCATGTCCATTGAGTCAGTGATGTCATCCAATCACCTCATCCTCTGTCACCCCCTTCTCCTCATACCCTCAGTCTTTCCCAGCATTCCAGTCTTTTCCAATGAGTCAGTTCTTTGAGTCAGGTGGCCAAAGTACTGGAGCTTCAGCATCAGTCCTTCCAATGAATATTCAGGGTTGATTTTCTTTAGGATTAACTGGTTTGATCTCCTTGCAGTCCAAGGGACTCTCAAGAGTCTTCTCCAGCACCATTATTCAAAAGCATCAATTCTTCTGTGCTCAGCCTTCTTTATGGTGCAATTCTCACATCTGTTCATGACTGCTGGAAACAGCATTGACTATACAGATCTTTATTAGCAAAGTGATGTCTCTGCTTTTTAATATGTTGCTGAAGTTTGACATAACTTTACTTTAAAGGAGCAAGTGTCTCAATTTCATGGCTGCAGTCACCATCTTCAGGGATTTTGGAACCCAAGAATATAAAATCTGCCCTTATTTCCATTTTTTTCCCATCTATTTGCCATGAAGTGATGGGACTGGATGCCATGACCTTAGTTTTTTAAATGTTGAGTTTTAAGCCAGCTTTTTCATTCTCCTCTTTTATCTTCATCAAGAGACTCTTTAGTTCTTCTTTGCTTTCTGCCATAAGGGTGGTGTCATCTGCATATCTGAGGTTATTGATATTTCTTCTGGCAATCTTAATTCCAGCCTGTGCTTCATCCAGCCCAGGTTTTTGCATGATGTACTCTGCATAGAAGTTAAATAAGAATGGCGTCTATATACAGCCTTGATGTATGGCTTTTCCAATTTTGAACCAGTCTGTTGTTCCATATCCAGTTCTAACTGTTGCTTCTTGACCTGCATAAGGCTTCTCAGGAGACAGGTAAGGTGGTTTTGTATTCTCATATCTTTAAGAATTTTTCATAGTTTGCTGTGATCCACACAGTTGAAACCATTGGTCTACATAAATTATGATAAGCATAAAGATTAAGTTCTTATCATATTCAAATTTAAATTTCAGACTAAATAGATGAACTAAGCATTTATTTTGGGAAATCAAATAGCATCAACAAGTATTTTAGTAGTTATCAGTACTAGGTATCAGGTAACACACATTTTTCATCATTGCTTTCTTATTAACTCACATAGTGTTTCATAGTTGTGATTTGCCAAACTTTTTGAAAGTTGAGTCCTGTTATTGACTTAAGAATTAAATTCAGTTCAGTTCAGTTCAGTCACTCAGTCATGTTTGACTCTTTGCGACCCCATGAATCACAGCATGCCCATCATCCCTGTCCATCACCAAATTCTGGAGTTCGCTCAAACTCATGTCCACCAAGGTGGGGATGCCATCCAGCCATCTCATCCTCTGTCGTCCCCTTCTCCTCCTGCCCCCAATCCCCCCTAGAATCAGGGTCTTTTCCAATAAGTCAGCTCTTCACATGAGGTGGCCAAAGTATTGGAGTTTCAGCTTTAGCATCAGTCCTTCCAAAGAACACACAGGACTGATCTCCTTTAGGATGGACTGGTTGGACCTCCTTGAAGTCCAAGGGACTCTCAAGAGTCTTCTCCAGCACCACAGTTCAAAAGCATCAATTCTTTGGCGCTCAGCATTCTTCATGACTTCCCTGGTGGCTTAGATGGTAAAGCGTCTGTCTAAAATGCGGGAGGCCTGGGTTCAATCCCTGGGTCGGGAAGATTCCCTGGCGAAGGAAATGGCAATACACTCCAGTACTAGTGCTTGGAAAATCCCATGGACAGAGGAGCCTGGTAGGTTATAGTCCATGGGGTTGCAAAGAATCAGACACGACTGAGCGACTTCACTCAGTCACTTTCTTCACAGTCCAACTCTCACATCCATAAATGACCACTGGAAAAACCATAGCTTTGACTATACGGACCTTTGTTGGCAAAGTAATGTCTCTGCTTTTTAATATGCTGTCTAGATTGGTCATAAGTTTCCTTCCAAGGAGTTAGAGTCTTAATTCCATGGCTGCAGTCACCATCTGCAGTGATTTTGGAGCCCCCCAAAAACAAAGTCTGACACTGTTTCCACTGTTTCCCCATCTATTTTCCATGAAGAATTGGGACCAGATGCCATGATCTTAGTTTTCTGAATGCTGAGCTTTAAGCCAAATTTTTCACTCTCCTCTTTCACTTACATCAAGAAGCTTTTTAGTTCCTCTTCACTTTCTACCATAAGGGTGGTGTCATCTGCATATCTGAGGTTATTGATATTTCTTCAGGCAAGCTTGATTCCAGCTTGTGTTTCTTCCAGCACAGTGTTTCTCATGATGTACTCTGCATATAAGTTAAATAAGAAGGGTGACAGTATACAGTCTTGACATACTCTTTTTCCTATTTGGAACCAGTCTGTTGTTCCATGTCCAGTTCTAACTTGCTTCCTGACCTGCATATAGGTTTCTCAAGAGGCAAATCAGGTGGTCTGCTATTCCCATCTCTTTCAGAATTTTCCACAGTTTATTGTGATCCACACAGTCAAAGGCTTTGGTATAGTCAATAATCAGAAATAGATGTTTTTTTCTGGAATTCTCATGCTTTTTTGATAATCCAGTGGATGTTGGCAATTTGATTTCTGGCTCCTCTGCCTTTTCTAAAATCAGCTTGAACATCAGGGAGTTCACGGTTCACGTATTGCTGAAGCCTGGCTTGGAGAATTTTGAGCATTACTTTACTAGCGTGTGAGATGAGTGCAAATGTGCAGTAGTTTGAGCATTCTTTGGCATTGCCTTTCTTTGGGATTGGAATGAAAACTGACCTTTTCAAGTCCTGTGGCCCCTGCTGAGTTTTCCAAATTTGCTGGCATAGTGAGTGCAGCAAATTTCACAGAGTGCAGTGACTTTCACAGAGTCATCTTTCAGGATTTGAAATAGCTCAACTGGAATTCCATCACCTCCAGTAGCTTCGTTTGTAGTGATGCTTTCTAAGGCCCACTTGACTTCACATTCCTGGACGTCTGGCTCTAGGTGAGTGATCAAACCATTGTGATTATCTGGGTCGTGAAGATCTTTTTTGTACAGTTCTTCTGTGTATTCTTGCCACCTCTTCTTAATATCTTCTGCTCCTTTAGGTCCATACCATTTCTGTCTTTTATCGAGCCCATTTTTGCATAGAATGTTCCACTGGTATCTCTAATTTTCTTGAAGAGACCTCTAGTCTTTCCCATTCTGTTGTTTTCCTCTATTTCTTTGCATTGTTTGCTGAGGAAGGTTTTCTTATCTCCCCTTGCTATTCTTTGGAACTCTGCATTCAAATGGTTATATCTTTCCTTTCTTCCTTTGCCTTTCTCTTCTCTTCTTTTCACAGCTATTTGTAAGGCCTCGTCAGACAACCATTTTGCCTTTTTGCGTTTCTTTTTCTTGGGGATGAATTTGATCGCCGCCTGCAGTACAATGTCACAAACCTCTGTCCATAGTTCATCAAGCACTCTTATCAGATCTAGTCCCTTAAATCTGTTTCTCACTTCCACTGGATAAGGGAATTGATTGAGGTCATACCTGAATGGTCTAGTGGTTTTCCCTACTTTCTTCATTTTAAGTCTGAATTTGGCAATAAGGAGTTCATGATCTGAGCCACAGTCAGCTTCCCGTCTTGTTTTTGCTGACTGTATAGAGCTTCTCCATCTTTGGCTGCAAAGAATATAATCAATCTGATTTTGGTTTTGGCCATCTGGTGATGTCCATGTTTAGAGTCTTCTCTTGTGTTGTTGGAAGAGGGTGTTTGCTATGATCAGTGTGTACTCTTGGCAAAACTCTATTAGCCTTGGCCCTGCTTCATTCCGTACCCCAAGGCCAAATTTGCCTTTGCTGCAAGTGTTTCTTGACTTCCTACTTTTGCATTCCAGTCCCCAATAATGAAAAGGACATCTTTTTTGGGTATTAGTTCTTAAAGGTCTTGTAGGTCTTCACAGAACCATTCAACTTCAGCTTCTTCAGTGTTACTGGTTGGAACATAGGCTTGGATTACCATGATATTGAGTGGTTTTCCTTGGAAATGAACAGAGGTCATTCTGTCATTTTTTAGATTGCATCCAAGTACTACATTTCGGACTCTTTTGTTGACTGTGATGGGCTACTCCATTTCTTCTAAGGGACTCCTGCCCACAGTAGTAGATATAATGGTCATCTGAGTTAAATTCACCCATTCCAGTCCATGTTATTTCGCTGGTTCCTAGAATGTTGACTTTCACTCTTGCCATCTCCTGTTTGACCACTTCCAATTTGCCTTGATACACGTCCAAGGAGCGGCGGCTGCATGGGCACAGGAGGGTTGAGAGGAGCTACTCCACGTTCAAGGTCAGGAGGGGCTGCTGTGAGAATACCCCTCATCCAAGGTAAGGAGCAGCAGCTGCAATTTGCTGGAGCAGCCATGAAGAGATACCCCACGTCCAAGGTACGAGAAACCCAAGTAAGACGGTAGGTGTTGAGAGGGCAACAGAGGGCAGACACACTGAAACCTTAATCACAGAAAACTAACCAATCTTATCACATGGACCACAGCCTGTCTAACTCAATGAAACTAAGCCTTGCCGTGTGGGGCCACCCAAGACGGATGGGTCATGGTGGATAAGTCTGACAGAATGTGGTCCACTGGAGAAGGGAATGGCAAACCACTTCAGTATTCTTGCCTTGAGAACCCAATGAAAAGTATGAAAAGGCAAAATGATAGGATACTGAAAGAGGAACTCCCCAGGTTGGTAGGTGCCCTATATGCTACTGGAGATCAGTTGAGAAATAACTCCAGAAAGAATGAAGGGATGGAGCCAAAGCAAGCACGACACCCAGTTGTGGATGTGACTGGTGATAGAAGCAAGGTCCGATGCTGTAAAAAGAACTGTTGCATAGGAACCTGGAATGTTAGGTGCATGTATCAAGAATTAAATTAATGTCCTCTAAATATGAAGCTACCATTAGAATCGTCAATATATGAAGCAGACTGTCATTTTGAATGTGCCCATGAAGATGTGACATTTGCTCCACATATTTAGCAGCACTTTTGTAATAGTGAAAAATAAGAACAAACAAATCTTTCAACAAGATTTTTGAAAACATGCAAAAGACTAAGGGTGGAGATGGGAAATGCTTTATAGTGGGAAGTGAGATTAAGATTTTATGTTGGTCAATATTATCTGACATGATTTTTAGACATCCTTACGTACTCTTGGACCTCAGAGGAATGGTCAAAGCTATAGATATCAGTTTGGGAGTCATCAGCATAAAGATGTTTAAATAAAGATGCTGACCACGGTCATCTAAGGAGAGAGTATAAATAGGGAAGGGAAGAAGTGCCAGTACTTAGCCTTGGAGCATTCTAACAGGTGCTAATCAAGCTGTGGAATAAGAGGCAACAAGGAAACTGTTGGCTGGTGTGGAAGGAGAAAGACCAAAAAGTGGAGGGTGCCCTGCATCACAGAACCTAAACCTTGAGTGCCTACTGGTGAGGTGGTCAGACAGCAAATATAAACAGTGTGACAGAACTCAAAAGCAAAGTGTGTGGAGAGAACAAAGATATCACTTACACCCAGCACTTTGCAAGTTCAAGATCCTTCAGATTAACAATAATTAACACCTGTATCTGCACAATGTAGGCCACAGGAGGCATGGGTGAGATCAGTTTCAGTGGAGTGCTGGGAATGAAAGCCCTTGTAGAATAGATTGCAGAGAGACTGGAAGGTGAGCAGGTGTGACACGGTATTACAAATACTTTCTCAACAAATATCTGTGTGAAGTGGAGCAGAGAAATGGAAACACATGCTGGTATGCAATAAACAAAGAGGAATATGATGTTAGAAAGAGTTAGTTTGATGTTATTGTTTTATTTAGGATGGAAGAGATTATAGAAGATGTGTATATTTATAGGCTGAAAAAGAGTTGAAGTGACAGAGAGGACAAGGATGCCAACTGCAAGAGGAAGGCCAGATGTCATGAATCCACTGAAGAAATGTGTTTACCATATGGATTCCTGATTTGAAAAGAGAACTTTAAAATTAATCTGCAGCTCATATATTTTTAGGCAATATTTGGAACATCTGTATATGATGGATATTTTTGTATGGAGATTTTTTAAAATATAAAAAAAAATTGAATATATTTTAAATGTAAAAATCAATAATACATTTTATCCATACATATATATGTGTCTGCCTTTATTGTGTATTATATATTACTACATTACAGTAGATTTAGATTTCTCATTATCACCATTAAAATATGAATGGAAGTAATAGTATAAAATATGTGAAAGGATGGCATTAGTTGATCCTTGTCCTGTTTTTTTCCCCAATATGTAGTATTCTGACTTAAGCAATTTTTTTTTTCTCTCAGAAAAGAAGGAAAAAAATCTATACAGATAAGAAAGATGTGAACTAAACATTTGCAGTTGGCCTCTCTGTTTGGCTAACAATTGACAAACAATCCATACCATTTTGTAGAGATGATGTTGATGTCTATCTCGGTCAGTCAATGAAAGACTTTGTCCAACTAAACAGAAGGAGACTGTCCCCAAAGAATAGTAGATTATTATCAGAAAGCTTGCAAAAAATATGTGCAGATATTTATTCAACTAGCCAATCTTATCATTTCTATTAGAATGTATTCCACAGTTCTCCGATCCTAGCAGTATTTTAAATGTTCAAGAGTTCTCGTATATTCTTTCTAACATGCAACACACAACTATTACTCATTATAGTAAATATGTGCCACATTTTAAGATTTTAAAGTTTTGTTTTTGGAAACACAAACTAGGATTCTACAGGTTCAGCCATCTTGTCATTTGGGCAGTTAGCCCATTTATTCAGTGAAATTCTAGCAGTCAGCATCAGAAAGGTTTAAACTCTTATCAGAAAGTAGCTTAACCCCAGCAATGATAAACTCAGAACCTGATATAATGCCTTCAACTATGGAACTGCTGTTGAAATTTTTATGTATTTTACCACATATGTATTATAACACATTCCAAATTGGAATTTAAATCTGTAGAGGCTTGCTGAAAACGGGTAAAATCTAATCTTTCAAATTTGTGAAATATAATCTCTTTAAATAAAATCTCTCTATTTAGACTACTAATTAAAACATTATTAAAATGCAAAATGTATACATATAGAATAGCTCTTTATATCTTTAGAATACCTATAGAAAAAATTTTAAGTATCACTTTATCCTCTATATAGCAGAGTCAAAACTGCAGCCAAATTTATAACTTGTAGGGAAAAAATCAAATATATAATCATGAAAACACTAACAAACCAAACTGTCAAATACTGCATGCATTTAAAATTTCAGCAGATGATGAAAAGCTTTTTGAAAGTATTATATCTCTTGCTATAAAGTGAAGTCGCTCAGTCATGTCTGACTCTTTGCGAACCCATGGACTGTAGCCCACCAGGCTCCTCCATCCATGGGATTTTCCAGGTATGAATACTGGAGTGGGTTGCCATTTCCTTCTCCAGGAGATCTTCCTGACCCAGGGATTGAACCTGGGTCTCCTGGATTGTAGGCAGACGCTTTACCATCTGAGCCACCAGGGAAGTCACATCTCTAGCCATAAGGCACAGATTATCTTTTGCTTCTTTTGTTTCTGGGTCCTATTTTTTTTTCCTCTCCATCCCTACTTTCCTACAAATTCAAAAAATGTGATCAATGTCAAAGTCAACAGATACTCATTAAATTCTGAGAAAACAGAAGATCTGAGACTTTCTTTTGAATTAGGTTCCATCTTTCTACTCAATTATCATGACTAGGACCAAACAGAGATAATGACAATTTTTTTTTTTTTTTAAAGGGAGAAAAGAGGGCATGCTTTCCTGAAAATCCATATAAGGAAGAAAAAAAGCCTCCTGATATTTTTAATCAACTTAATTATCCATGCCAATAATGCTAATTCATAAAGAAACATCTGAAAATCTCTGGAATTCATTAACATCACTTAAATGTCTCATTTTACTGCATTTTGAGGCAGGATTTTTAATATTACTGAATGTTAATAAAACTGAATTATTTTGAATATGATTTCTCCCATTTAAAAATAGCTTATGCCATACTTCACATGTATCTGTTCAGTTCAGTTGTGTCTAACTCTATGCAACCCCATTGACTGAAGCACGCCAGGCCTCCCTGTCCATTACCAACTCCTGGAGCTTGCTCAAACTCATGTCAGTCAAGGCGGTGATGCCATCCAACCATCTCATCCTCTTTTGTCCCCTTCTCCTCCCACCTTCAATCATTGCCAGCGTCAGGGTCTTTCCCGGTGAATCCATTCTTCATATCAAGTGGCCAAAGGATTGGAGCTTCAGCTTCAGCATCAGTCCTATCAATGAATATTCAGGGTTGATTTCCTTTAGGATTGACTGGTTTCATCTCCTTGCAGTCCAAGAGACTCTCAAGAGTCTTCTCCAACACCACAGTTCAACAGCATCAATTGTTTAGCACTCAACTTTATTTATGGTCCAACTCTCACATCCATACATGACTACTGGAAAAACCATAGGTTTGACTATATGGACTTTTGTAGGTAAATTAATGTCTCTTCTTTTTAATATGCTGTCTAGGTTGGTCATAGCTTTTCTTCCAAGGGGCAAGCATCTTTTAATTTCATGCCTGCAGTCACTGCTGTGATTTTGGAGGCCCCCCCCCCAAAAAAAAAATAAAGTCTATCACTGTTTCCATTGTTTCCCCATCTATTTACTATGAAATGACGGGACTGAATGCCATAATCTTAGTTTTTTGAATGTTGAGCTTTAAGCCAGATTTTTCACTCTCCTCATTAACTTTCATCAAGAAGCTCTTTAGTTCTTTGCTTTCTGCCATAAGGTTGGTGTCATCTGCATATTTGAGGTTATTGATATTTCTCCTGACAATCTTGAATCAAGCTTGTGCTTCATCCAGCCAAGCTTTTTGCATTATGTGCTCTGGATATAAGTTTAAAAGTTTGATATACTCCTTTCCCAGTTTGGAACCAGTTCTTTGCTCCATGTCCAGTTCTAACTGTTGCTTCTTGACCTGAATACAGATTTTCTCAAGTCAGGTGGTCTGGTATTCCAATTTCTTTAAGAATTTTCCACAATTTGTTGTGAATCATGTAGTCAAAGGCTTTGGCATAGTCATTGAAGCAGAGGTAGATGTTTTTCTGAAATTCTCTTGTTTTTCCTGTGATCCAGTAAAAATGAAAGTTGCTTAGTCATGTCCAACTCTTTACAACCCTGTGGACAACAGTCCAGTCCATGGAATTCTCCAGGCCTGAATACTAGAGTGGGTAACATTTCCCTTCTCCATTGGATTTTCCCAACCCAGACATCAAACCCAGGTCTCCTGCATTGCAGGCAGATTCTTTACCAGCTGAGCCACCAGTGAAGCCCATGTGTTGGCAATTTAATCTCTGGGTCCTCTGCCTTTTCTAAATCCAGCTTGAACATCTGGAAGTTCTTAATTCAGGTACTATTGAATTCTAGCTTGGAGAATTTTGAGCATTACTTTTGCTAGCATGTGAAATGAGTGTGATTGTCTGATAGTTTGAATATTCTTTGGCATTGCCTTTCTTTGCAATTGGAATGAAAATGGACCTTTTCCAGTCCTGTGGCCACTGCTGAGTTTTCTAAATTTGCTGGCATGTTGAGTGCAGCGCTTTCACAGCATCATCTTTCAGGATTTGAAATATCTCAGCTGGAATTCCATCACCTCCACTAGCTTTGTTCATAGTGGTGCTTCTTAAGGCCCACTGGACTTCACATTCCAGGATGTCTGGCTCTAGGTGAATGATCACACCTTTGTGGTTATCTGGATCATGGAGATCTTTTTTGTACAGTTTTTCTGTGTATTCTTGCCAGTTCTTAATATCTTCTGCTTCTGTTAGGTTCCTACCATTTCTGTCCTTTATTGAGCCCATCTTTGCATGAAATCTTCCCTGGATATCTCTAATTTTCTTGAAGAGACCTCTAATCTTTCCCATTCTATTGTTTTCTTCTATTTTTTCACATTGATTGCTGAGGAAGGCTTTCTTATCTCTACTTGCTATTCTTTGGAACTCTGCATTCAGATGGATATAGCTTTCCTTTCTTCCTTTCCCTTTCTCTTCTCTTCTTTTCACAGCTATTTGTAAGGCCTCATCAAACAACCATTTGCCTTTTTGCATTTCTTTTTCTTGGGGATGATTTTGATTGCCACCTGCTGTACAATGTCACTAACCTCTGTCCATAGTTCTTCAGGCAGTCTATCAGATCTAATCCCTTGAAAAGCCTCCTGATATTAGGTATTATCAAATATATAGGTATTCAAATAAAATAAAACACAAATTTTAGGAATAGTTGATGTTCAAATTTATATAGTATGTCTAATAAAATCATGTGATTGGGGGAAGCAAGGGAGAAAGAAGTCCAAAAGATAACAAGAAAAATGTCAGCATGGAAAGCTTAGTTTACCTTTTTTCCTTAGTTAGCCAGTGACAGTGCATAAGTGTCATGTAGAACAGTCACTGCAGGTAAAACAGCATTGCTGGTTCTTGAACTTGTTCCAACTTTGGTGATAACAAAGCTCTGCAAAATGAAAGGACTGTCCTACTTACCTCTTTAGGCATAGACGTCTATTCTGTTGTTATAAAAAAATAGGCAATAGACTGAGGAAGAAAAGTGAGTGACAGCAACCAAAATTAAACTCCATTCCTTAAAGATTTACTGGATGCTTAGTATATTTCAGACAGCGGTAAGCAGTGGGGACACAAGTCCTTCTATTAAGCCTCCAGTGGCAGTACTTGTGAGAGGCTCAGGTGCATATAACATACATCCTGATTCCTGCAGAGCTTTGACTAGCCCCTCAGAAGAATGAAGTTAGTGCTCAGCATCACCACCCTGTGAGTCCCCAACATCACTCTGGTTAGGAGGGCAGTGGGATCGCCAGAACTGCCCCTGCTGTGCAGTGGAAATCAGTAAGCTGGATGAAAGAGTAGGGGTGGAGATGGACGATTCCCCGCTCAGAGGGAAAAACACTTGCTGACCTGTGGCAGAGTGGGGGTGGTAGAGGAAGAAGAGCTGGAACCAGCTTGGGAGTGTGTGAGCCTGGACACTAGGGAGGGGAAGGCAAGCTCAAAGGAGTCTGTTACTCTCAAAGTCACACTTGTTGGAGTTACAGCACTCATGAAATTAGTGTGCAGATGAGCTGGTTGCTGTTCCCTGGAGAACACAAGTTCACCAAACTATGTCATCATGAAGACAATGTGAAACCATTTTGTCTAAATTTAGTTGGCTATTGTCTAATATCTATAAGCATATAATACTTTAATCTCTCTTTTATATATGTGCTTGAATTGATAAAACATAGCTTTAAAAATAGTAAAAATGGAGAATTTTTACTCTACCACAGGTCAGCAAGTATTTTTCCTTCTGAGCGGGGATTTGTCCATCTCCACCCGTACTCTTTCATCCAGCTCACTGATTTCCACTGCACAGCAGGGGCAGTTCTGGCGATCCCACTGCCCTTTGTCTAAATTTAGACACAGTACACACACAAAAAAAGTGTAATTTACCAAAATGTAGGCAGCCCTGAAGTTTAATGTATGATTGTGTGAGAATAGTTAACAACCTGATAATATTTGTAAATTAGAAATGAAGTCACACATATCCACTTCATACTTGGGATGAAATTCTGTCACAGCTGTTTGAATTAATCCTCAGCACCCTGGTGGGAGCATCTCTTTACTGTATCAGTTAATATCTTCCTGCATGATGGTCCATATGTGAGTAACTGCACCCTTCAATAGTCCCCTCACTGGAGTCACTCTTTGGAATATGACATTATTAAAAAAAATATACTTGATCCCTGTTTTAAACCCTGGAGAGAAGAAATTGTGACTGGGTCAAATGAAGGTGTCAAACAGGAATTGGGTCTGGCAGGGAAATATGTGGTGAAGTGCTAGTCATTCTCCACTGGGGTAGAGCCAGTGAGATGAACTCCAGCTCATTCTGCAGCTTTGTAATGTGCAGCACTGCTGACCAGCAACACATATCTCGTGAAGTTCGAAGAGATTGTTTGCTTCTCAGGGAAATGTTATTCATTTGCAACTGTTTTCAAGGTTGTTAGGAAGAAAAACACATGATTTTCCTGTATCTACAGGCAGGCTTGGAGAATGACACTGCCATGCCTTTTTTTTTTTCTTCCAATATTGACATTTTATGTGTGTGTGTATGTGTGTGTGTGGTATGTGTTAGTCACTCAGTTGTGTCTTGCTCTTTGAGACCTCATGGAATTCTCCAGGCAAGAATACTAAAGTCCATTTCCATTTCCTTGTCCAGGGTATCTTCCCAAACCAGGGATTGAACCCAGGTCTCCCAAGTGGCAGGCAGATTCTTTACCATCTAAGCCATGAGGGAAGCCTATAGTTGTCAAACAATGTTTTTTCCCAAATTATTCTGAAAGACAGTGGGGATGTATTGGGGGAATGTTTTATTTAGAAAGCAACTTCAGTATTGCCTCTGAAATATTTTTCTAACTTAAAATGATTAAGCATAAGAAAAAAAAACTTGTCTTTTTAGTTATTTTCCTGAATTTTGCTTAAGAAATACTTTTACCAAATTAGAAAAATTGCGAGAGAAAAAATGTTTCACTATATTTACATTGGTATAACAAGATATCTATGTTTATTTTGCAAAATATTTTAGTTTCTATACTACAGATTTAATCTTCATGATTATGACAATAGCCTTAAATTCTTAGGTTAGTCATTATTTAATTTCTGTACCCCTATTTTAAAATATGGAATGAAAAGAACAGATAAGCAGTTGTTCAGTGTAAGATTTAGCTGAAAATAATCTACCACTAAAATGTATGAGACAAAATTATTCACAAATAATTGACTTAAATTCTCCATTTTTACTATTTTTAAAGCTATGTTTTATCAATTTAAGCACATATATAAAAGAGAGATTAAAGTAGTATATGCTTATAGGTATTAGACAATAGCCAACTAAATTTAGATAACACTGTTAGGATAATTAGATTTTTATGTTATTCATTGTATGAGATAAATTATTCTAACATCAAATATATCAAAGCTTCATAGCTATTCAAGCTAGTCCTGACTCATACTCGTACATTCTGATTATGACTATTATTGGAATTATTGTGCTATTTTAAATTACATATTTTGATCATTCTCACCCTTACTCATCTGTTAGTGCTTGACAAAAGCTGGAAATCTTTGTGGAATTGAATATTTATTTTCATAGAATGCTTGCTTGTATTTTTCAAGTTGGATAATCCTGTTCTTATTTATCATGAAAATGGTTTTGTTTATAGGCAAGAAATTGGGCTTCAGTGTTTAGCACAAGAGAAATGAGATAGAATTTCAAGGAATTATTAGGATAAATACTCCAGGGATCATCTATAGAAATTATTAGACAATGGTTAGCAGCTTACATTTCATTATGTCGATCAACTTACATTCATAGTGGGTATAGATCATTTATGGCCAATTAAATCATACCTACTTGCCTGCAGAATTCTTATGCTATATTATATACTTTAAGTTCCCAGCATATGTTATACAAACCTGTGAAAAATCAGACCTAAAATCATAAATTTTATGATTTATCAGTATGATTATACTGATAAAAGGGTAATTCAACTCCTGCAACAAGTATTGACTAAATGTCTTCTGTAGCCAACACCCTCTTCAGCTGTTGTTCAGTCATTCAGACAATTTTATTTTCTATGATGTCAAATCTCCCTAAGAACATTGTAAAGCATCCCACTTGTTCATCTGGACTTTCAAGACTTGAACTATTATACTAAATTGTTGTTATTGTTTAGTTGCAAAGTTGTGTCCAGCTCTTTGCACCCCATGGACTGCAGCCTGCCAGGCTCCTCTATACTCCACTAAATACCTAAATATTCAGTCCTCTGCTTTTTGTTGTTCAGTTGCTCAGTTGTGTCCTACTCTCTGTGACCCCATGGACTGCAGCACACCAGGCCTCCCTGTCCCTCACTATCTCGCGGAGCTTGCCCAAGTTCATGTTCCTTGCATCGATGATGCTATCCAGCCACCTCATCCTCTGCACCCTCTTCAGGCATGCAGCTAAATCTGACAAATTCAGTCCCTCTTCTCACTGAAGGAGGTTTAGTTATCAAGGAGGTATAATACCCTCTGTTAAGCGATGTGATTGGCTGAGTTACTCACGCTTTGAGAAACTAATCTAGCTTAACTGGTTAAGGTAGGACATCAAAGAACTAACAACTGTGATAAGAACTGTAGGAAAGTAGAAATTAGACCATTTAAACAGTGGAATATACATTTTCTAGTCAGAGAAGAGTATTTGGAATGGCTCAAAATTAAGATGACAGCATTGGGGAAAAAGGAGACCTTGAATATCATACTGAAAAATGTATATTTAAGATTCATAACTTCATGGAGATGTTTTACCAGGATAACCACATGACCAAGTTTTGTTTATGGAAAATCTTTGGTAGCGGTGTGGAGATTGAATTGGAGAGAATGAAGTAGTCAATCTGAAGGATATTTCATAGAACTGTGCAAAAGGAATTATTATTATATTATAATTATTATTATATCCATACAAAAATGATAATAAGAATAAAGAGTGCAGGTTCCAGAGCTATGAATAGCATAGCTATTCTCAGTAAGATTTGGTGCTAGATCTGGATTCTGAGAGAAAAAGGATGTTAAGGATTTATGACCTTTCAACTCGGTAGAATGGGTAAATTAGCAACTGATGCTGCTATTTTCTGAGACATTTCTAAGAAGGGAGAAATGCATTTTTGGACTAAAATTAATGGAGTTTTAAGGTATTTTAAAAATTTAGTTGCTCTTGAAACAAAAAGACTATCAAAATATATGGTATCAATACCACCAAAAATACACTGGACTTGAGATGGGGAGACAGATGTGTTGCAGGAGCTTCAACTTAACTTTTTCAGCTTATGTAGGACATTTCCCAAGGTTTATCTCCTACAGGCTGGACAAAATCTCTGCTGTAACTCTTGTTGCACACCTGGGCTTGAGCAGTAGCCAAATGATGGCTGTTTGAAGAGGTGGGGGAATTTTGAATAGAGCATGATTATGTGGACAAGGTTTCCACAATCAGGTACTCAGGAGCTCAAGATGTCAGAATTGTAGGTAGGCGGGGCTAGGAGTCTTCAGATGTATTTATGCACCAGGCTCTAAAACTATCAAATGTGGCCATATATAAAAAGATTTTCACAGGAGTTTGTTAAAAGTAGAATTTAGCTAAACAATTCAAAATGCAGCACTTTATTCGTAAGGCAAAAGACAACTTTAAAATACTCTACTATTCAAAAGAAAAACAGAATAGAAAAATAAAAATAAAGATGACCCATAGAAAGCATAAAATAGAGCTATAAATAAAAAGTTAAAATAATCAGTAATCAGTTGAAATAGTTTAACTCTTTCACCATAAGATATTCAGAAGGATGAAAAAATATACTCACTTTTACAGTGTTTAAAAGAAACACATATAAAATATAAGAAATGTTAAAATCCAAAAACACACATACGTATTAAAACGTGAGTCTATGTATGTGTGATAACAATTATAAATTAGCATGCACTTATGAATATAGTTTTGCAATTTATCTCTGGGTCGAGGCTCTCCAGTTTCAAGCCACGGAATGAATAACTAAGATAGAAAAGGAAAACTGTGAGACAATGTATTGCTTAGCTCACAGTGTCGGGAGGGGCCAAGACAATTAGGTGATAGAATGGAATGCTAGGCTCTAAGACCTGCAACCAAGGGCATGAGGCAGGAGCAGGGAGTCCAATGCCAAAGGGAATGTGGCTGGCACCGCAGGGCACAGACACTGCTGTCTGACACAGCAGCTGCCACTACCCGATGCCAGCAACACTTTCTCTGGATCTGCCTCCATAAGCCAATTGTATAATCCCCTATTTACCTTTGTGCTGCTTGTTTACCACCCAAAGGTTCAGAGTAGGAGCATTTCTTTGTGTCTCAACTTTTAGAGATTAGGGAAGGAGGAAACTCCCTCTGGTTTCCTTAGGGGATAATGCAGTATTGTATTCTCCTTTTTTATTTTTGCTTTGATTGTGGATAGAGTGAAGATCTTCTAACATTTAGGTAATTACCTCCATTTTCTGAGATACAACGTATTATGTAATTTCCTAAGGAATATATGACCACCTAGAATAAGAAGTGAAGGCAATGGCACCCCATTCTAGTACTCTTGCCTGGAAACTCCCACGGACGGGGGAGCCTGGTAGGCTGCAGTCCATGGGGTCGCTATGAGTCGGACACGATTGAACGAATTCACTTTCACTTTTCATTTTCATACATTGGAGAAGGAAATGGCAACCCACTCCAGTGTTCTTGCCTGGAGAATCCCAGGGACTGGGGAGCCTGGTGGGCTACTGTGTATGGGGTCGCAGAGAGTCGGACACGACTGAAGCAGCAGCAGCAGCAAAATGAGAAGTGGGTATGGCTGTATGTGCACACATGTGTGCCCCTGCTTGAGGGTTCAGGATGGGGAACACATGTATACCTGTGGCGGATTCATTTTGATATTTGGCAAAACTAATACAATTATGTAAAGTTTAAAAATAAAATAAAATTAGAAAAAAAAAACAAATGAAAACAATACATAGAAAAGTTTTGTGATTTGGCTAATGATCTAAAGGCTTGAAAAAATACAAAAAATTTAAAAGCTATAAAGACTTGAAAACTAAAAAAAAAAAAAAAAAAGAATCAAAAACGGCACTGAAGCATCTTGATTACAAGTTTTTTTTCTGTCTTCTGGCTACAACCTTATACACACTCATACCACCTACCCTGCTGCTGCTGCTGCTGTTGCTGCTACTAAGTCTCTTCAGTCGTGTCCAACTCTGTGCGACCCCATAGACAGCAGCCCACCAGGCTTCCCCTTCCCTGGGATTCTCAAGGCAAGAACACTGGAGTGGGTACTACCTACCTTACCACACACATATTCATTTAGCAGTGGTATTTAGTAAAAAGAAATGAAAGACTAAGATATATTGAGACAGACTACTAGCCTAGCAAATAGAATAAAAATTTCCCTCAAAACTCTAGCCTAAACTTCCAAAATTCAGTTTTTCATGGCTGTTACCACTTAGAATGAATTCTACTTGCCTTTTCATGCCTAACTCTGAATGGAATTTAATCATCTGTAAGAAATGTTCCTAAAATAACCTTAATAATTAAAATAATAAAATTTGATTTCCCAACAACTAGGTTGTCTCATATTCACTTCCAGCACATACTCACCCACACATATAGTACTGAGACCTTTGTATATGGAACTCTGCATACCAGAACTCGCTTACCCTAAACTATTCACAGGAAGCTGCGGGCAATTTGTCAGGGGGAGGAAAGCTGACAACTTCTCATCACATATCAAACACTGCCTTGTTTCTAATGTCAACCTGGATCTGACATTTAATTTTAAAGGTATCTTAACATAGCTCTACCCACAATAAAACAGATAGCAGCTACAAAACTGATTTTGTCCTCTTTAATGATGAAAAATGCCTCTTGCCCAGAAGGCAGAATTATTTTAAGAAAAGCATCACTGCTGTACCTCTGGGAATATTGGCAGTACTAAGAATAAAGCATTTTCACAAGTTCAAGATACTGGATTTAGCTCAGAAAGAAAATAGTGGTGTTTAATAAGAAAATTGGATTGCTGTGAATATAAAATTTCTATTGATAAGTTTATTTACCAATTTGGATAAAACCATACTCCAGCAGCATGTATTTTTATCTGTGTATGCACATGTGTGTTATCATAAATGCATATAAATGTGTATACATAAATGATACATATATAAACTTTTGCACATTGCATCTTATAGATTGTATCTTTTTTGAACAATAAGGGCTTTATCAGCTCATGGCATATATTTAGAGACTAGAAATGACATTGTTTTTAAAATAATTGTATTTATTTATGTTTGGGGCTGTGCTGGGTCTTCATTTCTACATAAACTTTCCTCTGGTTGCAGCAAGCAGGACCTTACTCTCTAGTTGCAGTGCATGGGCTTTTCATTACAGAAGGTTCTTTTGTTGCAGAGCACGGCTTTAGGACACATGGGCTCAGTAATTTCGATTCCAAGGCTCTAGAGCACAGGCTCAGTTGCTGTGATACACAGCATGTGGTGCTCCATGGCATGTGAACTCTTCCAGGGCCAGAGATTGAACCTCTGTCTCCTGCACTGGCAGGTCGATTCTTTACCACTGATCCAACAAGGAAGCCTGAAATTATACTTTGATTTCACAGGAAAACAAGTACATTCTTCAGATCAGTCACTCACTTGTGTCTGACTCTTTATGACCCTATGGACCACAACACACCAGGCCTCCTTGTCCCTCACCAACTCCCAGAGCTTGCTCAAACTCATGTCCATCGAGTCAATGATGCCATCCAACCAACTTATCCTCTGTCATTCCCTTCTCCTCCTGCCTTCAGTCTTTCCCAGCATTAGGGTCTTTTCCAATGTGTCAGCATTTCGCATGAGGTAGCCAAAGTATTGGAGCTTCAGCTTCAGCCTCAGTCCTTCCAATGAATATTCAGGACTGAGTTCCTTTAGGATTGCCTGTTTTGATCTCCTTACAGTCCAAGGGACTCTCAAGAGTCTTGTTCAACACTACAGTTCATTCTTAATATAATACAAATTATTAATATAGTATTAATATAATGTGTCAGATTGAATATTTTTCACCATATTATCAATTTAATAAAAATGCTTCAAATTTATTTCAATGTGATAAACTGCTTAAAAAATCTTTTGGTGCATAACAACAGTTTTCAGTATATGGTTTTCAGTGTATTAGATTGTATTAGGATATCAAAGTTTAATATATGTCATAATCCCTTAAACTTCAAATTAGATTATAAACACTTGACTAAATTAACACAGTCAAAAGTACAAGGAAATTATTTACTTATTACCATAAAAAGACTTTGAGTGGCAATGTCTTAGGGTAGCAAATATAAAGTCTGATTTAAAATGCCAGCTCCTTCCTGTGCTAGTAGTAAGCCAGACATTACTATCATGTCAGGTACATTTCTTATAACCCTCTTCCTTCAATGGTTCCAAATTAGAATTTGCCAATGAATGGCCATCACATTTGTTATATAAAGCCGAAGAAAAATCCTTATAATCTCATAAGATGTTGTTTTTATTCAGTCGCTAAGTGATGTCTGATTCTTTGCAATCCCATGGACTGCAGCACACCAGGCTTCCCTGTCCTTTACTATGTCTTGGAATTTGCTCAAAGTCATATCCATTGAGTCAATGATGCCATCCAATCATCTCACCCTCTGTTGCCCGCTTCTCATCCTGCCCTCAATCTTTCTCAGCATCAGGGTCTTTTTCCAGAGTTGGATTTTTGCATCCAGTGGTCAAAGTATTAGAGCTTCAGCTTCAGCATCAGACCTTCCAATGAATAGTCAGAGTTGATTTCCTTTAGGATTGATTGGTTTGATCTCCTTGATATCCAAGGCACTCTCAAGAGTCTTTCCATAAGCACAGTGTGAAAACATCAATTCGTCAATGCTCCACCTACTTTATAGTTCAACCCTCACATCCATACATGACTCCTGGAAAAACCATAGCTTTGACTAGACAGACCTTTGTCAGCAAAGTGATGTCGCTGCTTTTTAATACACTGTCTAGGTTTGTCATAGCTTTTCTTCCAAGGCTCAAACATCCTTTAATTTTGTGGCTGTAGTCATGGTCCACAGTAATTTTGGAGCCTCCAAAAATAAATCTGTCACTATTTCCCTATTTGCCATGAAGTGATGTGACGGTCAGGAAGCAACAGTTAGAACTGGACATGGAACAACACACTGGTTCCAAATAGGAAAAGGCGTTCGTCAAGGCTGTATGTCACCCTGTTTATTTAACTTATATGCAGAGTACATCATGAGAAACGCTGGACTGGAAGAAACACAAGCTGGAATCAAGATTGCCGGGAGAAATATCAATAACCTCAGATATGCAGATGATACCACCCTTATGGCAGAAAGTGAAGAGGAACTCAAAAGTCTCTTGATGAAAGTGAAAGTGGAGAGTGAAAAAGTTGGCTTAAAGCTCAACATTCAGAAAATGAAGATCATGGCATCCGATCCCACCACTTCATGGGAAATAGATGGGGAAACAGTGGAAATAGTGTCAGACTTTATTTTTCTGGGCTCCAAAGTCACTACAGATGGTGACTGTAGCCATGAAATTAAAAGACGCTTACTCCTTGGAAGGAAAGTTATGACAACCTAGATAGCATATTCAAAAGCAGAGACATTACTTTGCCAAAAAAGGTTCGTCTAGTCAAGGCTATGGTTTTTCCTGTGGTCATGTATGGTGTGAGAGTTGGACTGTGAAGAAGGCTGAGCGCCGAAGAATTGATGCTTTTGAACTGTGGTGTTGGAGAAGACTCTTGAGAGGCCCTTGGACTGCAAGGAGATCCAACCAGTCCATTCTGAAGATCAGCCCTGGGATTTCTTTGGAAGGAATGATGCAAAAGCTGAAACTCCAGTACTTTGGCCACCTCATGCCAAGAGTTGATTCATTGGAAAAGACCCTGATGCTGGGAGGGATTGGGGGCAGGAGGAGAAGGGGATGACAGAGGATGAGATGGCTGGATGGCATCACTGACTCGATGGACGTGAGTCTGAGTGAACTCCAGGAGTTGGTGATGGACAGGGAGGCCTGGCGTGCTGCGATTCATGGGGTCGCAAAGAGTCAGACACGACTAAGCCTCTGATCTGATCTGATCTGATGTGACCAGATGCCATGATTTGGTTCAAAAAACATTCTTAGCTTTCTTTTTTTTAAAATTTTATTTTATTTTTAAACTTTGCAATATTGTATTAGTTTTGCCCAACATCGAAATGAATCTGCTACAGGTATACCTGTGCTCCCCATCCTGAACTCTCCTCCCTCCTCCCTCCCCATAATCTCCCTCTGGGCCGTCCCAGTGCACCAGCCCCAAGCATCCAGCATCGTGCATCGAACCAAGACTGGCAACTCATCTCATACATGATATTACACATGTTTCAGTGCCATTCTCCCAAATCTCCTCACCCTCTCCCTCTCCCACAGAGTCCACAAGACTGATCTATACATCAGTGTCTCTTTTGCTGTCTCGTACACAGGGTTATTGTTACCATCTTTCTAAATTCCATATACATGCATTAGTATACTGCATTGGTGTTTGTCTTTCTGGCTTACTTCACTCTGTATAATAGGTTCCAGTTTCATCCACCTCATTAGAACTGATTCAAATGTATTCTTTTTAATGGCTGAGTAATACTCCCTTGTGTATATGTACCACTGCTTTCTTATCCATTCATCTGCTGATGGACATCTAGGTTGCTTCCATGTCCTGGCTATTATAAACAGTGCTGCGATGAACATTGGGGTACACGTGTCTCTTTCCCTTCTGGTTTCCTCAGTGTGTATGCCCAGCAGTGGGATTGCTGGATCATAAGGCAGTTCTATTTCCAGTTTTTTAAGGAATCTCCACACTGTTCTCCATAGTGGCTGTACTAGTTTGCATTCCCA
>NW_011494933.1:2270071-2271340 GCF_000754665.1 Bison bison bison
TCCACACTGTTCTCCATAGTGGCTGTACTAGTTTGCATTCCCACCAACAGTGTAAGAGGGTTCCCTTTTCTCCACACCCTCTCCAGCATTTATTGCTTGTAGACTTTTGTTTTTTTTGTTTTTGTTTTTTTCTAATTTTATTTTATTTTTAAACTTTACATAATTGTATTAGTTTTGCCAAATATCAAAATGAATCCGCCACAGGTATACATGTGTTCCCCATCCCGAACCCTCCTCCCTCCTCCCTCCCCATACCATCCCCCTGGGCCGTCCCAGTGCACCAGCCCCAAGCATCCAGCATCGTGCATCGAACCAAGACTGGCAACTCATCTCATACATGATATTTTACATGTTTCATTGCCATTCTCCCAAATCTTCCCACCCTCTCCCTCTCCCACAGAGTCCATAAGACTGTTCTATACATCAGTGTCTCTTTTGCTGTCTCGTACACCGGGTTATTGTTACCATCTTTCTAAATTCTATATATATGCGTTAGTATACTGTATTTATGTTTTTCCTTCTGGCTTACTTCACTCTGTATAATAGGCTCCAGTTTCATCCACCTCATTAGAACTGATTCAAATGTATTCTTTTTAATGGCTGAGTAATACTCCATTGTGTATATGTACCACTGCTTTCTTATCCATTCATCTGCTGATGGGCATCTAGGTTGCTTCCATGTCTTGGCTATTATAAACAGTGCTGCGATGAACATTGGGGTACACGTGTCTCTTTCCCTTCTGGTTTCCTCAGTGTGTATGCCCAGCAGTGGGGTTGCTGGATCATAAGGCAGTTCTATTTCCAGTTTTTTAAGGAATCTCCACACTGTTCTCCATAGTGGCTGTACTACTTTGCATTCCCACCAACAGTGTAAGGGGTTCCCTTTTCTCCACACCCTCTCCAGCATTTATTATTTGTAGACTTTTGGATCGCAGCCATTCTGACTGGTGTGAAATGGTACCTCACAGTGGTTTTGATTTGCATTTCTCTGATAATGAGTGATGTTGAGCATCTTTTCATGTGTTTGTTAGCCATCTGTATGTCTTCTTTGGAGAAATGTCTATTTAGTTCTTTGGCCCATTTTTTGATTGGGTCGTTTATTTTTCTGGAGTTGAGCTGTAGGAGTTGCTTGTATATTTTTGAGATTAGTTGTTTGTCGGTTGCTTCATTTGCTATTATTTTCTCCCATTCTGAAGGCTGTCTTTTCACCTTGCTAATAGTTTCCTTTGTTGTGCAGAAGCTTTTAAGTTTAATTAGGTCCCGTTTGTT
>NW_011494933.1:2271602-2293035 GCF_000754665.1 Bison bison bison
CTCCTCTAGGAGTTTTATAGTTTCTGGTCTTATGTTGTAATCTTTAATCCATTTTGAGTTTATTTTTGTGTATGGTGTTAGAAAGTGTTCTAGTTTCATTCTTTTACAGGTGGTTGACCAGTTTACCCAGCACCACTTGTTAAAGAGATTGTCTTTAATCCATTGTATATTCTTGCCTCCTTTGTCAAAGATAAGTTGTCCATATGTGCGTGGATTTATCTCTGGGCTTTCTATTTTGTTCCATTGATCAATATTTCTGTCTTTGTGCCAGTACCATACTGTCTTGATAACTGTGGCTTTGTAATAGAGCCTGAAGTCAGGTAGGTGTTCTGAATGTTGAATTTTAAGCCAGCTTTTTCACTCTCTTTTTTCACACTCATCAAGAGGCTCTTTTTTTTTTTATTTTTAAACTTTACAATATTGTATGGTTTTGCCATACATCAACAGGCGTCTGCCACGGGTGTACATGTGTTCCCTATCCTGAACCCCCCTCCCACTTCCCTTCCCATACCATCCCTCTGGGTTTTCGCAGTGCACCAGCCCCAAGCTTCCTATATCCTGCATCTAACCTGGACTGGCGATTCGTTATCTTATCGATATCTTATGATATCATACCTGTTTTAATGCCATTCTCCCAAATCATCCCCCCCTTCCCTCTCCCACAGAGTCCAAAAGACTGTTCTATACATCTGTGTCTCTTTTGCTGTCTCGCATACAGGGTTGTCATTACCATCTTTCTAAATTCCATATATATATATGTGTTAGTATACTATATTGGTGTTTTTCTTTCTGGTTTACTTCACTCTGTATAATAGGCTCCAGTTTCATCCACCTCATTAGAACTGATTCAAATGTGTTCTTTTTAATGGCTGAGTAATACTCCATTGTGTATATGTACCACAGATTTCTTAGCCATTCATCTTCTGATGGACATCTAGGTTGCTTTCATGTCCTGGCTATTATAAACAGTGCTGCAATGAACATTTGGGTGCACATGTCTCTTTCAATTCTGGTTTCCTTGGTTTGTATGCCCAGCAGTGGGATTGCTGGGTCATATGGCTGTTCTATTTCCAGTTTTTTAAGGCATCTCCACACTGTTCTCCATAGTGGCTGTACTAGAGGTTCTTTAGTTCCTCTTCACTTTCTGCTTTTAGGGTGATATCATCTGCATATCTGAGGTTGTGATATTTTCCCCAGCAATCTTGATTCCGGCTTGTGAGTCTTCCAGCCTGGCATTTTGCATAATGTACTATGCGTATAAGTTAAATAAGCATGGTGACAATATACAGCCTTGTATATACGGTATCCTTTCCAAGTTTTGAACCAGTCTGTTGTTCCATGTCCATTTGTAGATATTGCTTCTTGTCCTGTAAATATTGCTTCTTGTCCTGAAGAGAACTAAAGAGCCTCTTGATGAAAGTGAAAGAGGAGAGTGAAAAAGTTGGCTTAAAGCTCAACATTCAGAAAACTAAGATCATGGCATCTGGTCCCATCACTTTATGGCAAATAGATGGGGAAACAGTGACAGGTTTTATTTTGGGGGGCTCCAAAATCACTGCAGATTGTGATTGCAGCAATGAAATTAAAAGACGCTTGCTCCTTGGAAGAAAAGTTATGGCCAACCCAGATAGCATATTAAAAAGCAGAGACAATACTTTGCCAACAGTGGTCTGTCTAGTCAAGGCTGTGGTTTTTCCAGTAGTCATGTATGGATGTGAGAGTTGGACTGTAAAGAAAGCTGAATACTGAAGAATTGATGCTTTTGAACTGTGATGTTGGAAAAGACTCTTCAGAGCCGCTTGGACTGCAAAGAGATCCAACCAGTCCATCCTAAAGGAAATCAGTCCTGAATATTCATTGGAAGGACTGATGCTGAAGCTGAAACTCCAATAGTTTGGCCACCTGATGCAAATAACTGACTCATTTGAAAAGACCCTGATGCTGGGAAAGATTGATGGCAGAAGGAGAAGGGGACAGCACAGGATGAGATGGCTGGATGGCATCACCTACTCAATGGACATGAGTTTGAGTGAACTCCAGGAGTTGGTAATGGACAGGGAAGCCTGGCATGCTACTATTCATGGGACCGCAAAGAGTCAGACACGACTGAGTGACTGAACTGAACTGAAATTGCTAGCATGTGAAATGAACACAATTGTACTGTACTTTGAACCTTCTTTGTCATTACCTTTCTTTGGGATTGGAATGAAAACTGACCTCCTCCAGTCCTGTGGTGGTTTTGAGTTTTCCAAATTTGTTGACATGTTGAGTACAGCTTTTTCACAGCATCATCTTTTAGGATTTGAATTAGCTCAGCTGTAATTCTGTCACCTTCAGTAGCTTTGTTCATATAATGCTTCGTGAGCCCACTTGACTTTGCAGTCCAAGATGTCTGGCTCTAGATTAGCAGCCACACCATCATGGTTATCATGGTCATTAAGACCTTTTTTGTACAGTTCTCCTGTGTTCTTGCCACTTACTAATATCTTCTGCTTCTGTTAGGTCCTTGCTATTTCTATCCTTTATTGTGGTCATCTTTACCTGAAATGTTCCCTTGGTATGTCCAATTTTCATGAAGAGATCTCTAGTTTGTTTTTTTTTTTTCCCCCATTCTATTGTTTTCCTCTATTTCTTTGCACTGTTCATTTAAGAAGGCTATTTTTCTCTCCTTGGTATTCTCTGGAACTCTGCATTCAGTTGTATATGTCTTTCCCTTTCTTTGCCTTTCATTTCTCTTCTTTTCCCAGCTATTTGTAATGCCTCCTCAGACAACCTGTTTTGCTTCCTTGGATTTCTTTTTCTTGGATATGGTTTTGGTCACCACTTCCTATACAATGTTCCAAACCTCCATTCATAGTTCTTCAGGCACTCTCTATCAGATCTAACACTCTCCTAACATACTTTTGGCCAAATATGGCTGCTGCTCAGTTTTCCCTGAAATTTCCAGCTTTCCTGTTGCAATTTGAGACAGTAGGTAGAATGGTATCCAGATAATTGAGAATTATGGTATTTTCCCTGCAATCATGTTAAAGCCATTTCATTTGGCTGGCTATGATGATACCTTTTATTATTATTATTATTTTTTAACTTTACAATATAGTATTGGTTTTACCATATATCAACATGAATCCGCCACAGGTATACACGTGTTCCCCATCCTGAACCCTCCTCCCTCTTCCCTCGCTGTACCATTTGTGACTGTTTCTCTAACCTTCCAGCCGCAGACCCTCACCTGCACAACCCACTCTCTTTCTATGTATGCAAAAGCCCAAACCCCTTTATTAAACCCATTTGTCTCATAATATTTAGTGTGGCTCTATTTACTTGTGAAAATCCAGAATGATGAACTTCATTAAGGACCTATACTGACCTATAGCAATAATGCAAGTAAAGCAGCTACAGAGCATTTAGGGGTTTGCTTTCTTCAAGTGCCATTACAAGGCAGGGCTGGCCTGTTATCCAAATAAACAGCAATAAAAAATGAAAAAGCAACTATCATAAAGGCAAAAAAGAAACCAAACTTTTTCATGTTAGAGATTAATGGCATAAATTTTATTTTTTAATATTCTTTATAGATACATTTTATTTCCTTTTACAAAGGAATACCTAAAGGGGTATTATAATAAATAGTGGCATTCACATATATCTCACTATAAATAACAGTCTGCAGCTGTATTCTCTACCAGAGCATGCCATTCTAATGTTCTTTATTATTTTACTTCTATCTGATTTCAACAAGCCTCTTCAAGCAGAGAATGATTATCATCTTTTAGCTGAAACAAGACTTAAACATGGGAATTTAAAAAGAAGCAGATTTCCCTGGTCACTCAGCAGTAAAGACTCCACCTGTAATGCAGGAGTGTAGGAAATGTGGGTTTGATCCTTGAGTTGGAAAGATCTCCTAGAGGAGGAAATGGCAACCCACTCCAGTGTTCTTGCTGGGAGAATTTCATGGATTGAGGAGCCTGGCAGGCTACAGTCCATAGGGTTGCAAAGAGTTGGACACAACTGAGCAACTGAACATAAACACACACACACACACACACACACACACACACACACACAACTAAATACCAGTGTTCCCTTTTGGAGAAAAATAAAGGAAGGTCTGTCTCAAACTCAGAAAATATATTTTTCTTTACATCATAATGTAAACTGCTTGTGGACAAAGACCAAGGCTTCTCTGTTAACACACACACACACACACCCCTTTTGTCTTCTCAATTGCAGCATACAGCACTGTTCCTACACATAAATAGGTGCTTTCTAAGTGTTTGTAATGAAAATAATGAAGTTTCAGTTCAGGCAGGTGAGAGATAGGAAGGTTAAACAGAGAAAAATTGTGGTTGAATTATATTTAATATATAGATGTGGTATGACCAATTCATGGCATGGTAAGAATAAGAACAATGACAAAGATATTTCATCTTCATCAGAGGCTTTTAACCTTCTGTTACATATACTTATGTAATTATGTATACACTCATCTGTGTAGGAAAAAAAGAAGCCATTATATTTTACTTTCTTAAACTTGGTAAAATGATTCTGTGTGTTTTATAAAATCTGATGCTTTCAATAATCTTATATAAGAGAGATAACCACTTCTTACAAAATCAAATTTGAACTTCTCATATATCATTTTCTCTGAGAAGCTTTTGTTTTCTATTTCAAATTAAATTATTCACTCTCCTCTTTATGACCTCATATTATACCAACTTTTATCACAGCAATGTAAACATTTTATTGTACTTATTTCTCTACTGAACTGCTGAATTCTTATATTGTGCCTGCCTTGGAGACAGAAAGTATACATTGAAAATATGTACGTCTACCTCAGCTACTATAGCCCTAAGAAAATTGCTTGTTTAATGAATGAATGTTTTTGAAGGAATGCAAGGAGAAACTGTTTTTTCCCTCTAGGTTTGTACATCCACAATTATTTTTATTTCAAGCCTTGAATAGAGTGTTCTTCATTTTTAATCAGTTGATAGAGAGGTCACAGTTCAGTTCAGTTCAGTTCAATTCAGTTGCTCAGTCGTGTCCGACTCTGTGACCCCATGAATTGCAGCATGCCAGGCCTCCCTGTCCATCACCAACTCCCGGAGTTTACTCAGACTCACGTCCATTGAGTCCGTGATGCCATCCAGCCATCTCATCCTCTGTCGTCCCCTTCTCCTCCTGCCCGCAATCCCTCTCAGCATCAGAGTCTTTTCCAATGAGTCAACTCTTCGCATGAGGTGGCCAAAGTACTGGAATTTCAGCTTCAGCATCCTTCCCTCCAAACAAGGATAAAAAAGACTATTTGACTCATTACACCCAAAATGAAACAGTGTCAGTGAAAAACTGTTACTGCCACCTCGATAAACAAATGTTGCAGCCATAAAGCCATCACATTATAGCCGCCCCTCCCCGAGTGTGAGCCCTGAGGGAACTCAGGGTAGAAGCAGGATGCCTACCATCAAGCAATCAGCCATTGCTGTCATGACCCCTGAAGGTGTACCTGAGGAGCTTCAGGAGAAAGCACAGCATACTGGCTGCAGATAGCAGAGTTGCATATCAAAGGGATGACTTCAATGAGTCCAGAATCTGCACTTTCCCATACATAGAAAAGTGCTAAATTCATTACCTTGAGATCATTAATTAACAGTAATCTTTTGATGTTCCAACCATCTGGTCTTACCATGGCTTCTATCTTACCTCTTCTGAGTAGTCTCTCAGAGATATCTCAGAGGCTGACTCTCGGACTTCAAGTCCTCATTTTTGCCCATCAAATAAAACATAATTCTCAACGTTTAGATTGTGCATTTTTTTCAGTTGGTCACACATGATCTAACCTGGACACTCCATCTCTGTTTGTCTTCATTTATCTTTTTGACATCCAATAGTAGAAAATGTATTTTTGTTAGAGGAGGAGCTGGAGGGGAAAGAGAGAGTTTAGGGTAAATGATGACATGTCTATTTCCTTTGTGGCACCAGGAAAGAAACTTGAACATCTAGGTGAAGCGGTGGGGGCCACAAGTTCCCAGGATTAGAATGGACAATAATGCAAGTCTCTTACTGGGAGCCCAGCTACTTTGATGTTCAGATGACCACATGTGATCACAGGTTGAGAGGAAATTTTTTTCTGCCACAATGGTGAGCTTTGCATCATTCTAACTCTGCAAGGGATAAAGGTACTCAGAGTATTGAGTGATAGCATTCCTGATGGTGATGCTATGATATCAAGATAGTGACTGGCAGTGGTGAGGTTTCCACAAGCAGGTTTCCACAAGTGTACAGACTAGGTGTGGACAAGTGGAAGCTGAAGTAGGAGTAGAGACCAGGGTAATGCAGTGTGGGAATCACAGTTCATAAATTCACAACTCAGTGTGTGCAAAATACTCAGAAATAAGTACAGAATGCTGAGAAAGAGAGAGCTGGGCTCACAGCATTTCACAGGTCAGAGCCATTAAGCTCAGAGTCATTTGAGTAAATGAATTGACAGCAATTTTGAGGACCCAACTGAAATTGAAAACTATAAATCTGCCCCATCTGGCAGAGTTATGTGACTTTTCTTCAGGAAAGCTCAGCAACACAGAAAATGGAAATATTTGTGGTTAGAGAGATTGCAGGTTGCAGGTATGTTCAGAAGGAGGTAGAAGAAAATCAGGAGAACAGGAGTCTGAAGATATCAAGAAGACTAATAAGAAATGGCCAAACATAGTGATGAAGTTCATTAGGAAAGTAAGGCCAAGAAGCATAGTATGAAAAAAATATTTTGGGAGGTTTAATATGAAACTAACTGAAAAAGAAAACACTTCATGGGGATAAGAATTTGCTATCAGAGAGAGGGATTTAGGACATAGTTCAGATTATAGGATTATAAAACTTGCCTTTGGCCTCAGGAGTAGTTTATTGAAGAAAAATTATGGGAAATTATAGTCATTAAAATATTAAGAAATTCAGAATGTAATAAAGTTATCTGGGATAATGAAAATTATGGAAATAGAAACAAAATGAGTGAATCATTACATTCTTCTTGGAATGAATGATTGTAACCTGGTATTTAGAAGATGTATTTATCTCTGTAACTCAAATGGTAAAGAATTTTCCTGCAATTAAGGAGACCAGGGTTCAATCCCTGGGTCAGGAAGATTTTCTGGAGAAGGGAATGGCAATCCACTCCATTATTCCTGCCTGGAGAATCCCATGGACAGAGGAGCCTGGCGGGCTACAGTCCGTGGGGTTGCAAAGAGTCAGACACCACTGAGTGACTAACACACAAACACATTAAGAACAGTAACAATAGCTATTATTTTTTGAAATATTGATTTATTTGGCTGTGTTGGGTCTTAGTTACGGCACGTGGGATATTTGTCATGTCATGTGGGGTTTTTCCTTGTGGTCACTGACTCTCTAGTTGTGGTGCTTGAGCTCCAGAGCATGTGGGCTTCAGTAGTTGTGGTGGGAGGCTTAGTTGCTGTGAAACATGTGAGATCTTAGTTACCCCACCAAGGATTGAACCCACGTCCCCTGTATCAGGCAAGTCCCATAGGTATTCTTATTAGCCTCAAATGTCTTTCATTAAAAAAGAAAGCTCTGTGTGCAACTGAATGTGTGACAGGGTGATAGAGGTAGCCAGGATTTGTCCATGTCCTTGGGTGCCTTGGAATTTGCTTCATCTGGCTGACAGAGGAGGGAAGAAAGGGAGGAGGGGAGAGTTCAAATGAGAAGTTTCACAGGCCAGCCCTATAAATGGTACACTTCAAGGTCACTGACTTTCCATTGCCTGGAACTCAGAAGAAAGCACAACATGATTGCAAGAGAGCTGGGGAATTGAGTATATCTCTCCGCCTTTGAGAAAGACGAGAAATCAAAGTATTGGCCAGC
Source organism: Bison bison bison (assembly GCF_000754665.1). Classification (NCBI taxonomy): domain Eukaryota; kingdom Metazoa; phylum Chordata; class Mammalia; order Artiodactyla; family Bovidae; genus Bison; species Bison bison. The sequence continues at coordinate 2,279,472 of NW_011494933.1, forward strand.
ATCAGCATTCTCTGGCACAGGAGGTGACGGTGAAAACCTTGCTGTGCAGTCTGAATCTCCAAGAAAATGATTTTATGTAAAGAAGAACAATAATAACTAAGGTTGCTGTCTGGAAAGATAGTGTAGATCTAGGAAAATTCTTACCTTGTCCCCAGAGAAAAGGTTTGTGAGAAAAAAAGTAACTTTCTGAGGCTATTGCAATAAGCAAATATTATTCAAATAAGGATTTTTGGAGAAGGAAATGGCAACCCACTCCAGTAATCTTGCCTGGGAAATCCCATGGACAGATGAACCTGGTGGGCAAAGAGTCAGACACGACTGAGGGAGGGGCAGGCGCTTGCTAGAGGCACCAGAGCTTTTGATGGCAGAGCCAGCACTGTGGCTGAGGACTCCCAGCTCCCAGGCCTCTCTCACCAGATAGGAGCATGGAAAACTAGTCTAAAATATGCCTGAGGGCTTTCCTGGCAGCTCAGTGGTAAAGAATCGCCCCCGTGCCAAAGCAGGGGATGCGAGTTCCACCCCTGGTCTGGGAAGACCACACGTGGCAGAGCAGCTGAGCCCATGCATCACAGCCACTGGGCCAGGGCTCTCGAGCCCGGGAGCTGCAGAACTGAGGTCTGTGGGCACCAGAGCCCATGCTCCGCAACAAGAGGAGCCACAGCTAGAGAAAAGCCCACGCAGCATGAAGACCGTGCACAACCATAAATAAAATCATTTAAAAACAAAACAAAACAAAAACAAATAAGGATTTTAACTACCATCTGCAAAAACGATAGGAATAGATGAGAGTTTTGTAGGTCACAGTGTCAAAGGGAAGATTACTGTTAAGTAAGGATCCAGTACTTTGGCCACCTCATGCGAAGAGCTGACTCATTGGAAAAGACTCTGATGCTGGGAGGGATTGGGGGCAGGAGGAGAAGGGGACGACAGAGGATGAGATGGCTGGATGGCATCACTGACTCAATGGACATGAGTCTGAGTGAACTCTGGGAGTTGGTGATAGACAGGGAGGCCTGGCGTGCTGCAATTCATGGGGTCGCAAAGAGTCAGACACGCCTGAGCGACTGAACTGAACTGAACTGAACTGAAGGATACTCAGAAAAGGTGACACTATGAATAGCTGAAAGTGAAAGTGAAGTCACTCAGTCAAGTCCAACTCTTTGTGACTCCATGGACTGTAGCCTACCAGGCTCCTTCCTCCATGGGATTCTCCAGGACAAGAGTACTGGAGTGGGTTGCCATTTCCTTCTCCAGGGGATCTTCCCGACCTAGGGATTGAACCCTAGTCTCCCACATTCCAGGCAGACGCTTTAACCTCTGAGCCACCAGGGAAGCAGATAAATGGATGAAGGAAGGATTCTCCCCATGAGCATCGTGGGATGATATGGAAAGGAGAAAGGACTGTCTGAGAGGGAAAGAATACAGAGGTGACATATGCCAACAATTTTAAATATAACTTCAGTGAAATCAATTTTTTAAATTGGCTGTTTCTGTAACCAGGTGTCGCATGCATCAATGATTATGAAGATAAGCAGGTTAATCACTTCTAACAGGCATTATCGGCATTTCTGGTGGTATATTTCTGTGACAAGAGAATGAAGCAAAATCTTATCTACTTATTCTCAGGAGATATTTAGATATGATATATTGTGATATATCAAGTTATTATTCACTATAGTTTTACTTATCCTTTCAAACAATGCACATGTATAGTCTCTTGCTATTTGCTTCTCCCTGCCGGAGAACAAAAATATGAGCCAGTCTAACCTCAGAGTACTTAAAATCTAGAAGAAATAAGCATGGGTATGAATGAGTTCTGCACTTAAGTATGCACATGAATATGGCTGGGATAAGAGAAACACCACTGAGGTGGATAACACATCCACATACATACATCCACACACTCACACCCGAATTACAAAGCTTGTTTGGCTACCTGGGAAACACATACATATGTTGTGGAGCAGGCGGTAGATACAAAGTGGAAAGCATAGTGCAAAATAAGTTGCTTTCCCAACAGCAGGCATTTTAAAGGAATATCTAGAGTTTTGTGTTGATAAGAAAGAAGAAATAGCTAAAGAATTGCCAAGAGACAAAACTATAAAAGTTGGTACCAGCCAGAGCAGGAAACACCTTTGGCTCCATGTTAAGATATTTAAGCCTGTAATAACTCACTAAAGAACTATAAAGGGAGACGTGTCTTTGCCAATGAACGTTGTGGGAATATCGCTCTGGCTGTAGTGTGGAGAATGGAGAGGAACGCAAGAATGGCTGTGAAATTTATTAGGAGGTTAGTCCAGTTGTTCAGGTTAAAATGAAAAATCCTAAACTAGGGTAATGACCAATGAAAATGAGAGAAGGGAATGGATATAAGAGATGTTAGAGTAAATTTTATAACTCCTCGTGGCTGATTCAAAGAACAGGATGAGTGAGATCAGAAACTATTTCCTTGAGTGATACTGGCTGAGTGAGTCCATTCACTGAGACAAGGAAAACAGGAGGACAAGATAGTATCATCAATATCTTGCTTTGAGATATCTATGCAGAAGTGCTTTGTATGTGAATTAAAGTTTAGTGATGAGGCTCAACAGAAGTGACTGAGTTGGAGATCTTGCTCTGAGATTCATCAGTGTCTAAATGGAATGTGAATCATATTGTGCATGAGGTCACAGAGGAAGATACTTATAAAAGGATTTGATAAAAGAAAATGTAAGAGATGATTGAAGAAAGAAAGCAATGTAAAAAATGTAATAAATATGGGAGGAAAATTGGACCTTGTAAACAAGAAGAGAATTTCCAGAAAGAGAGAATGGGCATCAATCATAAATAATGCAGAAGTTTTTAGGAGACTTGAATGTGTTGAATCCGCCTTATGAATACGATGATGAAACTATTATCTGCATAATATAAACTGCAGAGGTATTGAAGAAGTCAGGGTGGTGGATTTCTTAATATTTTTGTCAATGCTTTTCTGTAGTGGTGTCTAAACTAGTAGTGTCCAAAGATTACCCTTATATTTCTTTTGTAAAATTAATTAAAGCATGCTTCTTGTGAACGTGTGTTGAATGCATAAAGAACAAAAGATACTGTTCATTCTCTTTGTTAAAAAAAAAAGCAAACAACAGCAACAATAAAACAAATACAATAGAAAGTGTGATTGGAGCAGCAGAATATGTCAATGAGACACTCAGTTAAAATTATATCTGGAAACCCGAGAGTAGAATACAGTAATGTATTAGAGTTCTATATCAGGGTAATTAACTTATATCAGCTGCCTCAATTTCTTCCCATAGTTGACTACATCAATGTTTGGGGAAGATTCAAATGAAAAGATGAAAGTAAGTCATTTTTATTATGGGCTTCCCTTGTGGCTCAGCTAGTAAAGAATCTGCCTGTAATGCAGGAGACCTGGGTTCAATCCCTGGATTGGGAAGATCCCTTGGAGAAGGGAAAGACTACCCACTCCAGTATTGTGGCCTACAGAATTCCATGAACTATATAGGCCATGGGGTCACAAAGAGTTGGACATGACTGAGTGAATTTTATTATGGATGTAGACTTAAAACAAGAGAAGCTGTAAACAGTATATGGCTAATATTTTCCTAAAACAGATTACAAAGCTGACTTCAAGGCAAGCCACTGTGAATATAAGGGAAATCTGTCCATTCAGCAATTGCTTGAGACACCCTATTTGGTAAAACAAAATAACCTAATTCCTTATATTGCTGAAACTTTTATTTTTTCTGAGAATGGCAGATATGAATACAACAGCTTTCCAAATATTGAAGATTAGCACAAAGGTCTTCCAAGTAGTTATGGAGGTCATGGATTTGTTTTAATTTTAACTCACTTAATGACAATTGTATATTTTCTGAGGATTAGGATAAGGTCATACATTCTGTCGGAGAAGGCAATGACACCCAACTCCAGTACTCTTGCCTGGAAAATCCCATGGGCAGAGGAGCCTGGTGGGCTGCAGTCCAAGGGGTAGCTAAGAGTCAGACATGACTGAGTGACTTCACTTTCAATTTTCACTTTCATGCATTGGAGAAGGAAATGGCAACCCACTCCAGTGTTGTTGCCTGGAGAATCCCAGGGATGGGGGAGCCTGGTGGGTTGCTGTGTATGGGGTCACACAGAGTCAGACACGACTGAAGCAGCTTACCAGCAGCAGCAGCATGCATTCTGTTACTTTACTTTGTAGTATAAGATATTGAAACACTTTAATTCTAATAATAGGGAAACTAAAGTATTTTTTTGGTGAAAGGTATTTCAAGCAATCTCAAGGAGGAAGGAATCTCAAACAAGAAGGAATTACTTGGTGAAGAGGAAATGATAGTAACCTAGGGAATCCCAGGGACGGGGGAGCCTGGTGGGCTGCTTTCTATGGGGTCACAAAGAGTTGGACACGACTGAAGCGACTTAGCAGCAGCAGCAGCAGCAGCAGGGAATGAATAATCATAATGATGGCATCTTCATGTTTATGATAGTTATTCAAATGAAGACAGGTCATAATTACTCATGGATCCTAGAGTTTAGGAAAACAGACTTCAAAATTTCAAACACAATTATTTCATATATCTGAAATGAAGAATATCTCAGACACTCTGGATAGCACTAAAATTTTTTTGAAGTATATCTTTCTGTGCAATTATATATGATCTCAGTGTGGGAAAAGAAATGGAAGTATAGTTTAAAAGTCAGTATAGCTATATCTGAGCTCATAAGAAATTCAGGGGTGAGATATATTTAATCTAAGATACAAATAAGAAAAATAAAGCATATAAATTTAAGAGTAGCACATAATTTAAGAATAATATCAGAAGGTACAATGCCTCAATAGAACTGATTTTATAACATGAGCTTTAATCATTGCTAATTCTTGCAATAATTGCTTATTAAATATATTCCAACCAGGTGACTAAAGAGTAGTTGGATCACTGCTTAAGGCTGATGTTGTGATGTTTATGTATCATATTGCAGTGGCAGAATCTGCCAACTTTTGTTTGCTTCAGTTTTCTATAAGAAAAAAAAAAAAGAATTTAAAAGTATCTACAAATAATATATAATTTCATTTGTAAGAATCAGTTGCAACCTAAGATGAAATAAGTAATTGTAAGATCAATCTAACTTCTGTTTATAAATTCAAGTTTGGCTATCGCAAATATTCACTAAATAATGATGAAAAAAGTAAAAGTTACCAGAACACTGAGAGCAAGAAAAATGTGATTATTTTAATCTACTCATTTTAATGTTGGTTTAGACATAGACAATGAATCAGTACTTTAATAAAAGGTGATATAACCCCTGGCTTCCCAGGTGGCTCAGTGGTAAACAATCCACCTGCCAATGCAAGAGATGCAGGTTCAGTCCCTGGGTGAGGAAGATACCCTGGAGGAGGAAATGGCAACCTACTCCAGTATTCTTGCCTGAGAAATCCCATGGACAGAGGAGACTGGCAGGCTACAGTCTATGGGGTCACAAAGAGTCAGACATGACTGAGCCCCTGTGCACAACGGGCATGATATAACCACTACCGGTGTGGATTAATTTATATTTATAAAATACCCAGTCCTTTATTCTTAATCTTGCTCCAGTAAACAATTGTAGCAATGATATCTTCAGAAAAATAAAAAGCAAAATCAACAAGTTTTTTGTGTACATGTAGTTGAGGTGTAGAATATCTCAACAGAAAGAAAAAACAGATGATAATTTAAATCTTAAGCTTTCATTCTGTAGCACTTAAGTACGTTCTTTCATCTAATGCTCAAATTAACCCTGTGTATTAGAGACATGCATCGCCGACTCGATGGACGTGAGTTTGAGTGAACTCCAGGAGCTGGTGATGGACAAGGAGGCCTGGTGTGCTGTGATTCATGGGATCACAAAGAGTCAGACATGACTGAGCGACTGAACTGAACTGAACTGATTAGAGACAGGCATAGTTCATTTAACCAGGCTTCAGACTATTGCACTTTGTAAATATGTGTTTGTTGTTGTTGTTTGTTTGTTTTTACAAATTGAAGGTTTGTGGCAAACCTGTGGTGTTAAGCAAGTTCACTGATGTCATTTTCCAGTAGTGTTTTGTTACTTTATGTCTCTGCATAATATTTTGGTAATTCTTACAATATTTTAGACCTTTTTTTTTTCATTATTGTTATATATGTTATGGTGATCTGTGATTAGTGCTGGCAATGGCACCCCACTCCAGTACTCTTGCCTGGAAAACCCCATGGACGAGGGAGCCTGGTAGGCTGTAGTCCATGGGGTTGCAAAAAGTCGAACATGACTGAGCGACTTCACTTTCTCTTTTCACTTTCATGCATTAGAGAAGGAAAGGGCAACCTATTCCAGTGTTCTTGCCTGGAGAATCCCAGGGACGGGGGAGCCTGGTGGGTTGCCATCTATGGGGTTGTGCGGAGTCAGACACGACTGAAGTGACTTAGCAGCAGCAGCAGCATGTTAGTGTTTTAACTACAAATGTGGGGAAAATAGCAAGAGAACTAGAATTATAAAGTGGAGACTGAAGATGTGGCAAATTGCATCTCATGATAAAACAATTTACTGTGAGTAAATATCATCAAACAGAATTATATGCTACAGAGAAATCACTCATGAAAGAGTTAATCCATGCAGTGTACTTCACCGTTGTCTAATTTTAAGAACCTGCCACAGCCATTCAAAAGTTCATCAAGCAGCATCCTGAACAGTCAACAGCCATCAACAAGTCAAGACCTTCCACCACCAAAAACATTATGATTTGCTGAAGGCTTAGACAATGACTAGCATATTTTAACAATAAAGTGTTTTTTAAGTAACTATTTACATTTTTAAGACATAATGTACACTTAATAGAGTACAGTATAATATAAATATAACTTTTATATACACTAGGAAACCAAAAAAATTGTTTGACTTCATTGTGATACACCCTATATTGTGGTGATCTTGAACATGCAATGTCTATGAGTTATACCAATATTGTTGTAAGTACTGTGATAGCTCATTGTACATCAACTTGACTGCACTACAGAGTTCTCAGTGTTCAGTAAGACATTATCCTGATGTGTCTTTGAGGGTGGTTTTGGATGATTTTAACATTTAGAATTGGTATACTGAGTAAAGCAGATTGCTTTTCCTAATATGGGCAGGCCTCATCCAATAAGTTGAAGACTTCAGTAGAACAAAGCACTGAAGCTATGCTGATAAGAGGGAATTCCTCCTACCCAACTGCCTTCAAGCTGGGACACTTTTTTTTTTTTTTTCCTCCTTTCAAACTCAATTAAAACATTGGATCTTCTGTATCTCCACTTTCTGGCTTTCAGACTGAAACTGTACCATCAGCCTTCCAGGGTTGCCAGCTTGTCAACTACATGTCTTGGGATTTTGAGACAATTCCTTATAAAAATGTCTCTCTGTCTGTCTGCCTCTCATACACACACACAGTAGAAATGGAGCCTCTCTGACCTTGGATGGCCCAGGTAGTTGTTCTCTGGTTTGAGGTATAGTCAGGAGCACTGTGTGTGTGCTGGAGGGAGACCATCTTCCACAGTCCCAGAGATGACTGACACAGGACCCAAAGTGCCATGTCCTGTCTCACAGTGTAGCACAAATTTTCTGTAGATTCACTGAGACATAAAACACAATCCCTACATATGGAATTGGGTGATAGTATATACTGTGAGTTCAGAACCTGGCCTCCCTGCTTCACATCTACCTAAGCATTTAGTCATTGTTCATCTAGGCCTGGACACCACATAGGAAGCTGCTGCTGCTGCTAAGTCGATTCAGTTGTGTCTGACTCTGTGCGACCCCATAGACGGCAGCCCACCAGGCTCCCCCGTCCCTGGGATTCTCCAGGCAAGAACACTGGAGTGGGTTGCCATTTCCTTCTCCAATGCATGAAAGGGAAAAGTGAAGGTGAAGTCGCTCAGTCGTGTCCGACTCTTAGCGACCCCATGGACTGGGCTCCTCCATCCATGGGATTTTCCAGGCAAGAGTACTGGAGTAGGGTGCCATTGCCTTCTCCAACATAGGAAGCTAAGAATAACTATATAAAGAGTTGACTTGTGGAAGAAGAAACAAGGTTAGAAAATCACCATGTGGAAATACTTCAGAATAACAAAGATTTTCTTTTTTCCTATCAAAGGCTTTGCTTTGATTGAAAGTGTGCTATAGGTAAATTAAGAATTTTACCAATAAATTCCTTAAGCATGAATCAAAAAATCTCTTGGGAGAGAAGATCTATTGTTTATTCAAATGATATTACTTTATTTCCATAATAGTAGCCCTGGATTAAATAATGACTCAAGCAACTACTCATGTGCTTGTGCACGCACGCACACACACACACACACACACACACCCTCGTGTGTGTCTCTCTAAAAGCAGATGTTTCTCATTGCACATTAATGTTCTCAGTGTGGTGATCCAGACGCAGGGTGCCTCTGTGATGTGGCTCTGCCTTTCCAAGAGCCCTATTAATCATCAGCCCCTCTGAAAACTGAAGGAGAAAAAGAGACATGTTCTCTTAAAAAGAGTGTGCTGTTATGTAGCAGACCTCACTTTTGTTCACATTTCACAGGAGGTTAAAAATCAATCATATAACAATGTTCAACTGCAAGGGAGGTTGTAAAATGAGGTTAGTTATAGTTAAAAAAAAGGGGATACATATTTTTTGGTAAATAGTGTTAGTCACACCACACATGGATCATTCATTGTCTGGATGACCATAGGTTCCCTTTTATGAATCTGTGTGCTGTGTTTAACCCAATAACTTTTAACCCACTGGCATTATATTGGTTAGCAATGGACAATAATTATAGATTTACTGTGAATAAAAATTAGTCCTGTGACATTAATCGAGTTCTTTTTACAATAGTGTATTAGATTACACATTTGGGGGTATAAACATTGTATATCTACTTTTGTCAGAAGTTTGGCAAAGTTTCTCAAAAAATTATTTGTCTCAGAAATAGAAATGTGGAGTAGATCTCAGCTTAGTTAGATAAATTAACACCTGTTACAATGACCATATCTAAAATGTGCCAGTGTTTATATCAGTGTTGGTTTCTTTGAGGGTCTCCAGTGCTGTAGCTCAGAACTCAGACTGACTCTGTACTCATTAAATACTTTGAAGGTCAAAATGTTTATTTTGTCATCCTTTACCACTAAGTAGGGCTTCCCTGGTGGCTCAGGTGGTAAAAATATCCGCCTGCAATGCAGGAGACCTGGGTTCAATCCCTGGATTGGGAAGATCCACTGGAGGAGGGCATGACAATCCACTCCAGTATACTTGCCTGGAGAATCCCCATAGACAGAGGAGCCTGGCAGGCTACAGTCCATGGGGTCACAAAGAATAAGTCATGAATGAGCAACTAAGCACACTATAGTACTGCTAAGTAAAGCAAAAGAGTATGGTTATATTGGTTTGGCTAATAAGATTGTTTGGGGTTTTCTAAAAGGTGTTAGGTAAAAACATGAATGAATGTTTTGTTCAACCCAATACAAGCAATATTTTAAAAGTTCTATTCAGTCTGCAACATGTTACAAGACTAAAATACTAGGACTGTGTATAGACATCTAGAAAGTCCTATGCTAGTCTGTTTGCACCTTAGGAAGCATCACTATGAACAAAGGTAGTGGATGTGATGGAATTCCAGTTGAGCTATTACAAATCCTAAAAGATGATGCTGTTAAAGTGCTGCACTCAATATGCCAGCAAATTTGGAAAACTCAGCAGTGGCCACAGGACAGGAAAAGGACAGTTTTCATTTCAATCCCAAAGAAAGGCAATGCCAAGGAATGTTCAAACTACTGCACAATTGCACTCATCTCACAAGCTAGCAAGTTCAGTTCAATTCAGTCGCTCAGTCATGTCTGACATTTTGCAACCCCAGGAATTGCATCACACCAGACTTTCCTGTTCATCAGCAACTCCCAGAGTTTGCCCAAACTCATGTCCATCGAGTTGATAATGACATCTAGCCATCTCATCCTCTGTCATCCCCTTCTCTTCCTACCTCCAATCCCTCCCAGTGTCAGGGTCTTTTCCAATGAATCGACTCTTTGCATGAGGTGGCCAAAGTATTGGAGTTTCAGCTTCAACATCAGTCCTTCCAATGAACACCCAGGACTGATCTCCTTTAGGATGGACTGATTGGATCTCCCTGCAGTCCAAGGGACTCTCAAGAGTCTTTTCCAACACTAAAGTTCAAAGGCATCAATTCTTTGGTGCTCAGCTTTCTTCACAATACACTCTCACATCCATACATGACCACTGGAAAAACCATAGCTTTGACTAGACAGACCTTTGTTGGCAAAGTAATGTCTCTGCTTTTTAATCTGCTATCTAGGTTGCAGTTCACAGTAAATAGATGGTAAACAATGGAAACAGTGACAGATTTTTTTTTGGTGGGGGGTGGGGGAAGGGGCTCCAAAATCACTGCAGATGGTGACTGCAGCCATAAGATTAAAAGATGCTTGCTCCTTGGAAGGAAAGTTATGACCAACCTAGACAGCACATTAAAAAGTAGAGACATTGCTTTGCCAACAAAGTTCTGTCTAGTCAAAGCTATGTTTTTTTCAGTAGTCATGTATGGATGTCAGTGTGGACTATAAAGAAAGCTCAGCACCAAAATATTGATGCTTTTGAACTGTTGTGTTGAAGACTCTTGAGATTCCCTTGGACAGCAAGGAGATGCAGCCAGTCCATCCTAAAGGAAATCAGTCCTGAATGTTAATTGGAAGGACTGATGCTGAAGTTGAAACTCCAAAAGTTTGGCCACCTGATGCAAAGAACTGACTCATTTGAAAAGGCCCTGATGCTGGGAGGGATTGAAGGTGGGAAGAGCAGGGGACGACAGAGGACGAGATGGTTGAATTTCATTGCTGACTCAATGGACATGAGTTTGAGTAAACTCCAGGAGTTGATGATGGACAGGGAGGCCTGGCATGCTGCAGTCCATGGGGTTGAAAAGAGTCAGATATGACTAAGCAACTGAACTGAAACTGAAGTCTGTTTGCACAGCAGCTGAAGAAAACTATGAATGAGACCTTTGGCCTGATTATGATTCATGTGGGAAAAATAAGTTCAGTAAGCCATCAGAATAGCTCAAAAAAAAATGGAAAGAAGTAGTTCCCTTTGAATTCTGTACTCCTATCAGAGCGTCTCTGTGGTGAATTTTGTTCTGGCCACAGTATTTGAGGGAGACAGTGAAAGATTTGTTGTGTCCGGAGGAAGATATAGAGGATGGTGAAAGTAGAAAAATGAATCTTTAAAAGTAGAATTGAATAAACAGAAATTTTGTTACTTGGAAAAATAGAAGATAAAGAAATAAATATTCAAGTGGCACAGCAATTAGGTGTAGGACATCTGACCAGAAACTGGTGAACAAATGCTGTTTTAAAATAATTTCATGGCAAAAAATACTTGCTAATATTGATTGTGATTCTAATATTGTGCTTAAGTCTTTAGTTGGGATATGTCACTTGAAAAATGTTGAATATAAAACACTGAGCAATCACTAGTTTCAGTTTGAAAATCCACCCTGAGAATGTTGCCAGATCCTTCTACAGCAGGTATTATATATTCCTTCATTAAGATGCAGTCCTGCTCCCTGTAGGAGTTCCCCAGTTAATTTTATTCCAGTGTTCTGCTGATCTTTGCAGGCCTTGTTCAAGTGGGCTTGCTCCTTCTGGTTTTGCTGGTTTGGGATAACATGATTGGAATGGCACAGTTGAGCTTCTCATAGTCTCCCATCTAGCCTTCTAGCCCAGGCTTATTTACATGGCAGTGGCAACGCCTGTTGAGTCCTGGATCACAAATGCTATGCTATTACTCCTGCTGTCTTCCATGGGCCAGTTACGGATGGGGCCAGCCCAGATTCAAGTGGATTAACATTATAATTCACATAATACCACAGAAGTATGAAGAACTGGTGTATTTTTAGGTTCTACATGTAACAAGAAGTATAAGAAAATTTTGTAGCTAAGAGAAACATTTATTTTGATTGTCATAAGCTTAAAACAATTTTTTGGAGCTTTCATGTTCCAGTTAAGATTTCAGTACTTCTTTTTAATTTGGAATGATGAAAGTAAGTAAAAACTGTGTAATCTGTACTTTTAGCATTTCTCATGAGAAACACTTTTCAGAAATCAGTGGTTTCTAGGGACATGACCATCAGTAAAAAGGAAGAAATAATTTTGAGATCTGTAATAAAGGGTACTGGAAGGAGGTGTTCATGTGAAAATATAAGTACTTATGTTTTGTACAATACCTGTGGTATATTTAATGTGGTAAACATAAGATTTTCTTTCTCTCTGATTTTTTTTAAAATCCAATTTAAAAATAGATCACATATGCTTAAAAAGAAAATCAATTGTAGCGGGCAGTGAATTGTGTGTCACATTAGTTGTACATAAAGTGAATTCTGTAAAAATTCAAAGGGAGATTGTTTAATTAGTCTGTCTGTGTAATTAAGAAAATTTGTTGTTGGATAAATAGCACTAGTCAAGACTCAGAGAATAAATACATAGGTCATGGCTGGAGGCCACTGAGGAATCTAATTGCAATGTTGGAAATTAAATAAAAGGAAAAATGTTGACTGAAATTTAGATTAATCAAGCTTGAGAAGTTTTAAATGAAAGAATTGCTAGGCATCTAAATTACCTAAATGTGAAACTAACAAAATTATTCAGGAGAATTAACAAGAAATGTATTTTAAGAACATTTAAGTAGTTAGTTTTTTTAAAAAGAAAATTTAGTAAACTAAAAATGAAACAAAAATTTGACCCATTTCTTACCTCCTACTTCCAACTTTGGCAAACACCAATCTTTTATATGTGTGCTTTGTTTGTTTGCTTTAGATTCTACATATAGGAGAGATAATACATTATTTGATTTCTCTAACTTATTTCATTTGGAATAATGCCTTGAAGTCTATCTATGTTTTCACAAGTGACATGATTTCATTCATACTGCTGAATAATATTCTATGGAAGTAAAGTTCAATGCTTTAAAGAACAGCATTGCTTAGAAACCTTGAATGTTAGGCCCATGAATCAAAGTAAATTGGAAGTTGTCAAACAGGCAATGGCAAGAGTGAACATTGACATTTTAGGAATCCGTGAACTAAAATGGACCAGAATGAGCGAATTTAATTCAGATGACCATTATATCTACTACGGTGGGCAAGAATCCTTTAGAAGAAATGGAATAACCCTCGTAGTCAACAAAAAAGTCTGAAATGCAGTAATTGGGTACAATCTCAAAAATGACAGAATGATCTCTTGTTTCCAAGGCAAGCCACTGAATATTACAGTAATCCAACTCTACGCCCCAACCACTAATGTCAGAGAAGCTGAAGTTGAAAGGTTCTATGATGACCTACAAGACATTCTAGAGCTAACACCAAAAAGATTTCCTTTTCATTATAGGGGGCTGGAATGCAAAAGTAGGAAGTCAAGAGATACCTGGAGTAACAGGCAAGTTTGGCCTTAGAGTACAAAATGAAGCAGGGCAAAGGCTAACAGAGTTTTGCCAAGAGAACACACTGGCCATAGC
>NW_011494933.1:2293135-2293607 GCF_000754665.1 Bison bison bison
TACCGTTGGTAGCGTGATAGGGATTGCATTGAATCTATAAATTGCTTTGGGTAGTATACTCATTTTTCACTATATTGATTCTTCCAATCCATGAACATGGTATATTTCTCCATCTATTAGTGTCCTCTTTGATTTCTTTCACCAGTGTTTTATAGTTTTCTATATATAGGTCTTTAGTTTCTTTAGGTAGATATATTCCTAAGTATTTTATTCTTTTCGTTGCAATGGTGAATAGAATTGTTTCCTTAATTTCTCTGTCTATTTTCTCATTATTAGTGTATAGTGTATAGGAATGCAAGGGATTTCTGTGTGTTGATTTTATATCCTGCAACTTTACTATATTCATTGATTAGCTCTAGTAATTTTCTGGTGGAATCTTTAGGGTTTTCTATGTAGAGTATCATGTCATCTGCAAACAGTGAGAGTTTTACTTCTTCTTTTCCAATTTGGATTCCTTTTATTTCTTTTTCTG
>NW_011494933.1:2293707-2297620 GCF_000754665.1 Bison bison bison
GGGGGCTGGAATGCAAAAGTAGGAAGTCAAGAGATACCTGGAGTAACAGGCAAGTTTGGCCTTAGAGTACAAAATGAAGCAGGGCAAAGGCTAACAGAGTTTTGCCAAGAGAACACACTAGCCATAGCAAACACCCTCTTCCAAAAACACAAGAGAAGACTCTACACATGAACATCACCAGACGGTCAACACCAAATTGATTATATTCTTTGTGCCAAAGAGAAGCTCCCTACAGTCAGCAAAAGCAAGACCAGGAGCTGACTTTGTCTCAGATCATGAACTCCTTATTGCCAAATTAAGACTTAAATTGAAGAAAGTAGGGAAAGCCAATAGAACATTCAGATATGACCTAAATCAAATCCCTTATAATTATACAGTGGGAGTGAAAAATAAATTGAAGGTATTAGTTCTGATAGAGTGCCTGAAGAACTATGGGCAGTGGTTCATGATATTGTATAGGAGGCAGTAATCAAGACCATCCCATGAAAAAGAAATGCAAAAAGGCCAAATGGTTGTCTGAGGAGGACTTACAAATAGCTGTGAAAAGAAGAGAGGCTAAAGGCAAAGGTAAAAAGGAAAGATATACCCATTTGAATGCAGAGTTCCAAAGAATAGCAAGGAAAGATAAGAAAGCCTTCTCAGTGATCAGTGCAAAGAAATGGAGGAATAAAATAGAATGGGAAAGAATAGAGATCTCTTCAAGAAAATTAGAGAAACCAGGGGAATATTTCATGCAAAGATGGGCACAATAAAGGACAGAAAAAGAAGCAGAAGATGTTAAGAAGAGGTGGCAAGAATACCCAGATGAACTATCCAAAAAAGATCTTAATGACCCAGATAAGGACAATGGTGTGATCACTCAACTAGAGCCAGATATCTTGGGGTAAGAAGTCAAGTGGTCCTTTGGAAGCATCAATATGAACAAGCTAGTGGAAGTGATGGAATTCTTGATGAATTATTCCAAATTCTAAAAGAACGTGGTGTTAAAGTGTTGCATTCAATATTCCAGCAAAATTGGAAAACTCAGCAGTGATCATAGGACTGGAAAAGGTCAGTTTTCATTCCAACTCCAAATAAAGGCTATGCCAAAGAATATTCAAATTCAGTTCAATTCAGTTCAGTTGATCAGTAGTGTCCGACTCTTTGCGACCCCATGAATCACAGCACACCAGGCCTCCCTGTCCATCACCAGCTCCCAGAGTTTACCCAAACTCATGTCCATCGAGTTGGTGATGCCATCCAGCCATCTCATATTACCACAAAATTGGACTCATCTCATACACTAACAAGGTAGTGCTGAAAATTCTCTAAGCAAGGCTTCAATAGTATGTGAACTGAGAACTTCCAGATGTTCAAGCTGGATTTAGAAAAAGGAGAGGAACCAGATATCAAATTTCCAACATCTGTAGGATCATAGAAAAAGCAACAGAGTTTCAGAAAAACTATGCCAAAACCTTTGACTGTGTGGATCACAACAAACTGTGGAAAATTCATAAAGAGATGGGAATACCAGACCACCTGCCTTGCCTCCTGAGAAATCTCTATGCAGGTCAAGAAGCAACCATTAGAACCAGACATCAAACAATGGACTGGTTCCAAATTGGGAAAGGAGTATGTCAAGGTTGTATATTGTCACCCTGCTTATTTAACTTGTATGCAGAGTACATCATGAGGAATGCCAGGTTGGATGAAGCACAAGCTGGAATCAAGATTGTGGGGGAAAATATCAATAACCTCAGTTATGCAGATGACAGCACCCTTATAGTAGAAAGGGAAGAGGAACTGAAAGTGTAAGAGGAGAGTGAAAAAGCTGGTTTCTTAAAACTCAACAATCAGAAAACTAAGATCATGGCATCCAGTCCCTTCAGTTCATGGCAAATGGATACAGTGACAGACTGTATATTTTTGGGCTCCAAAATCACTGCAGATGGTGACTACAGCCATGAAATTAAAAGACACTTGCTCCTTGGAAGAAAAGCCATGACCAACCTAGACAGCATATTAAAAAGCAGAGACCTCACTTTGCCAACAAATGTCCATCTAGTCAAGGCTATTTTTTCAGTAGTCATGTATGGATATGAGAGATGAACCATAGAGAAAACTGAGCACTGAAGAATTGATGCTTCTGAAGTGTGGTGTTGGAGAAGATTCTTGAGAGTCCCTTGGACTGAAAGGAGTTCAAACAAGTCAATCCTAAAGGAAATCAGCCCTCAATATTCACTGGAAGGACTTACGCTAAAGCTGAAACTTCAATACTTTGGCCACTTGATGTGAAGAACGGACTCATTGGGAAAGACCCAGATGCTGGGAAAGATTGAAGGCAGGAGGAAAAGGGGACAACAGAGGATGAGATGATTGGATGGCATCATGGATTCAGTGGCCATAAGTTTGAGCAAGCTCTAGGACTTTGTGATGGACAGTGAGGCCTGGCCTGCTGCAGTCCATGGGGTTGCAAAATGTCAGACACGACTGAGCTACTAAACTCAACTGAGTATTCTATTGTATATTTGTATCACATCTTCTTTATCCATTCATCCATTGATGGACTCGTAAATTGTTTCCATATTTTCGCTATTGTAAATAAACCCGCTATGAACCTGGAGGTGGTGCAGTGGTAAAGAATCTGCCTGCCAATGCAGAAGATGCAAGAGACACAGGTTTGACCCCTAGTTGGGAAGATGCCCTGGAGTAGGAAATGCAAGCCACTCAACTTATATTCTTGCCTGTGAAATCCCATAAACAGAGAAGCCTGGTCGGCTACAGTCCACAGTGTCACAGATTGAGACAAAACTGAGCATGCACGCACGCACACGCGCGCACGCACACACACACACACACACACATACACACACACAAACCTGGAGGTGCATATATTGTTTTGGTTTAATGTTTTTTTTTTTTTTTTTCTCTTTGGAAACTATTTTGAAATTAAATTGCTAGATCATATGTCAGTTCTACTTTTCATACTTGAGAAACTTCCATACTGTTTTCCATAATGGGTACACCAATTAATATTCCCTCAAGCAGTTTATAAGGGTTCCCTTTTGTCCATTTTTTGGACACTTATTTCTTGTCTTTTTGATAGTGGCCATTCAACAGGTGTGAGATGATATTTCACTGTGTTTTTTATTTGCATCTCCCTGATGATTGATGGCTGCAGTCAGCATCTGCAGTGATTTTGGAGCCCCCAAAAAATAAAGTCTGACACTGTTTCCACTGTTTCCCCATCTATTTCCCATGAAGTGATGGGACCAGATGCCATGATCTTCGTTTTCTGAATGTTGAGTTTTAAGCCAACTTTTTCACTCTCCTCTTTCACCTTCATCAAGAGGCTTTTTAGTTCCTCTTCACTTTCTGCCATAAGGGTGGTGTCATCTGCATATCTGAGGTTATTGATATTTCTCCCGGCAATTTTGATTCCAGCTTGTGCTTCTTCCAGCCCAGCATTTCTCACAATGTACTCTGCATATAAGTTAAATAAGCAGGGTGACAATATACAGCCTTGACATAGTCCTTTTAAAAGGAGTCTTTTAAAATTAAAAGATGCTTACTCCTTGGAAGGAAAGTTATGACCAACCTAGATAGCATATTCAAAAACAGAGACATTACTTTGCCAACAAAGGTTCATCTAGTCAAGGCTATGGTTTTTCCAGTGGTCATGTATGGATGTGAGAGTTGGACTGTGACGAAGGCTGAGCTCCGAAGAATTGATGCCTTTGAACTGTGATGTTGGAGAAGACTCTTGAGAGTCCCTTGGACTGCAAGGAGATCCAACCAGTCCATTCTGAAGGAGATCAGCCCTGGGATTTCTTTGGAAGGAATGATGCTAAAGCTGAAACTCCAGTACTTTGGCCACCTCATGCGAAGAGTTGACTCATTGGAAAAGACTCTGATGCTGGGAGGAATTGGGGGC
>NW_011494933.1:2297720-2298247 GCF_000754665.1 Bison bison bison
TTTCTGTGTGTTGATTTTATATCCTGCAACTTTACTATATTCATTGATTAGCTCTAGTAATTTTCTGGTGGAATCTTAGGGTTTTCTATGTAGAGTATCATGTCATCTGCAAACAGTGTAGAGTTTTTACTTCTTCTTTTTCCAAATTTTGGATTCCCTTTTATTTCTTTTTCTGCTCTGATTGCTGTGGCCCAAACTTCCAAAACTATGTTGAATAGTAATGGTGAAAGTGGGCACCCCTGTCTTGTTCCTGACTTTAGAGGAAATGCTTTCAATTTTTCATCATTGAGGATAATGTTTGCTGTGGGTTTGTAATATATAGCTTTTATTATGTTGAGGTATGTTCCTTCTATTGCCTTATGATCCAGCACTCCCACTGCTGGGCATACACAGCGAGGAAACCAGAATTGAAAGAGACACGTGTACCCCAATGTTCATTGCAGCACTGTTTATAATACCCAGGACATGGAAGCAACCTAAATGTCCATCAGCAGATGAATGGATAAGAAAGCTGTGGTACATATACA
>NW_011494933.1:2298347-2309323 GCF_000754665.1 Bison bison bison
AAACTCCAGTACTTTGGCCACCTCATGCGAAGAGTTGACTCATTGGAAAAGACTCTGATGCTGAGAGGAATTGGGGGCAGGAGGAGAAGGGGACAACAGAGGATGAGATGGCTGGAAGGCATCACTGACTCAATGGACGTGAGTCTGAGTGAACTCCGGGAGTTGGTGATGGACAGGGAGGCCTGGCGTGCTGGGATTCATGGGGTCGCAAAGAGTCAGACACGACTGAGCGACTGATCTGAACTGAACTGATGATTGATGATGTAGAGCATATTTTTATGTACATGTTGATCATCTGTATATCTTCTTGGAAAATATCTATTCAGACCATTTGCCTATTTTTTAAATTGAATTTTCTTTTTTTATTTTTAGTTGTATGAGTTCATTATATATTTTGGATATTAACCCCTTATCAGATATATAATTTGAAAACATTTTCTCTCATTCAGTAGGTTGCCTTTAGCTTTCTGTTTCTTTGCTATACAGAGGCATTTTCATTTAATACAGTCTCAATTGCTTGTTTTTGTATTTGTTGCTTTTCCTTTTGATATCAGATTCAAAAAGTCATCACCAAGACCTATGTGAAGGACCTTTATTGCCTATTTTTCTTATAAGGAGTTTGAAATTTTCATGTCTTAGGTTCAAGCCCTAATCCATTCTAAGTATGGTATAATAAAGTGATCCAGTTCAATCTTTTGCATATGGTTGTCCAGTTTTCCAAACATCATTTATTATAGTTTTTTATTTACTGTCTTTTCTCCATATATATTATTGACTCCTTTGTCATAAATTAATAGGCCATATATACTTGAGTTTATTTCTGGGCTTTCTATTCTATTCCATTGATCTAATAGTCTGTTTTTATGCTAATACTATATTGTTTCAATTTCTAAAACTGCAATATAGTTAGAACTCAGCATAATTCCTCCAGCTTTTTTCTTCTTTTTCAAGGTTGTTTTGAACATTCAGAGTCTTTAATAGTCCCATACAAATTTTAGGACTGTTTTTTTCTATTTCTGTGAAAAATACCATTGTGATTTTCATAGGTATTGCATTCAATCTCTATATGCTTTGGGTACTATGGAATTGTAATGGTTTAGTGGGTAAAGGTGGAGAAGGCAATGGCACCCCACTCCAGTACTCTTGCCTGGAAAGTCCCATGGACGGAGGAGCCTGGTGGGCTGCAGTCCATTGGGTCGCAGAGAGTCTGACATGACTGAGCGACTTCACTTTCACTTTTCACTTTCATGCATTGGAAAAGGAAATGGCAACCCACTCCAGTGTTCTTGCCTGGAGAATCCCAGGGATGGCAGAGCCCGATGGGCTGCCGTCTATGGGGTTGCACAGAGTCTGACATGACAGAAGCGACTTAGCAGCAGCAGCAGTGGGTAAAGATCATTCACCTTTGTGATTAAATTTATTCCTAAGTATTTTATTCTTTTTAATGAAATTGTTAATGGGATTCTTTCTTATATTCTCCTTCAGAAAGTCACTTATTTGTGGATAGAAATGCAATGATTTCTGTATATTGATTTTAAATCATGCAATTTCACTGAATTCTTTTATTAGCTATAATAATTTTTTAGTGAAGTCTTTATGGTTTTCTATATATAGTATTATGACATCTGCAAATAGTAAACGTTTTACTTCTTCTTTTTCAGTTTGGTTACCTTTTATCCTTTTTTTGATCTGATTACATTGATTAAGACTTCCGATACTAATATTGAAAAAAATGGTGATAATGGGCACCTTGTGTTGTTCCTGATCTTATAGGGGAAGCTCTTACTGAAACATGAATGTTGGCTATGGGCTTGTCATATTTATTTTATTGAAGTATGTTCCTCAATATCCACTTTACTGAGAGATTATATCATCAGTAGATGTTGAATTTTGTTAAAAGCTTTCTCTGCATCTATTGAATTGATCATATGATTTTTATTTTGTCTTGTAAACATGATTTACCAAATTGACTTGTTTATGGATGTTGAATCATTTTTACACTCCTGGAATAAATCCCAGTTGATTGTGATGTGTAATTCTTTAAATGTATTATTGAAGTTGGTTTATTAATTTGTTGTTGAACATTTTTACATCTATGTTCATCAGGGATACTGGCCTATAATTTTCTTTTCTATGGCATCCTAGTCTGGTTTTGGTGTCAGGGTGGTGCTGGTTACATAAAATGAGTTTGGAAGAGTTCCTTTCTTTTTCTGTTTTTTGAAAGAGTTTAAGAAGGATCAGCATTGATTCTTCCTTGAATGTTTGGTAAAATCTACCAGTGAAGCAGTATGATCCTGGACTTTTGTTTGTTGAAGGTTTTTGATTACTCCTTTAATCTCTTTACTAGTAATTGGTCTGTTTAGATTTTTTTTTTCTTTCTGTTTCTTAAGTCAGTCTTGGTAGGTTGTATCTATCTGTTGTATGTTCCTAAGAGTTTATTTCTTCTAGGTTGTCCAATTTGTTGACATGTCATTGCTCATACTGCATCATATCATTGCTCACAGTCATTTTTATTTCTGCAGTATCAGTTGGAAAATCTCCTCTTTTATTTCTTAATTTATTTCAGTCCTCTCTTTTATTCCTTACTGAATCTATCTAAAGGTATGTTAATTTTGTTTATCTTTGTAAAGAACCTGATGTTAGTTCCTTTGAATTTTTTTCTATTGTCTTTTTAGGCTCTATTTCATTTTTTTTTTTTTTTTTGGTATGATTTTTGTTAGTTCCTTCCTTCTACTAACTTTGATTTTCATTCTTCCTTTTCTAGATCCTAAAGTTGTAAAGTTACGTCATTTATTTGAAATTTTCTTGTTCCTTGAGTTAGGTGTTTATCATTGTGAACTTCTTATAGTTGTTTCTGCTGCATGTCATAAATTTTGATTGTTAAATGTCCATTTGCATTTTTCCCAAGGTAATTTTTCATTTCTCCTTTGACCAGTTGTTCAGTTGTATGTTGTTCAGTTGTATGTTGTTCAATCTCCATATGTTTGTGAACTTCCAATTTTATTTGAGGCAATGACACCCCACTCCAGTGCTCTTGCCTGGAAAATCCCATGGATGGAGGAGCCTGGTGGGCTGCAGTCCATGGGGTCGCTAGGAGTCAGACATGACTGAGTGACTTCACTTTCACTTTTCACTTGCATGTATTGGAGAAGGAAATGGCAACCCACTCCAGTGTTCTTGCCTGGAGAATCCCAGGGATGGGGAGCCTGGTGGGCTGCCATCTATGGGTCGTGCATAGTCGGACACGACTGAAGCGATGCAGCAGCAGCAGCAGCAATTCACATCTAGCTTCATAAATTGTGATTTGAAAAAAAAATGCTTGATAGAATTTCAGTTTTCTTAAATTTGAGATTTGTTTGTGTCCAAATGTATATTCCATCTTGGAACATGTCCTATGTATTCGTGAAAAGAATGTATATTCTTTTGCTTTTGGATGGAATATTCTATAAATATCTGCTAAATCTCTCTAGTCTAATGTGTCATTTAATGCCAGTATTTCCATATAGATTTTCTGTCTGGATGTAAATGGAGTATTAAAATACCACTGATGTAATTCACTGATCTAAATGGAGTAACAAAATTCGCTACTATTATTGTGTTAATGTCTATTTCTCCCAGTAGGCCTGTTAATATTTGCTTTATATATTTAGGTAGTCCTATGTTTAGTGCATAAATATTTACAGATGTTATGTCTTCTTATTAAATTGACTCCTTTATTATTATGTAACATGCTTCCTTTTCTCTAATTACAGTCTCTGTTTAAAAATCTATTTTTTAAAATATAAATTTATTTATTTTAATTGGAGGTTAATTACTTTACAATATTGTATTGGTTTTGCCATACATCAACATGAAACCACCATGGGTGTACATGTGTTCCCCATCCTGAACCCCCTCCCACTTCCCTCCCCATCCCATACCTCTGGGTCATCCCAGTGCACCAGCCCCAAGCATCCTGTATCATGCATCAAACCTGGACTGGTGATTCGTTTCATATAAAATATTATACATGTTTCAATGCCATTCTCCCAAATCATCCCACCCTCTCTCTCTCCTAGAGTCCAAAAGACTGTTCTATACACCTGTGTCTCTTTTGCTGTCTCTATTTTGTCTTATATTAGTATAGCCACTCCAGCTTTCTTTTAGCTTCCATTTACATGGATTTTAAAAGTTCAATTCCTTCACATTCAGTCAGTGTGTTCTTAACTCTGAAGAGCTTCTCTCATAGGCTGCATATAGATGGATCTAGGTTTTTTGTTTTTGTTTTTATCCATGAAGCTAGTCTGTTTCTTTGATTGAAGAATGTGGTCCATTAGTAATTAAAATGATTATTGATAGGTATATTTTGACACGTTATTAATTGTTTTCTGGCTGTTTTTGTAGTTTTTCTCTTTTTTTCTTCTTGATCTTTTGCTTTGTGTTTTGATGAGTTTCTTTAGTACTATGCTTATATTCTTTTTTCTTTATCGTTTGTGTGTTAACTATAATTTTTTGTTTTGTGATTATCAGGAAACTTACATAAAACAAATTATATTTATAACAGTCTATTTTTAAGTAGATAATAACTTAAGTTTGGTCTCATTGTAAAGCTCACTATTGTTACTCTCCCCTCAAATACTGTGTTTTTAATGTCACATTTCACATCTTTTTTATTTTCTGTATCTCTTAACTAATTATTATAATCATATTTTTACTACTTTTGTCTTTTATCCTAACTTTACAAGTGAAAGCCTGACATTTACTATATATTTACCATTCCTTTGAGATTTATTTTTTCATATGTTTTCTTGTTACTAATTAGAACTGTTTCTTTTCAGTTAAAAAATGTCCCTTTAATAAGTTTTGTAAAGCCAGTTTAATGGTGATGAATTCCTTTAGTATTTACTTGTCTGGAAGAATCTTTCTCTACTTCTGAATGAAAACTTTGACAAGTAGAATATTCTTGATTGATTTCTTTCCTTTCAGCATTTTAAATATGTGGTGCCTCTCCTTACTAGCCTGTAGTTTTCTGCTGAAAGTCTGCTGTAAGTCTTATTGGGTTCCTTTGTAACTAATTGTTTTGCTTCTGCTGATTTTAATATTATCTCTTTGCTTTAACTTTTGACATTTTAATTTCAATGTGTCTTGGTGTGGGCCTCTTTGGGTTCCTCTTGTTTGAAACTCAAGGATTCCTCAATCTGAATGTCTTTCTTTTCCCAGGTTAGGAAAGTTTTCAGCCATTATTTCTTCAAATAAGATTTCTTCCACTTTCTGTCTCTCCTCTCCTTTTGGGAGCCCTGTGAGGCAAATGTTAGTCCATTTGATGTTGTACATAAGCCCATTAAGCTAACTGTCCCTTAACTTTTCTGATTCTTTTTGGTGCTCTTATTGAGTTCCACTGCCTTTCTTTGAGCTGACTGATCCTTTCTGCCTATTTATTTTGCTGTTAAAAAAATAAATATATTTTTCTGCTCAGTTATTGTATTCTTCACTTCTGTGACTTCTGTTGGGTACTTTCTTATATTTTCCATCTCTTTGTTTAATTTCTCACTGTGTTCATCTACTCTTCTCCACAATTTTGTTGAGTATCATAATTGCCATCATTACTTTTAACTCTTTATTGGGTAAATTATTTTTCCTTGTTTCATTAAGGTGTTGTTGTTTTTTTTTTTTTCTGAGGTTTTATCTTGTTTTCTTCATTTGGTTCATGGTCTTCTGTTCTTCATTTTGCTTAGCTTTCTGTATTGGTTTCTATCTTATCAATGAAACAACCACCTTTACAAGTCTGGAAGGATTGGCCTTGTGTAGGAGATGAACAAGTCATTAAACTATCTCAAGTCTTGATTGTCTCCCAAGCCTCTGTGCTTGTCCAAGCTGTCTATTATATTTTCCCTAACTCCCAGTATTTGAGGATGTGTTAAGTCCTGTCAGTGTCTTATACTGGGGAGTCTCCTCACATAGATTTAGACTGACAGGAAGCCAGTCTCTCAGGCATCAACTTTTTAAAGTATGCAAATATATACAGTGCCATAGGACTGTCGGCCTAAGTTCTGCCATCCACCAGAACCAGACAGTCTGGAGTTGTCCCTTTGTGGAAGTCACAGAGATGAGTGCCCCAGATGAGTGCATCTGCTCTTTTCTGGTTGATACTGCTGAGTTGGGGCAAGGCAGAGGGGAAATACAAGATGCGTCTGCAGTCCGTGTTCCTTGAGAGCAGTTCCATAGGCTACGAAATGTGTGCCAGACCTGAAGCCTGCCCCTCAGGCCAGAGTTCCAGGACAATTTTTCTCAGAAGGATTGGAAAGAGTGTCTCAGTCCACAGTCTGTGAAGTGCCTTGGAGGGGTGTGTGTGTGTGTGTGTGAGTGTGCACAACTTCTAAGTCGCTTCAAACATGTCTGACTCTTTATAACCCCATGAACTGTAGCCCACCAGGATCCTCTGTCCATGGGATTCTCTGGGCAAGGATACTGGAGTGGGTTGCCATGTGTTCCTCCAGGGGATCTTCCTGACCCAGGGATCGAAGCAGGGTCTCATGTCGACCTGCATTGGCAAGCAGATTCTATACCACTAGTGCCACCTGGGAAACAGTAGTCTGCCAAGAAATGTCTCTATAATTGCCACAATCCTATGAGATCCAGGAATGAAAGATCCTTCAGCCACCAGAGACAGATGATTAAAGGTTGTCTCCTGGGCAGAAACTGCAAAAACCAGAGCACCAGAAATAAAAACCAGGGTACAAGATGCATGTAAAAACTCCCCTCCAGTAGATGCTGGTGCTCTGGCACATGGATGGAGCATGAAGATAGCTCTTACCCTCTGAGGTCTCTGGAAAGGACTGTAGTCAGCCCCTAGATGCATGTTTAATTAGAAGTCTGCTCCTTCAGCTGTAGTCATTTTGATTACCTGATAGAACTTCTTCATAGAAAAAAGTAGCTCCTGGGACTGTTGCTTTTTGCTGTGTCCTGGGAGTGGTAGATGTTTAAAGATCCTTTTTCCATTAGTTACAGTCCTGTGGGATCCACTGGGCTCCAGAACCAGGCAATGTAGAGGTGTCCCTAGCTGCAATCACAAAAAATTGGAGTACCAGGCAAGAATATGAGCGCCTTTTTGGGTGACATCAATTATTATAGTTGCATGGCACCAGGAATGCAAGCTCTGCTGGACTCCAAAGCCACGGCAATCAAGAGGCATCCTCTGGGTGGCAGGAGTAAAAAATGGGGAAAGAAACTCATGTAAAATCTGTCTCCTGGAAAATACTGGTGTTCTAGAGCATAGCAAAAGGAGAGCACAAAGTTCGCCTCAGCCAAGTCTCCATCCCTGGAGAGTGTTCCAGCAGGCTGCTAGATGTGTTTGCTGAATTAGACACCTGCCCACTTGGCTTGCACTTTAATATCAACATAGGAGCCTCCCTCACTTTCAGTCCAGATGCAGTCAACTGCTTTGATCTGGGCTCTGGGGTGGGTGAGCCCATTAAAACCAGTTTCTCAGATTGCTTAACTTCAGTGTGGTTTTCTTCTCATTTGCCACAGTCTTGAGGGTTTGCTACAGGATGTGCGCCCCACTGGTTTTCAAAGGTACATGGTTTTGGGTTTTATCTCTAAAGTGTATATTCTTTAAAGTTGGGGTGCTTCATGTGGGCTTTAAATGCTTCACTCCTTAGGGAAAGGCTCTGGGCTCCAAGTTCCCCCATATTGTGACATGCTGTACCTAGGGTAGGGTTTATGGAAAGATTGTGTGCTAGTTTGTCCTATCCACTTCAGTGTGGTTTTATTCTCATTTGCCTAATTATCAGTGGCTTAGTTGCCACTTAGGCAGCCTTTATGGTTTTGTTTTGTTTTTTTTTGGGTGGGGGTTGTTGTCGTTGTTTGTTTTTTAGAGGAAATTGTTCTATATTAAGCTGTAGATTTAGGGTATTTGTGGGGACAGGTGAGTACAGGGTCTTCCCACATCACCATCTTGAACTGGACCCATCTAATTTTGTATTTAAATTAGAAGATAATGAGACAGATCAGTGAGGAAGTTGTTTTCATAAATTTATAGACTTTGGCATTAAATATTCATGGTAAAGATCCCCCCTGCCAGTGCAGGAGATATAAACAGACAGGGGTCGATCCCTGAGTTGGTAAGATCCCTTGGAGGAGGGCATGGCAACCGTGACTGAAGCAACTCAGCGTGCGTGCATGTGTTAAATATTGGATTAGAGTTTTGATGGTGAAATAGTGTGATTTTATTATAGAATCATTAAAAGAGAAGTAACAGGTAAATACCTGTAAATACTGTCATAGGTGAAGTTATTCCTAAACCTCTCCGTTGTTTGACTGGAATATGAGCATGCTGTGTGAGAAGAATGGCCTGACTAGGGGAGGCACCATCAGGAAGATTCTCATGCACTTGCCTCCATAGAGAGCAACAAATATTGTCAGTTATTCCAATTTGAAACCATGCTGGGAAACCGACAAAGCACTCAAGTTTCTTGCCTTGATAAATCTGTTCTCTTGCTGAAGAGCAAACTGCCTCCCTTGACATCTTTCTGCCAAAAATTTTATCCAGAAACAAAATATAACACTCCTTTCCCACAGACTGAATTCTGCCTTTAAAATGTTACATTTGCCTTTGTTTACAGATATAAACTATATCTAATTGATGTCTTTGGGATTCAGCTGCATGCTAGCTTAACATTTGGGTGCTATTCTTTGATGATGCTGACAAAAATATGACCAATGTTTTCCACAAAATATACTACCTAGTATTACTTTTATTCACAAATAAAATGAATTTTTTAGGCCAATGTAACTCACATTTCCACAAAGAAGTTCAGATTCTGAGTAGCTGGGTGGAGGTAAAAGTTTTTCAAGACAGAACTCACTATATGAAGACAGGTACCAATTATATCAAAATATTATTAAAAAATACATTCCCAATAAGGAATAGCCCAGGGATAGTAAAATCTTTATCTATCAATGACATTTCTCCTATTTGTCAATGTTACCCTAGCTATATATAACTTCATATTAAATTGTTTTAATACCCATATTCTCTCTTCTCTGTTATAACTAGAACAATAAAATGCTGATTTTGAGAGTATTTATTTGATTTAAATATTTAATGTTCATAACATATTGTTCTATGATTTTATTATGTATTTAGAAAAAAAAAAATCAGTGACCAGTCTAGGTAGGGGTTGTGAACACAGATGATAAATCTCCTGCTTTTAAATTTCCCACAGTCCTGGTGTGAAGCCTGTGCCCAAGACCTACTGGGAGTTAGGAGAGTAGATATTAAGGTAGGAAGCTCATATCTAGAGAGAGTCGTGAAGAGAAGCTTCCCAGGAAAGGAGACCTTTGAGTTGAGTTTTAAAGAATAAGTAATTACCGTAGACAGCAATAGGAAAATATTCTGTTTGGGAATATCTTATATTAAATATTGCTTAAAGCAAGTCATATTTTTTAGCATAATATATGAATACTATATATAGATATTATAGCTAGTTTTAACTATTATAGCTAATCTATGTTACCTAAAATATTTAATCAGACCTGGAATTTGGTAATTATTGAGTGGATTAATATGAGAAGGTGTGCATTGGGAGAGGTAACATAGGTTTTAGGTATGTGTGAGGAGAAAAGGGGGCTTCCCAGATGGCACTAGTAGTAAAGAAATCATCTGCCAATGCAGGAGACGTAAGTAAGAGACAAAGGTTTGATCCCCTGGAG
The DNA here is from genome assembly GCF_000754665.1 of Bison bison bison. Taxonomy (NCBI): domain Eukaryota; kingdom Metazoa; phylum Chordata; class Mammalia; order Artiodactyla; family Bovidae; genus Bison; species Bison bison. Next base: position 2,308,041 of record NW_011494933.1, read on the forward strand.
GAGGAAATGGCAACCTACCCCAGTAGTCTTGCCTGGAGAATCCTATGGACAGAGGAGCCTGGCAGGCTATGGCCCATAGGGTTCAAAGATTTGGACATGACTGAAGCGACTTAGTACACAAAAATGAGAAGAAAAGGGAAGAAGGAGATCACTATAATTAGTTTATAAGAGCAAATAGGATGCACATATTTTCCAAAGATTAGGCCTGGAAACATAATCTCTTTTTATGGCCTATAAGAAAGAAAATATAGAAACCTTCTTGTACAACCTGATGTATATTTTTCTTAGTGTTAGTATAGATATATTAGGTTTAAATTAACTGATTGTTCAATTTCCAAATATCCCAATATAAATATTTCTTTTTATTTCTTGTTATGAAAAGTATCATATATTTAAAAGCTTGTTGTTGAATTCCTTTTTCTTCTTAGAGGTTAAGAGAATATAATGGTTAACCATAAGGTTAACATTCGTAAGGTGTATGTTAAACCTCTACACCTGTCCCTCTTTTTGGTTTTATGTTTAGGAATTCATGACCAAGCAAATGGCATCTCTGAGACACATCTACTATAAATCGAAATTTAATTACAAACCAATGGAGAAGGCAATGGCACCCCACTCCAGTACTCCTGCCTGGAAAATCCCATGGGCGGAGGAGCGTGGTAGGCTGCAGCCCATGGGGTCGCAAAGAGTCGGACACGACTGAACGACTTCACTTCCACTTTTTACTTTCATGCATTGGAGAAGGAAATGGCAACCCACTCCAGTGTTCTTGCCTGGAGAATCCCAGGGACGGGGGAGCCTAGTGGGCTGCCGTCTATGGGGTCGCACAGAGTCGGACACGACTGAAGTGACTTAGCAGCAGCATCAGCAGCAGCAGCAACTGAAAGTTTAAATTTATTTTTCTAAAATTCATAACATATTTTTATGAAAATTGAAACATGAGAGTATTACTTGATTTTTCTACATGATTTAACAAGTACATCGGATTGAATTATTTCTGATAAAAAAAATTCATTTGCCTAATTTTTCTATATTATTGTCAGGTTTTAGAAGGCAGCATGTTTAATTGTTGGCATATTCTACATTAAAACAGATTCAATATTTAAGAGTTTCTGCTAAGGTGCTACAAATACAGTACAGAGTGTCTCCAGCTTTCTGACGTGTTAAGAAAAATTAAAACACAAAGTGACACCATGCTACCTATTATTTTATAAAATTTATCAAAATTTCTTCTATTTCCTGTTAAGGATACTTACAATATATTAAATATATATATATATTAT
>NW_011494933.1:2309423-2312093 GCF_000754665.1 Bison bison bison
CATATAATATTATTTTCTAACAACTGAGTTTTATTCCTTACTTTAAAATTTGCACCAATAGTTATAAATGCGTAAACTATCTATTGTAATACCTATTAAAGTGATAGGTCCAGCCCCATTGTGTCATACAAATGAAACGTATTCTGCAAAACATTTCATTGCTACTAATATTCCTGTTTATTTTTAGTGGCCCTCTTAAAATGAAATTGTTTCCTAATTATACCCTAATGTTTTTCTACCTTAATATTTCCATGTTATTAAGGCATGTCTAAAAATGACAGGGGAGTCATTGCAAATCTCATTAGTTTTTATATCCCTGAAATTCAATTTCATCAGAGAACTCCTGTATTTTAAGATACATCCTTAATTTTATTCCTTTAGCTGATTTGAAATATATAATCACTCATTTGAGGGTATAAATGTTTGCAGTTTGAGTTTAGCATATCTTTAACTTTTGGTGGAATTAGCAGTCTGCAGCAATTAGAGAAGGGTGCTGGCCATGTGAAATTTTTAGAAGATTAATTAAAATAGCTAATACAAAAATGTACTTCAGTATTGGGACAATGTAGTGAAGTGGTATAGCTGCATGAATTTTATTAGTTGGTTTTCTTGGTGAATTATTCAGTGTCTGTTGCATGCTGGGAACTGTTGTTTGAATCTAGTAAAATTAATGATATTAATCAATTGTTAATCTTATTTATGCAGTCACATATATGGAGAGGGGAACCACTACTGTAAATTATAGCTATCATCAAGTTTTGAGAAATAGTTGTCAGTCATTTGTTATAGACCAGGCAATACAAAAGCAGTGGGGAGTCCTACAAAGAATTATCCAGTTTCTTTACATTGAGAAACTCATGGAATTAGGGAGTATTGATGACTTTTGTTTATGAGCATTTTTCTGTACAGTGAAAGTCCAGGTTCTCTTCGTTCTCTTTAAATATGGCAACAATTTCTTCTGATGAGGGAAAAATCATCATTACCATAAATGCCAACTTGTGGAGCACAAATTTCTGATTGCTGTTTTGACCTACTTACCTTTAGTTTGTTAGCAGAGGCTGTGAACGTTTAGTGTTACTTTAGACATCAAAGAATGAAAACAATAAAATTCGTAAGACAACCAAGATTTATAGAAATTTCCCTAGGAGAAGAGATCAATAGTTCATCTAGATGGATATATTTCTTCTGAGTATTTATTTTCCAAAATAAGATCAGGTATTTTAAGGAAAACAAACCTAATTTGCTACAGGGAAAATCTTTTCTTTATTTCATTAATGATTAAATAAAGGAAAATGATGTATTCAAAGTCAGGGTAAAATTATTATTCTATCTCAATAGTGAATAAAATGCTTTTTAATTTAAAATGTATCTTCTTTTCATCAACTTTTATAGACTAAAATAGACCTTTAGTCATTTTTTGCATCTCATTACACATGAGGCTATACATGATAGAATTAAAAAATTTGAGAATGGGGACTCAAAAAATAGCAGACATATTTTTATGAAAGTGAAAAAGCCTCTGACCAGCTGCTCTGTGACTTTGGTGTGTAATAGAACTACTCCGAACAGTATTTTGTTCCTTTGTAAGTTATTTATGTGCACTGAATTTTGTCTTTGCTAAAGTAGGTAGAACTACTTTCATACCACAGAATAAGATTTAAATATGATCAATGTACTATATAAAATAGAGTAACAAATTAAAAGCTAACTAAAGTTGGATTCTGGAAAAAAAAAAAAACTTTAAAATTTTAATAGGCTTTTAGATGGTGGAACTAGAATTAGTTTTCCAAAGCAATGGGGATTTGGTATAAATACAATGTATCCTGTGAGTCTGGACCCTGATTTTTCAATGTCTGTCATCTCATTGTAAGACATATTTAGTGTTCTGCATTATTGTGGATGTACTAACAAATTCTATGCACTTAAGACCATAGTCTGAATGTTGATGCAAAATAACCTTTTTTTTTTTAATCAGAAGCATTTCTTAATCAGGATCAGTTAGTGTTGGTTAACATTATAATAAAAAAATAAATATATCTTTACAAGGCACCAGGAAATTATCACAAGAAGGGAAAATATATATTCTAGTGGTATGTGGATAGTTGTTACATTACACATTCTAGACTCCTTATATGCCTAGGCCTTTGGACAACCTCTTCTATACTATCACAAGGAAGCTCTGTCATATCATCTTTATTTGCTATAGAGTACCTTTGGTTCTTGGAGAAGGCGATGGTACCCCACTCCAGTACTCTTGCCTGGAAAATCCCATGGATGGAGGAGCCTGGTGGGCTGCCGTCCATGGGGTCACGAAGAGTCGGACACGACTGAAGCGACTTAGCAGCAACTTTTGGTTCTAACATTCAGTCATCCAGTCAAAGTGATTCAGGCATTCCTATTCAGTTCAAATATATGAAGTAGAGAATTTTGGTTTAGTGCATAATGTCAGCAAATTTAGATTGAACAAAGATTATATTTTTTTCACCTTGATCCAACACACCAAGAATTCACTCCCATACATAAGCAGAGACATCACTTTCTGACAAAAGTGAGTGAGTGAAAGTTGCTCAGTCATGTCCAACTCTTTGCAACCCCATGGACTATACAATCCATGGAATTCTCCATGCCAGAATAATGGAGTGGGTAGCTGTTCCCTTCTCCAGCGGACCT
>NW_011494933.1:2312193-2315084 GCF_000754665.1 Bison bison bison
TGTAAGAGTTGGACCATGAAAAAGGCTGAGCACCAAAGAATTGATGCTTTTGAATTGTGATGCTGAAGAAGATTCTTGAGACTCCCTTGGATAGCAGGGAGATCAAACCTAATCCTGAAGGAAATCAACCCTGAATATTCATTGGAAGGACTGATGTTGAAGCTGAAGCTCCAATACTTTGGCCACCTGATGAAAAGAGCAGACTAATGGGAAAAGACCCTGATGCTGGGAAAGACAGAGTGGAGGAGGAGAAGGGGATGATAGAGGATGATGGCTGGATTGCATTAGTGACTCAATGGGCATAAATTTGAGCAAACTGTGGGAGATAGTGAAGGACAGGGAAGCTTGGTGTGCTGCAGTTCATGGCGTCACAAAGAGTCAGGTTTAGTGACTGAACAACAACAAAATTATATTTTTCTCACCTTGATCCAACACATTGAGAATTCCTTCCCATACATACTTCCCATAATTTGTCTACATTGTTGGCTAAATTTTGCAATTCCTTTGATGAGGCTACTAAGTTTTGCTGAGTCAGACTAAGTACCTGAATCCCCTGGGCTTGCATGGTGCAGGGATGAGCTGAATCAACTGTCTCCCGCCTGAATACTAACTACCTTGGAGGAGGTTATAACCCTTTCTTCAGATAAGAGTAAGACAAACACCTTTAAGAAGGAAGGGCTTCTGCTATTCGCAAAGGTTTGGTAGAATTAAAAGGTTCAAGGTCTTTACCTTCATCAGAATTTACACACGTACAATCTTTATTTATATAACTCATTTTATTGTTTTCAATTAAGCCACTAACAAAGGATACTATTTGCATATGACCACGACTTATCATTTTGGTAAACTTTTCTTAGTTTTAATTGGAGGATAATTGCTTTACAATGTTATGTTGGCACACATACAATCTTGATGTTTAGGTTCTTTCTTCCTCCCAGTCTGTGTCCTATAGTAATGCCATGTTAGTGCTCAGTATTTTTGTATCTTGCTAATTACTAAGTACTGACATTAATCAGATCATCCTGGTGGAAAGGAAGCCCATATTGTTGAACCCAGGTATGATCTTTATTTCTAATATCATTTTTTTTTAATTGTAAGCCTATTGAGTAATGGGATCACTCAGAGAAAAGACTGATGGACATCCACAGATTGAGTTATCAGATCTCCCTGATTTTTGACTACCTTCTCTTTGGTGAGCATTCATGTGGAACAGACCCAAAGTCCATTCTGGGAGGTTCAGCTGTGTAACGTTTCCTTCCCTTATTTATCATCAATCTTCTTTTCAAGTCTGTGAACGTTTATATGTGTGAACCAATAGCTTGTATTAAGAGTACAGATCTATGATTCAAACTAAAAATTCCTTAGAGGCAGAATAAAAACAACAAAGCAAACAAATGCAAAAAAAAAAAAAGAGAGAGAGAGAGAAAGATATACTGTGCCAAGTTCTGCCTGTTACAGAATTTTCTTTCCAAATGTCTGTTGAGAATAACCCAACTGGGACTATAGTTGTTTATTCTGGTAGATGTCATCACATCATGAAAAAACAACTGCAAAACATTAAACTTTTCATATTGAAGTCTCTGTGAAGACTTATGTGGACTGAGAAACTGCTAATGGCATAAAAGAAATACCCAGGGTGTAGGAACAATTTATTCCTCAAACTTATAGTGTTTCTAATAACCTGCTTGAGTTCAATATTGAATGTGATTGGTTTTAGGTGCCAAATAACACATCGACTTTATTCCCAGTCTGACTCAACCATATACCATTTTTTTTTTTTTAAACTCTGTGTTCCGTTCAAATATGTAATGAATACATAACAAAGTACCTGCTTATATTCTCTCCTCCCTTATTTAGTACCATCAAAATCTGCCAGGATCACCATTACAAATAAGCACAATCTTATAATTCCTTTGGCGTGTAACCCTTTTGTTCTTAGATTTGATTTTGTAATTTACTCCTCAGTCATAACTAATTCTGATTGTAGTTATTAGTCAGGAGTCATAAGGAAAGTTGTTTATCACCTTGCAAAGAAGCTACATCATGTGATGTCACAACAGGATCCTCATGAAAGGAAGGACCAGCATCATATGGCAGGAAGAGACATCCCAATCTTTCCCCTAATAGTTCTTGCTTCCCCATAACAGGCTGGTGTGGCTGTGAGTTTGATCGACTTTGTGACTCAGCAGTGTACAAAATTGAATTCTGTATCTGACTTTGGTATGTCAATCATGTGTCTTCAAATGGACTACTTTAAGGTAGTCATGCTTGCCATGCTCTGGGCCAGGCAAGTGAAGTCGCTCAGTTATGTATGACTCTTTGTGACCCCATGGACTGTAGCTCACCAGGATACTCTGTCCATGGGATTCTCCAGGCAAGAATACTGGAGTGGGTTGCCATTTCCTCCTCCAGGGGATCTTCCTGACCCAGGGAATGAACCTGGGTTTCCTGCACTCCTGTTATTTACTCTCTGGGCCTCACTTTTCAATGGTAACTGCATAGTTTCAATATCTCCAAACATGTTTTTGAATAGATAAATTCCAACACTGGATAAATAGATCTAGAGGGCTTATTGCCCCAAATTACTTCTAGTACCAAATATTATATGAAATATAATCTGCAATAAATAATGAAACCTTTCTAGCTAATTTAAAGAGGAAATATTTTTGGACAAGCACTCATTTAGTTGGAGAATCAAGGAGGCACTCACTCAGGGTTGTATTAGCTGTGATGCAGAGACCAGGGGAGTTTTCTTGAGGAGTCTTATATCCAACTTTCTGAAAGAATTCTGATGTTCAGGGTTTTTAATAATATTTACTGCAAGTCAAAGTCATACATCTATTTTTCTTCAATTCTTTTAAACAGATTGGTAGTAACTTGTGAAGTAAGAT
>NW_011494933.1:2315184-2316829 GCF_000754665.1 Bison bison bison
GTAAGATTAGAGAAATTGTGTGTCTATTTTTTAAAAATAATTAAATGTTAAATTTATGAAAACTCAGAAACTGTAGAATAAAATGCTGAACCCACTGGACTATAATTCTATAAATAGCTACAAAGTCTAAAGAAAACAGTGAGGAAAGATGTTATTTTATAGGAAAATAAGTCCTTGCTTAAAGCCAAAGGAAATAATATACTCAAATACAAAGGACCAGTTTCATAAAATGCCTAAGTCCAAACACAAAGGTATTGTACCAATGATAGATATAGTAAAGACATTGATCAAAACAACAGTGAAAGTCATGGAGAAGTATATTGAGACAAGATTAAATTTCTATTTTTTTAAAAAAAATGTTACAACTTACTTCTTTTGATGCCAGTAAGATATTATATAGCAGTATTTTGTCAGGAGGGCTGTCATCTTGAAATATTGTATTTCTAAGAGAAAAGAAAGGAACAAAACCAGCTGTTGGAATCATATATTACTCTTTCATTTTCTTAGGGTATGAAGATTGTCTTTTTCTTTCTCTCATACAGTTAAATAACTATACATTTATGTTTTTTTTTTCATTGGATGGCCCACCATCCTGAATTGTCCAGGCAAAATTTTGAGTTTGTCTTCGCCAGATTCTGAAGGTTTCACTTTTTCTGGACTGACATGATATTAATTTCTCACATTACAGTTCTGATACAATTTTGGTAGTGATTTATCGGTGGCCTCAAAAAGACACGTTGAAGTCTACACCTCTAGTATTTGTGAATGTGACCTTATTTGGAAATAAAATCTTTGCAGGTATAATTAAGTTAAGAATCTCCAATATTATTCACAATATCCAAAAGTCTGAAACAACCGATAGGTCCCTCAGTGAATGAACGAATAAGAAATTGTGGGATTGCTGGATCATAAGGCAGTTCTATTTCCAGTTTTTTAAGGAATCTCCACACTGTTCTCCATAGTGGCTGTACTAGTTTGCATTCCCACCAACAGTGTAAGAGGGGTCCCTTTTCTCCACACCCTCTCCAGCATTTATTGCTTGTAGACTTTTGGATCACAGCCATTCTGACTGGCGTGAAATGGTACCTCATTGTGGTTTTGATTTGCATTTCTCTGATAATGAGTGATGTTGAGCATCTTTTCATGTGTTTGTTAGCAATCTGTATGTCTTCTTTGGAGAAATGTCTAGTTAGTTCTTTGGCCCATTTTTTGATTGGGTCATTTATTTTTCTGGAGTTGAGCTGTAGGAGTTGCTTGTATATTTTTGAGATTAGTTGTTTTTCTCTTGCTTCACTTGCTATTATTTTCTCCCATTCTGAAGGCTGTCTTTTCACCTTGCTTGTAGTTTCATTTGTTGTGCAGAAGCTTTTAAGTTTAATTAGGTCCCATTTGTTTATTTTTGCTTTTATTTCCAACATTCTGGGAGGTGGGTCATAGAGGATCCTGCTGTGATGTATGTCAGAGAGTATTTTGCCTCTGTTCTCCTCTAGGAGTTTTATAGTTTCTGGTCTTATGTTTAGATCTTTAATCCATTTTGAGTTTATTTTTGTGTATGGTGTTAGAAAGTGCTCTAGTTTCATTCTTTTACAAGTGGTTGACCAGTTTTCCCAGCACCACTTGTTAAAGAGGTTGTCTTTAATCCATT
>NW_011494933.1:2316929-2334760 GCF_000754665.1 Bison bison bison
TCATTGCAGCACTGTTTATAATACCCAGGACATGGAAGCAACCTAAATGTCCATCAGCAGATGAATGGATAAGAAAGCTGTGGTACATATACACAATGGAGTATTACTCAGCCATTAAAAAGAATACATTTGAATCAGTTCTAATGAGGTGGATGAAACTGGAGCCTATTATACAGAGTGAAGTAAGCCAGAAAGAAAAATACCAATACAGTATACTAACACATATATATGGAATTTAGAAAGATGGTAACAATAACCCTGTATATGAGACAGCAAAAGAGACACAGATGTATAGAACAGTCTTTTGGACTCTGTGGGAGAGGGAAGGGTGGGATGATTTGGGAGAATGGCATTGAAATATGTATAATATCATATATGAAATGAGTCACCAGTCCAGGTTCGATGCAGGATACTGGATGCTTGGGGCTGGTGCACTGGGACAACCCAGAGGGATGGTATGGGTAGGGAGGAGGGAGGAGAGTTCAGGATGGGGAACACATGTATACCTGTGGCATATTCATTTTGATATATGGCAAAACTAATACAATATTGTAAAGTTAAATAAAATAAAATTTAAAAAAAGAAATAAAAAAAAGAAATTGTGGTACTTACATGCAAAGGAATTTATTTCCTTATAAAGAAAGAAAGCCTGTAACATGTTACAACAAAGATAGAATTTGAGGATATTATATTAAGTGAAATAGGTATTCATAAAGAATACTGTATGGTTCCAGTATATGCATCAAACTTATAGAAGCAGAAAATGTATTAGTGGTTGCCAGGGGCTTGAGGGTGGGGAGAGAAGAGAAATAGAGAGACGTTCAACAGATACAGAGTTTCAGTTTTGCAAGATGAAAAATTCTTGAGTCAATGTAAACGGGCTTCCTTTGTGGCTTAGCTGGTAAAGAATCCACCGGCAATGCAGGATACCTGCGCTGGGAAGATCCCTGGAGAAGAGAAACACTACCCACTCCAGTAATCTGGTTTGAGAGAATTCCATGGCCTGTATAGCAAAGAGCTGGACACGTTCACTTCAATGTAGATGGAGTTAACATTAATAAACTGTACAGTAAAAAAGGGTTGGCTTTGATTTTTTAAATTAAAAAAACAAAGATGTGGGGGTCCTATCAGACTTCTAATATAAACATAGCAGGAAATAAGAAGAGAATTCTGGCTACTTAGAAAGCATATTAATTAGTTAATTCCAACTAAATTATTTGTAATTTGAACAGTTCCTTAGATATTCTAAAGAAAAGACAGAAGGGCATATATGAAAGCAGAGTGAACAGGTTTATCTAAAAACCTTACAATTTTTATACAAGTACCTAATATATCACTAGATGTAGAAGCAGAAACCACTGACTCTGAAGCCAGCCCATAAACTCGACGTCTGATGCAATATGTTGTGTTAAATGCAGTCATCCACATCCAGCCTTCCTCCCAGTGATGTGCAGCAGCATCGCTCCCCAGAGCCACCTCCTTAGAGCTGTGCCCAAGTGACAGGTCTCTAAGTCACAGAGCTTCGCAGCACATCCCAGCTCCTCCTCCCTTATGCACACCCCAGAAGTGCATGCAATATGTCTTAGGCAGCTTGCCTAATGCATGCCTGTTCTTGCCTTTTTTTTTTTTCCAGATGGAACACAAAAACATTCTGTGTTCTTTTCTTTAAAAACATCACTCATGATTTTCTATTTATCTCTTCTCCTCCAACTTTGTAATATGTATCTGTGGTAACAGTAGGGAGCCTCTGATTGTGATTATGTTTGTGCCATCCTCTAATGCCAGGTTGTGGGACTATTAAGATACTGACTTGAATTCAACACTTCTAAAAAATTTGAAGCCAAATGGGCTCCAGAATGCGTGTCCCTTGCCGGGCAATATAGTCTTCAAGTCTGAATCTCTGAACAGGTATTGCTGTCACCTACTTTAGGACCAACAGACATCTGGAATGTGCCTTTCTTCTATTTTCTTGACCCTTGGGAAATGTTTTCTGTCCATGTGTATTGTACAATATTTATGTGAGAAACTGCTTCTCCAGGTGCTGTAATAATTAATGTATGGATAACTTTCAGAGGATTTTTATAATGGTCAAATTTGTTTCAGAAACATTTAAAAACTGAAAGACCTCACTGTTAACTACATGCCAAAGGTAATACTATAGGATGTCTCAAATATTATTTTGATGAAAAGCAAATTATAATATAGGTAGCAATTTGTCTCTATCAAAGGGGTAAGTCTAATTTTAAAATTTACATTGCTACTGAGAATTACATAGACCAGATTTTCACAATGTTATTATTGATGAGAAATCGTCATGTGTTTGCTGGGTTCTACTTGTAGGCCAGAACATAGCACAGTCTTTTTTTTTTCTCTCTCTCTCTCTGTTTTGCCTATTTTGGACTAGATTGAACATTTTAGAATATAGGAATCCCAAGAAGGAGAATTGACATCAAATGCTTCAATATGCCTTTAGGGAGTTATTTTAAACAACTTTGGTTTCCAAAGTCAAGGACATGTTTAATTATTCAACGATATGTTTGGAGAATGGGTATCTACTTTCCGGTATTGTCAAAGTTGGCTTTTATCAGAATTCTAACTTTACCAGCAAACTGTAGTATTAGTATGAGCAAAACAATGTAGGGGTCAACAGATTGTCAACACAGAATGCTGTCAGGGTCAACTACACAGGTTTTGGGGCTCAGTGAGAAATGAAACTGTGGAGCACCTTGTTCAAAATGCAGGAAAAATGTGCTGCTCAAGGTACTAACACATGGAGGTTTTCCCACTTTCTCTGAGGTTTTTCTCTGTGTTCTCATGGTGTTTCAATTTGCTATTTGTCAAAGTAAGAAAAATTAATGTTTTTATTTATTTAAATGTTAGTTTAATGTTACTAACATGAATTTTACCATTCATTTTTATTTTGTACAATGTCAGATTTATTTTTTTCTCTTTTTTATTATTATTATTTTTTTTACTTTACAATATTGTATTGGTTTTAATTTTTATTGGAGTATAGCTGCTTTACAATGTTGTGTTAGTTTCTCAAAAACCTAAAAGTATAAATATCATTTGATCCAGCAATCCCACTACTGGGCATACACCCAGAGAAAAACATAATTCAAAAAGACATATACACCTTCATGTTCATTGCAGCACTATTTACAATGACCAGGACATGGAAGCAACCTAAATGTCCATCGACAGAAGAATTAAGAAGATATGGTACATGTAATGCCAGTTATAAATGAAAATAGAAGAACATTCTACTCATATGCAGAACTGTCCCCAACACCTAACTTGTATGTCCCAGTGTGTACATACATATGTATACCTACTGAAACAGTGGACATGCTACACAGAACTGACTCGAGTGCTTTCATCCTGTTTCTTCACGCATGCACAGTCATCCACCACGCTCCACCTTTGGCTTACTGATTCTGATGGGGATGATCTGAAAGGGAAGGGACTGCTATGTTATGCTGTCTTTCTGTTTCCTTCCATATCATCAGTTTCAAGCTAAGTGGTTGGCTAATACAGGGAAGAAATATATGCATAATAAAGAATTCAGAGGGTTCTTTTGATTGTCGATGTTTCTTGGAATGTCATTGATTTCTTTGTGAGTTCTGTTTCAGGTGCAAAGTGTGGCTTCTTATAGTTGTCAGTACCCAGGCTTACTCAGTCCTAGAACTCACACACACACTTCCCCTGGACTTGTTTTGAATCTTGCTTAACCCTTTTCCTTCCTTAACCCTTGTGCTTCCCTGGTGGCTCAGGCAGTAAAGCGTCTGTCTACAATGCAGGAGACTTGGGTTCGATCCCTGGGTTGGGAAGATCCCCTGGAGAAGGAGATGGCAATCCACTCCAGTACTATTGCCTGGAAAATCCCATGGACAGAGGAGCCTGGACAGTCCATGGGGTTGCAAAGAGTCGGACAAGACTGAGCACGCTTTCTTTTCTTTCTAACCCTTTTCCTATGGTTCATGGGTCCACAGAGATCCTATGCTCATGAGTATATATGCAAGTCAGATGACAGGGAATGTCTGACACACATATTAAGCATAACTCCTTTGCTCACAGCTTGCTCCATTGCACTTAGATTCCCTTGTAAAACAGCAGTTCTGAGATAAAGAACATTATTAGTAATGTTAAGACAGTTACAGAACATTAATCATGGGGCCCTTCTCAGTACAGGGCTTTATGCTCTTTCATTTTTACTGGTCACATGCCCACGAATTCAGCCCTAAATGCTGCCTTAATGCAAAAATGATTCAGGAGTAATTTTATTTGAGAAATCATTGCAGTGTATGATTTCAGCAATAAAAATTAATGTTACTCATAATAACTGTTAGTGGCTCATGTATACAAATCAAGGAAGCTTGAACAGAACACTAACGGATAGTTATAAACAAAGTTGAACTGCTACCCCTGAGCCTAGAAAGCAGTCCTAATTAATTATTTCAGTATTTAATAATTTAATTGATTAAGTATATATTGGCATGGATAATTTTCACTCCTTCTTAGTTTTAAATGATTGAATACTTTAGAAAATAACTCTTGGTAAATACAAGATACTAGAGACAGGCATAAAACTCAAACATTAATGTTTATTTATTAAAAATATAAATGTTGTCATTATATTTCTGATTTAGTAATAAACTTCATCTTAGTTTAATTCTTTTTGCCCCCCCCCCAACTTTTAATGCCAGAATGCTGCCTATGTTGTAGTTTAAAAAATACCAGTTTATATTGTCTTTCCTATTCTTGTATTTTTTTTTCTTTCTTTCTGCTTCCATTAGCTTTAGGAGAAGGTTACAAATTGGAAAGGACCTCTGATGCTATTAAATCTTTACTGCTATCCATCAAGGATGTAATGGGTCCACATCTGCCTCTGAGTATGCGTGAATCTCCACTCTCAGCATATGTAACCACCCCAAATGCCCCACATTTTAAGATATCCATGTTTTGAGATCTTCTTGCCCAAAGCCCAAAACTTTTTAGATCCATTGCCTATGCAGTTTGTCTAAGCCTTTTTCTTCCACTGAGGCATTAAAAAACACTCAAGCTTCCTGCAGACCATAACCAGAACATGAGAAGAAGGATGTGTTGCCCTGAGCTTTCTCTCTGTCTCACCCAACCATTCTATCTCTCCCTACATGTTGGTGCTGTGTGTTCTTCTCAAGAATCTCTTGTCTCAGAGTTTCAAATGGGAAGCAGATTCTTTCTCATTGGAATTCTCCTGAAGGCTATCATATTTTCTCAAAATTCTGGCAGAAAAAAGGGTGGGAAAGGTCACTGAAAACTCACTCAAAGGGAAGGATTTTCTCTCTAGTTTTAGCCCAATTAAATTTCTCCCTGAAATTTCACTCCCACAAAGGAAGAAGGACTTTTGTCTCCTTATATGAAAAAAAAAAAATTCTTAGACTTTTGATCATTTGTCCTATTTTATGTCATTTAGGAAACACTTGAAGTTCCAAAAAAAATTCTCATTTGAAGCAGATGATTTTTGCAATGAAACACCATGCAATATTTTGTCTGTAGTCTTTATGAAAGGTCTGCTTTGAAAGACAAATATAAACAAAATTTTGTTTCCTTGTTTTAGGAGAGCTTACAAATTGTCATTGGAAGGTCCTATACTCTTCTCCAAATCCATATTGATATCCACCAGGGATGTAATGAGCCCATGGCTCTGAGTACACATAGATCTCCACTCCCATTGTATGTGTTAGGCAGTCGTGACTGACTTTTTGTGATCTCATGAACTGTAGCCCGCCAGGCTCCTCTGTCCATGAAATTTTCTAGGCAAGAATACTAGAGTGGGTTGCCATGCCCCCTTCCAGGGTATCATCCCAACCCAGGGACTGAACCTGGGTCTTCTGCATTGCAGGCAGATTCTTTACGCTCTGATCCTCCAGGGAGCTCAGGGTATGTAACTACCCCCAAAAAAAGAGGGAATATGTACATATATGTATAGCTGATTCACTCTATTGTACTATAGAAATTAACACAACATTGTAAAGCAACCATTCTCCAATTAAGGTTAATTAACAATAAATAAATGAAAGGTTAAAAAAAAAAAAAAGCAATTCCTCCCTCTTCTGAAAATGAATCCTGACCAATTATTTCTGAAAGCAGCAGAGTCATCCTCATAATAAAGTTCTCACAGTACTGTACCTTCCTTCCCTTAACATAAAACCCTCCTCTGGAATTGCCTCCATATTTGGAATGAAGGCTCATGTTTAATGATGCACTAGTTGATTTTGTATGGATGTGAGAGTTGGACTGTGAAGAAGGCTGAGCTCCGAAGAATTGATGCTTTTGAACTGTGGTGTTGGAGAAGACTCTTGAGAGTCCCTTGGACTGCAAGGAGATCCAACCAGTCCATTCTGAAGGAGAGTAGCCCTGGGATTTCTTTGGAAGGAATGATGCTAAAGCTGAAACTCCAGTATTTTGGCCACCTCATGCGAAGAGTTGACTCATTGGAAAAGACTCTGATGCTGGGAGGGATTGGGGGCAGGAGGAGAAGGGGATGACAGAGGATGAGATGGCTGGATGGCATCATTGACTCGATGCACGTGAGTCTGAGTGAACTCTGAGGGTTGGTGATGGACAGGGAGGCTTGGCGTGCTGCGATTCATGGGGTCGCAATGAGTCGGACACGACTGAATGAACTGAACTGAACTGAGTTGATTTTGTTGTTCACTCTACTGTAAGACATGTCTGAAACATTTCTACCAAAGCAAAATTTTGATAGAGCTATCATTACTATGAGTGCATATCTCTTAAAGGAAAGGTGAAAACAGGCTGAAAGTTCACAATCTATAGTTTAAAAGCATTTTTAACTATCATGACTGGGAGAGTTGAGACTACTAGCATCTGGTGGATAAAGGTCCAGTATGCTAGTCAACTTTCTACATTGCATGGGACACCCTCTTAGAACAAAGAATCACCTGATGTAAAAAAATATCAATAGTGACAAGGTTGAGAAACTCTGGCCTGGAAAGCAGATATGGTGCCATTTTTCTAAGTAATTTATGTACCTCAGTGAAATGAGTAAATTAGTTATTTTACCAGGCATATGAAGTCTTTGAAGCCACTACAAGATTAGTGACTTTCTTCAGAGGATTAACATGTTTATGGGAAAATTCCAGTCTATCCAGAAGAAGACAGATTAGAGTTTAAGATTACAGAGATGAGTCCTAGTTCAAAATTATGGAGCTTCTGATCATTGGTGCAGGGGCTTCCTTGGTGGCTCAGCAGTAAAGAATCCTCCTTCCAATGCAGGAGACACTGGTTTGACCCCTGGGTTGGGAAGATGCCCTGGAGAAGGAAATGACAACCCACTCTGGTATTCTTGCCTGGGAAATCCCATGGACAGAGGAACCTGGCAGGCTACAGCCCATGGGGTCACAGAGTGGGACATATCTTAGCAACAACAAATAGATGGTAAGGGGGCATATGTGTGTGTGCTCAGTCACTTCAGTTGTGGTACATGGTACTTGATAAATGGAAAAGCTAACATAAGCTCTTCACCAATTTTACCCAAATATTTTTATGTATGTTTTATGTTTTTTTCTATAAGCAAAAATCATTAGGAATAGGAACTCAGAAACATTCAGTTAAAAATTAATACTAAATTTAAATCTAAAATACTTTCTGCCTTCTTTTGTTGAGAGAATTCTCTTCCAGATTGATATAAGTCTAAAGTAGATATAAATCTCCAAGGAAAAAGTTTTCAACATTGAGCCTTCTGTAGACTCTTAGATTTACCCTGTGATACAGTCATATTTTACAAGTTTCGTAATTTCAGTTTCTTTTTTATAAAAGAGACTTTTCTCTGTTAGAAATCTCCTTTTTGAACCCAGAGGAAAGTCACAGTGCTAATATATCTTTTATAACCCTAAAGTATCTTTTAAAAGATATTTTTCACAAAAGGTAGAGGATTTATAAACACCTGGGAGTTGACTGTAATAACAGTCAGATGAATAGGGGAACAAGCTGGAATTTAGGAGGTAAACAACATGCTTTATTAATAGCATGGGAACACTAGTCTAAGATTCACTGACTGAGAGCACTCAATTTCCCTTAAGCTTTCTGTAGTCTGGTTGTATATTATTTCAGAATGTCAGTTTCGGCTACTGAAATAAAGGGGCCCTTTCTCTGTTGTCTTCTTTACGTGGAAAAATTTGAATGAGTCAGATGATTTAGTTAAAAGTGAAGAATATGTGAAATTTAAAAAAATATATCTGGGGTATTTAAAGTAATATGTTTTTTGAAGAGATGATATTCATTATTGATGAACTCCTAATATTTACATTCCATTCAGTTAGAAAGACTTCAAAACTATTAATATTTATAGTAAGACTTTTTCATAAAGCTCTCTAAAGTTTTAAAGAAACACTTCATTCTTCCTTAAATTGAATGGTTATAACTTTTTCAAAGAAACATCCTGGGAATTGTAGTGTGTCTCTTATTGACAGTAAGTCACAGTAGTTTCATTGTTTGTCTCATCTCTGTTCAATGATGTATTGTCAGCAGTCAGAAGTCAGAAAGAATAAAAGACCCATATAGATAATGCTTCTATAGCAGTGAGATTTCAGATAAGAGGAATAAAGAATACACAGACAATAAGCCTTTTTTATTGGGATTTGAATCATGATAAATTTTTAAAGGGTTATGTTTAAACTGTTGATAAGTAAGATGTCTTTAAAGATACTATGTAAGTCATATACCGTTGATAAAAATTTGCTTATGGCTTTGCTTTATGCTCACATATCAAAATATGGCAACATTTTCCCGTGAACAGTTGAGCTCAGTCATTTGTATGGATATGGTGAAGACTTGAATATTACTAGAAATTAGGTAAAGACAGTTTAAACCTTTATATTCAGACACTGCAGAGTCAAAAACAATTGGGGTTGAAGTTGCAGATGTATTTTTAGTCACTAATTGTTTTCATGTGTGAGTGTATGCAACATGGGGATGGTTTTATACCATTTTAGTTTTTTGTCTCTTTTGCTAATATTTTTTATTTAGCTTTCACTCAGTTATTTTTGTTCTATTTGTTTTCATACATTTTAAATTTTGTCCTGCCTCTTAGTGAATTGTCTGAGAGTAAAAATCTACCAATGGTTGTTTTGAAATTGTTCAAGTATTTACTTTTATAAAAATGGATGATTAAGACATTTAAAAATCATTTGAATGAATTTTTACATTTTCTCATGTAATTTTATTTTAAAACTTTGTATTTGAGGAATGTTGGCTATATTGCCTCTCTAAATATATTTTCACCATTTTCCTTGCATTTCTAATTTATAGGTTTCAAGTATCATTTTAAGTATAATTTCTGCCACTCATTTTGTAGTTGATGTAATACAATGTCTCCTTTCACAACTAAAGCTTTTGAAGGAATCATATGCAATCTCGGTCACATTGAGTGACATGTTTAGGCACAGAAAATGAAACTATGATGCTAAGAATCTAGTGTAAGTTTTCAAAACTATCTTGGAGTTTCTGAAAAATTTTCCCCAGATTTAAATTAAAATGTGGAAATGCTCAAAGGTGCAGTAAGGTGACAAAACTCCTCCATTGTGCACAATATTTCTAATTATTGAAAGTAAGTAGCTAGAAATCATTGTTGATCAACTTGACTTTTTTGAGTTACATTCATCATTATCCATTTTTGAGTCAACAGGCTCTTTTTCAACTATTTAATTTTGAATTAAATGCAATAGGCTATGTTTCTCAGTGCTAGCCCTGCCTGAAAATTATGTTTGGCTCATTAAAAAAATTATCCTGAGGAAATTACATTTTTTTCCTCTTTATTCATTGAGGTATTGTGTGGAATTATCTTAGAATTCTCAACTATACTTCAGAAATGAAAGATGTCTAAGAATATATTATTGAATAA
Organism: Bison bison bison; assembly: GCF_000754665.1. NCBI lineage: Eukaryota > Metazoa > Chordata > Mammalia > Artiodactyla > Bovidae > Bison > Bison bison. Next base: position 2,326,837 of record NW_011494933.1, read on the forward strand.
AAGTAGCACTTTTCCAGGAGCGTATGGTCAGTATTACATTGCTTTCATACAAGAAAAAAATGACTAAAAATGTCTATGTGCAGTTGATTATCATTTTCTCAGGATAGGAAATAGTAGTGATAGGAGTGTTCTACCAGCTCTGGGTCATCCTTCAGCCCCATCAAACTGACACATATAATTAATCATCATGTAGCCCCATATTGCAGGCTACTCAATTCAGTTTTGAGGAAAAATGATCTGCCTCATGATTGAACACTAAGACCTGATTTTAGTATACTTTGCCAGTAAAAGTCCATATAGTCAAGGCTATGGTTTTCCAGTAGTCATGTACCATGTGAGAGCTGGACCATAAAGAAGGCAGTGAAAGTCACTCAGTTGTATCTGACTCTTTGCAACCCCATGGACTATATATTCCATGGAATTCTCCAGGCCAGAATACTAGAGTTGGTAGCAGTTCCCTTCTCCAGGGGATCTTCTCAACCCAGGGATCTGACCCAGATCTCCCACATGGTAGGCAGATGCTTTACCAGCTGAGTCACCAGGGAAGCTCAAGCTCAAGATTACTGGATTGGGTAGCTATTTCTTTTCCAGAGGATCTTCCTGACCCAGGAATCAAACAGGGGTCTCCTGCATTGCAGGAGGATTCTTTACCATCTGAGCTACCAGGGAAACCTGTAAAGAAGGCAGAGTGCTGAAGAATTGATGCTTTCAAACTCTGTTGCTGGAGAAGACTCTTTAAAGTCACTTGGACTGCAAGAAGATCAAACCAGTCAATCTTAAAGGAAATAAACCCTGAATGCTCATTGGAAGGATTGATGCTGAAGCTGAAGCTCCAATACTTTGACCACCTGATAGAAATAGGTGACTCACAGGAAAAGCCCCTGATGTTGGGGGAAAATGAAGGCAGAAGAAGAGGGTGACAGAGAATGAGAGGTGGCATGGCATCACCAATTCAATGGACATGAACTTGAGCAAACTCTGGGAGATGGTGAGGGACAGGGAAGCCTAGCGTGGTACAGTCCATGGGATCACAAAGAGTTGGACACAACTGAGCAACAAAGCGGAGAACTAAGTATATGTTTAGTGGGGAAGGGAGGAGCATGGTGGGCTACAGTCCATGGGGTCACAAAGAGTCAGACACAACTTAGTGACTAAACAATAACAATTTAGTATGATAGCTAAAGTCTTGAAAGTGCAGATGAATAAGTGAAATAGTGTACAATATTCTTAGAGAGGGAGATTTGACAGCATAGGAAATAAAATGACCTTTAACTATTTTTATACATGTTTCCTTTCAGAATTTGAATAATTAGGAAAGAGGGAAAAGAGATCTTGATATTAATAGGGTAATCAGTATATTAGACTGTCTAAGAATATTATCAATAGAAGACCTATGAGATGAACTTACCTTACCAAATTTCACAGCATATGATACAGAATTCGTAATGTAATCAACATGATTTAGGTATAGACAAGTAAATGAATGAAGCAGAGAAAGCATCCAAAAAGAGATTTCAGGGTATGTGGAAAATTTATATTTAGTATAGCTGTTATCTCCATCAGTGAGAAAGAATGGGTTAGTTAATATATGTTGTTGGAAAAACTGTCAATCCATAAATAATTATATGAAACTAGACCTTATCTCAAGTCTTACACAGAAAATAAGTTTACAATGGATTAAATAATTAATATTTTTTAAAAAAAAACCTGAAATAACTTTCAAATAGTTTTGAAATTTAGCCCTTATTAAATGAGAAAACTTATTATTATTTTACAATATTGTATTGGTTTTGCCATACATCAACATGCATCCACCATGGGTATACACGTGTTCCCCATCCCGAAGCCCCTCCCACCTCCCTCCCCATACCATCCCTCTGGGTCATCCCAGTGCACCAGCCCCAAGCTTCCTGTATCCTGCATTGAACCTGGACTGGGGATTCGTTTCTTATATGATATTTTACATGTTTTAATGCCATTCTCCCAAATCATCCCCCTCTCCCTCTCCCACAGAGTCCAAAAGACTGTTCTATACATCTGTGTCTCTTTTGCTGTTTCGCATACAAGGTTGTTGTTACCATTTTTCTAAATTCCATATATATGCATTAGTATACTGTATTGATGTTTTTCTTTCTGGCTTACTTCACTCTGTGTAATAGGCTCCAGTTTCATCCACCTCATTAGAACTAATTCAAATGTATTCTTTTTAACAGCTGAGTAATGCTCCATTGTGTATATGTACCACAGCTTTCTTATCCATTCATCTGCTGATGGACATCTAGGTTGCTTCCATGTCCTGGCTATTATAAACAGTGCTGCGATGAACACTGGGGTACACATGTCTCAAAAACTCTTTATTTACAAGGACCCTATTTTGGTGTCTGACTATAGACTCTCAAAGCAGAAAGAACCCAGTGTATGATCACATTAGTTTCTTCTTGTCTAGGGGGGAAGCAGGGCACCCTTACAGATAGCAGGACTGCAGACTGGAATATGAAGGAGCAGAGAGGAGTAAGGACCTGGTGAACCCTGCATAAGGATGGTTTGTGTATTGAGATAGGCAGGTGACAAAAGGATATAGGAAAATCTGCACGGTTGTCCTACTTCCCTGCTGACTGCAAGATGGTACAGAAGAGGAGAGCAGAAAGAGCAGAGGGAATGAAAGCCCGGGCAACAGCACTCTTCAGATTCTCTTGCTCAGTGGAGGCCAAAAGACTCCAAAATGTTTCACGTGCTGCACATGAACCTGCTGGTGTCCTGGCTTTCTGAGCAGACACTTCCTTCTGCTATTTCTGCTGGTATTTCTGTAGCCTTTTGCTGCACAGCTGGTGTCACTGGCAATGTGTAAAAAGTAAATGGGCTCCATTCTTGAAGAAAAATAATTATTTCTGTGTTTTCATATACATCAGGAACAGAGGAGGGTGCCGGACTACTCCAGGGGGACAGACTGCATAGGAAGTTTGAACATTACATTGACTGAATAAAATGCCCCAAAATAACTCAGAGTGAGAAAAGAAAGGGGGAGAAATAATGACATGTTTAATCTACTAGTTATTTTTCCCCTTCCATTAGCGGAAATTAGAGTTTGTGAACAAGCTAATATTTATTATAGAAAATAAGTTCCTTTAGAGATATTTTTGCATGCATGGTTTCTACTTCATAAATATTAGTATCATTAGAACTTACTGGAGAATTGTTATTGCTTTTATTTCCCATTTCAATTTGTATATAAACTCTGAACAAAAGCTATTAGATATCAAAGAGGTAAACTCGTCTTAGAAACACTAGTCCTAGTCCCTATGTCTGTATAAAATTATACAATTGAAAATATTTGTTAGTTAATTTCTGTTTGATGTTAACTATATCACATATTTTGCCATCACCTAAAATGAGAAATATATAAAAAGGAAGAAAAATAAATATTATATATTTATAAAGAAAGCAAAATTTTGTTTTTAAGTGAAATTTGAAAAATAATCGGAAATCATAGTAAAAACATCCTTTGTCATATTTCTGTGACATTCTAAACTTCTGGCCTTTCCTTAATCTTTTTTATTGCTGATGACTTTCTTCAGTGTTTGTCAGGAAGTGGGGACTGAGGTTTTCTTCATGTCATTCTTTGTCTGTTGCTTTTATAGTTTTTCTATTTCTGATTGATCTCTCACATTATCGGTCCTGAGGCCCCTCTACATTGAGAAATGTAGATGATCAGTATGTTAGGAAAAGGCAGATCTTGGAGGGACCATTTGACTGTTTGTTTGTTTGTTTGTTTGTTTGTTTTTTAAGATAGCAGAGTCTTGAAAATTTTTGCTTCTTCATAAAGTCAATTCAATTCAGTTCAGTTCAGTCGCTCAGTCGTGTCTGACTCTTTGCAACCCTATGGACTGCAGCACGCCAGGCCTCCCCGTCCATCACCAACTCCCAGAGTTTACCCAAACTCATGTCCATTGAGTCAGTGATGCCATCTAACCATCTCATCCTCTGTCGTCCCCTTCTACTCCTGCCCTCAATCTTTCCCAGCATTAGGATCTTTTAAAATGAGTCAGCTCTTCACATCAGATGGCCAAATTATTGGAGTTTCAGCTTCAACATCAGTCCTTCCAATGAACATCCAGGACCAATCTCCTTTAGGATGGACTGGTTGGATCTCCTTGCAGTCCAAGGGACTCTCAAGAGTCTTCTCCAACACCACAGGAGCTGTGCCTAAATAGTTAAAGAATCATGGAAGAAGGAGCAAAACTGAAAAGAACAGCAACAAAACCCCCACATCATTAAGGAAGAGATTAAAACACAATTTGGGCCCCAAATTCCAGGTGAGAGGAAAAACCTGGAGGAGAAAATGCTCACATTTTTCTTTAACCTGAGGAAAGAAATAAATTGGAATGTTACTATATAGCATGCTCATGGGCATTTATGTTCCTCACTCATATGTAACAAATACCAAGTGGGCTTCCCAGTGGTTTAGTGGTAAAGAATCCAGCTGCCAACGCAGGATATATGGGTTTGATATCTGGGTCTGAAAGATATCCTGAAGAAGGTGATGGCAACCCACTCTAGTATTCTTGCCTGGGAAATCCCATGGATGGAGGAGCTTGGTGGGCTGCAGTCCCTGGAGTCACAAAAGAGTTGGACACAATTCAGCAACTAAACAGCAACAAGTGGAAACATTTAAAATGATTTGATATTCTGGATTTTAGTTCCAATCTAGCCCCACTCCAGTACTTTTGCCTAGAAAATCCCATGGGTGGAGGAGCCTGGCAGGCTGCAGTCCATGGGGTCTCTAGAGTCGGACACGACTGAGTGACTGCACTTTCACTTTTCACTTTAATGCATTGGAGAAGGAAATGGCAACCCACTCCAGTGTTCTTGCCTGGAGAATCCCAGGGACGGGAAGCCTGGTGGGCTGCTGTCTCTAGGGTCGCACAGAGTCGGACACAACTGAAGCAACTTAGCAGCAGCAGCAGCAGACCCTTTCATATGCAATACTAAAGAATTAGTGAAAGTGAAAGTGTTAGTCACTTGGTTGAGCCTGACTCTTTGTGACCCCATGGATGGTAGCCTGCCAGGCTCCTGTGTCCATGGAATTCTCCAGGTGAGAATACTGGAGTGGGTTGCCATTCTCTTCTCCAGATCTTCCTGACCCAAGGATCGAGCCTAGGTCTCCTGCATTGAAGGCAGATTCTTTACTGTCTAAGCCACCAGGGAAGTCCAAAGAATTAGTAAATTTCATATAATTAAGTGAGAAAATATACTCTTCCAGAAGAGAACAAAAGTAGGTGAATAGGAGCTCCTAAAAGTCTTAATGGCTGGGTTCCTGAGTATTGTGTACTTAATTTTGACATTAAGTTACTCAAGGATCTGAATTTTCAATACCTGTCCTAACACAAGATCCAGTTCTATTCATCCAAAGCATGATTTTGAGAAAAGACTGCATTACTTGCCAAAGCCTTATTTATATTTTTGTTTATTGTTTATACAGATTCTGAGTGTAAGAATAATTATATAATTTTAGGGAAGATAAATTTGAGGACCAGAGAGATTAAATAAGCTACTGAAGGTCACACATACAGTATTTGATGGAAAAAAAAATATTCAATGCCTACTACTTTTCCTAAATCACAATGTACTTTGGGATAAAAGCGTTACTCTTCAAGCACCTAGTGTAATATTTATAATTCACAAAAATTCATTGATTGATTACATAAATGAATGATTTATTGATATATTCCAAGTTAGATTTTCTTTGACATCCATGCTGCTGCTGCTGCTAAGTCGCTTCAGTCGTGTCCGACTCTGTGCGACCCCATAGACAGGAGCCCACCAGGCTCCCCCGTCCCTGGGATTCTCCAGGCAAGAGTACTGGAGTGGGGTGCCACTTTCTGTACAATGTATTTACTATTTTCGTAACAATATTTGAATAAGAAAAATAAAATAATACCCTAATTTTAGAGTATGCTCAGCTTCCCCAAATAGAGAAGTTAATTTGCATTTAAGACACTTGGAATTTTTTGTTTCCAAATTTGTCATATTTTTTCTTTGACCTCTTTTCCTAATCAGCTTCTCTATTCCTTCCACCTTATGTTTGGCTTATAGAGAGAGAGGTAAGTAGGGAAAATCACCTTTTGTATAATAACTGAGGCCTTAATGCCCATTTCATTCCTCAATCCATGGAACAACAAGTCCAGTTTTGGAAACCAACCTCAGATCCAAGAGTGGGTCCTCACTAGTTAAGCCCAGTCACAATACCCATCTTTCTTGTCTGTGTTTGGTTCCGTGGTAAGAAAATGGTTAACTCAGCAGGACTGGCTTGCTCTGACCTGCATATTCCAGAGAAGGGTGTTTGGTCAGCTGTCTGGAAGATAACCCCTGAGTCCTTGGAATATTCTGCCTAAGAGGTTTACCTGAGGCCTTGTTGTATGAGTGAATACATATATCACAACCATATGATGGATCATGGATGCAGGTGATTTTGTGTGATTAGCTGAGGTCAGTCATATGGGGTACTGCCCCTGTGATGCTGTGGCTTGTATGAACTTTCCAAGTTGGCAGCTATTTTTTTTTTTTCTTTTGTGCACTTGCTAGGAGTATTAAGCCCACCCCCTGGTGACTTAGATGGGAGCTATTTCCAGAATTGCTGGAAATATGTGCTGTTTTTTCCTGGACTCTGCCACATGAACTCTTTCTTTTTGCTGATTTTAACTTGTACCCTTTCACTGTAATAAATCATTTAAGAGCTACTGATTTCTGTGAGTCCTTCTATAGAGTCATCAAAACTGAGGGTTGTCCTGTGGACTCCTGACACATTCAGAAGTCCAACTCATGCTATTCATTGCAGTGTTTACTCCTTAGAATTAAATAAGCATGTAACCTTAGAGGGCTTCCCAGGTGGTGGTAGCGGTAAAGACCTCAGCTACCAATGTAGAAGACATAAGAGATGCAGATTCCATCCCTGGGTGGGGAAGAGTCCCTGGAGGAGGGCATGACAGCCCACTCCAGTATCGCCTGGAGAGTCCCTTGAACAGAGGAGCCTGGTGGGCTAAGGCCATGGGGTCACAGAGAGTTGGACACGACTGAGCGACTAACACACGCAGTATTTTTCGGCCCAATCGGAATACAAAACTTAAATATCAGACTACCACTAGATTTTGTGTTATTTAAATATTAAGCCAGTGAGTTTTACTTTTGTTGCTTTTTTTTCTCTCTTAGCGCCAGAAAACATTGTAAGTGAAACACACAGGATATATTATTCAATAAGTAGTTCATTTTGGGTTCAATGTTATTTCAAATGGAGAAATTATATGACCTTTAGTATTACCAGAGTTTAAGAGGCTATAAGGCTCTTTTTAAGGTAACATGCTGGTAATTGGATTGCCTCTTTAAATATAGATCAAATATAGATCAACATTTTTAACTATTATAGAGTATCAAACTTGTGTTTGTGAGTGTGTGTATGCCTCTATGTGTGTATAATTTGTATATAATCCTTGGAAGGAAAGTTATGACCAACCTAGATAGCATATTCAAAAGCAGAGACATTACTTTGCCAGTAGAGGTCCACCTAGTTAAGTCTATGGTTTTTCCAGTGGTCATGTGTGGATGTGAGAGTTGGACTGTGAAGAAAGCTGAGCACTGAAGACTTGATGCTTTTGAACTGTGGTGTTGGAGAAGACTCTTGAGAGTCCCTTGGACTGCAAGGAGATCCAACCAGTCCATTCTGAAGGAGAGTAGCCCTGGGATTTCTTTGGAAGGAATGATGCTAAAGCTGAAACTCTAGTACTTTGGCCACCTCATGCGAAGAGTTGACTCATTGGAAAAGACTCTGATGCTGGGAGGGATTGGGGGCAGGAGGAGAAGGGGATGACAGAGGATGAGATGGCTGGATGGCATCACTGACTTGATGGACGTGAGTTTGAATGAACTCTGG
>NW_011494933.1:2334860-2361987 GCF_000754665.1 Bison bison bison
TCATTGGAAAAGACTCTGATGCTGGGAGGGATTGGGGGCGAGGAGGAGAAGGGGATGACAGAGGATGAGATGGCTGGATGGCATCACTGACTTGATGGACGTGAGTTTGAATGAACTCTGGGAGTTGGTGATGGACAGGGAGGCCTGGTGTGCTGCAATGCATGGGGTCGCAAAGAGCCAGACACAACTGAGTGACTGAACTGAAGAAATATATGTATTTTCCCCAAATGAGAAATTGTGGCACTGGTAAGGTATCTAGATTCTAAATAAAAATCTGCAGAGGTTGCTTCAGCTATAACGCTTTTCAAATTAAAAAAATATTGCTTGTTAATGATGTTAACCCTGTAATTTGCATTCCTATTGTCAATACCAGTAACAACAGCAAACACATTATTTCTGCAAAATATCCTTTGCAGCATTCAGATTTAAAAAGCAAACTGAGCAGAAATAATTAAACAGGGCAAACTTTAAAAAGAATGTTAGAAGGAACATTTTATATGAATACAATCTATTTTGTATTTTATGTAAAATATATATTTTATTATTAGCAAAAGTTTAGTTTCCTTTGGACAGGGGAAAATAGAATGACCCAAGTGTCCATTCCACTGTGCCAACAAGGAGAGACACATATGTTTATTGAAATATTCTTTAAACCACTTTTTCTTTGATCTTTAATACTGAATTTTTAAAGACAACCCCACAAGTTGTGTAGCAACTAGCTGGTGATAATTTGTATATTTATATATCATAAAAAGCATAATGTATTGTGACACTTGTAAAGTATTATATCAGATAGTAAGTTAAAATGGGCAGATTTTAAAGGATATTTTCTTACATTTTCTTAATGTGAATAGTTTAAAGTTAATTGAGTTTGGCATTTAGATAATCCAGCTAAAAGACCACATTTTTCCCCCTCCATTGTTATAAGCTTTACTTTCTCCCTGCCCTTCCTCTTCCTACTCCTCATCTCTTCCTCATCTTCTTGAATTTGCATTTAAATACATTACATGCTCTAAGAACATATTTACATATCTAAGGCAAAATCTTAGTTATAAGATTTTTTATCTTAATTTTTCAAAGAGTTCCCAAATGCTCATTTAATATCAACTTCTGAAGGACTTTCTTTAGACTCAACAGTTTTTGTTTTATTTATGCTTGAAGAAAATATTTAATTCTGCCTGTTGGAATAAATTCTATTAAAATATACTCTTTCTTAGGAATCGAAAGTTGGTCCTATTTGGAGAAAGGCATTATCTATACATGAGAAAAGTATAGAATAATTATAAAGCAAACTAGAACATACAAGAATAGTGCCAGAGGAAATTGATCATACACTAAATTTTATTAGTAGGTTGGTTTCATATCTGTTTATTTAAATCTACAAAACAAAGACTAAAATGATATACATGCACTTTTTTACATATATATAATTTCATTATTCTGATATATGAATATAATAAGAACTATTGTTATTGTTGTTCAGTTGCTAAGTCATGTCTGGCTGTTTGCCATAGCATGAACTGCAGCATGCCAGGCTACCTTGTCTTTTACTATCTCCCTGACTTTGCTCAAACTCCTGTCCATTGAATCAGTGATGGCATCCAACCAGCTCATCTGTCAGTCACTTATATTCTTGTCCTCAATCTTTTGCAACATCAGGATGTCAGCTCTTTGCATCAGGTGGCCAAAGTATTGGAGCTTCAGCACCAGCCCTTCCAATGAATATTCAGGATTGATCTCCTTTAGGATTGACTGGTTTGATCTGCTTGCAGTCCAAGAAACTCTCAAGAATCTTATCCAGCACCATAATTAGAAAGAGTCACTTTTTTGGCACTCAGCTTTCTTTATGGTCCACTCTCACATCTGTACATGACTACTGGAAAAAACATAGCTTTGACTAGACATATTTTTGTCAGCAAAGTGATACCTCTGCTTATTAATACACTGTCTAGGTTTGTCAGGCTTCCCTTGTGGCTCAGCTGGTAAAGAATCGCCTGCAATGTGGGAGACATGGGTTTGATCCCAAGGTTGGGAAGATCCCTTGGAAAAGGGAAAGGCTACCCACTCTAGTATTCTGGCCTGGAAAATTCCATGGGATTTCTAGTCCATGGGGTCACAAAGAATTGGATATGATAGAGTGACTTTCACTTCACTAGCTTCATCAATGAGAACTACACTAATTCTTAAATTTAAGAAGGTGGTGATAAAGACTCTCTCCTTTGCTAAATTTTAGTCATGTTCCTCAAATCATTTGTTTTTGACTAGGCTTCAGTCTTGGCCCCTGTCCTGTCCTTGAGCTGTCTGTTCAGTCTTAACAAAGAATCCTGCTGTCTACCCCAACACACAACACTGATATCTGATCACTCATGATATCAAGTTCCATGCCCCACTTTTGATATATAAATACTTTGTCTGCCTTTGACAAGAACGTATTAGGCCACCTTAACAAGAATGCCCTACCCTAAGCATATTCTTTTAGTGATTTTCAATCCACTCAACTTCTTACTCTGTTCATTGAATACAAATTCCCACCTATATTTGCTGTATTCAGATTTGACCACAGTTTTCTCTGTTGCAATAATCATGACCACTATTGCAGTTGCCTGAAATAAAAGCTGACTTATCTTCCTAAACAAGTTTCAGAATTATCTTGATCTATAATATTAGCTAGTGTTGAGGGATTCAGTGAATGAATAACAAGTAAGAAGAAGTCCTGAATTTTATGCCAAATTATAAACTGGAGCTTAGAATTCACACTCTAACACTTAGTTTCAGTTCAGTTCAGTCGCTCAATCGTGTCCGACTCTTTGCGACCCCATGAATCGCAGCATGCCAGGCCTCTCTGTCCATCACCATCTCCCAGAGTTCACTCAGACTCATGTCCATGGAGTCAGTGATGTCATCCAGCCATCTCATCCACTATTGTCTCCTTCTCCTCCTGCCCCCAATCCCTCCCAGCATGAGAGTCTTTTCCAATGAGTCAACTCTTCACATGAGGTGGCCAAAGTACTGGAGTTTCAGCTTTAGCATCATTCCTTCCAAAGAAATCCCAGGGCTACTCCCCTTCAGAATGGACTGGTTGGATCTCCTTGCAGTCCAAGGGACTCTCAACAGTCTTCTCCAACACCACAGTTCAAAAGCATCCATTCTTTACTGCTCAGCTTTCTTCACAGTCCAACTCTCACATCCATACATGACCACTGGAAAAACCATAGCCTTGACTAGATGGACCTTTGTTGGTATAGTAATGTCTCTGCTTTTCAATATGCTATCTAGGTTGGTCATAACTTTTCTTCCAAGGAGTAAGTGTCTTTTAATTTCGTGACCGCAGTCACCATCTGCAGTGATTTTGGAGCCCCAAAAAATAAAGTCTGACACTGTTTTCACTGTTTCCCCATCTATTTCCCATGAAGTGATGGGACCAGATGACATGATCTTCATTTTCTGAATGTTGAGTTTTAGCCAACTTTTTCAGTCTCCTCTTTCACCTTCATCAAGAGGCTTTTTAGTTCCTCTTCACTTTCTGCCATAAGGGTGGTATCTTCAATAAAGTTCATTCAGTATTTTTTTTTTTGCAAAATAGAAAACAAAATGCTAAGAAATAGAAGAAAACAATAGAATGGGAAAGACTACAGATCTCTTCAAGAAAATGAGAGATACCAAGGAAATATTTCATGAAAAGGTGGGCACAATAAAGGACAGAAGTGGTATCAACCTAACAGAAGCAAAAGATATTAAGAGGTGGCAAAAATACACAGAAGAACTATGCAAAAATACACAGAAGAATGATACAAAAAATATCTCCATGACCCAGATAATCACGATGATGTGATCACTAACCTAGAGCCACACATCCTGAAATGGAATTCAAGTGGGCTTTAAGAAGCATCCCTATAAACAAAGCTCGTGGAGGTGATGGAATTCCAGTTGAGCTATTTCAAATCCTAAAAGATGATGCTATGAAAGTGCTGTACTCAATATGCCAGCAAATTTGGAAAACTCAGCAGTGGCCACAGGACTGGAAAAGGTCAGTTTTCATTCCAATCCCAAAGAAAAGCAATGCCAAAGAATGCTCAAACTACTGCACAATTGCACTCATCTCACACATTAGCAAATTAATGCTCAAAATTCTCCAAGCCAGGCTTCAACAGTACGTGGACTATGAACTTCCAGATGTTCAAGCTGGCTTTAGAAAAGGCAGAGGAACCAGAGATCAAATTGCCAACATCTGTTGGATCATTGAAAAAGCAGGAGAGTTACAGAAAACATCTGCTTTGTTGACTATGCCAAAGCCTTTGACTCTGTGGACCACAACAAATTGTGGAAAATTCTTAAAGAATCTGGTACACCTGGCCACCTGACCTGCCTCCTGAGAAATCTGCATGCAGGTCAAGAAGCAATGGTGAAAACTGGACATGGAACAACAGACTGTTTCCAAATCAGGAAAAGAGTACTTCCAGGCTGTATATTGTCACCCTGTTTATTTAACTTATATGCAGAGTATATCATGGGAAATGCTGGACTGGATGAAGCACAAGATGGAATCAGGGTTGCCAGAAGTATCAATAACTTCAGATATGCAGATGACACCACACTTAAGGCAGAAAGCAAAGAAGAATTAAAGAGCCTCTTGATGAAAGTGAAAGAGGAGAGTGAAAAAGTTGGCTTAAAACTCAACATTCAGAAAACTAAGAGCATGGCATCCAGTCCCATCACTTCATGGCAAATAGATGGGGAAATAGTGGAAACGGTAACAGACTTTATTTTTTTGGGCTCCAAACTCACTGCAGATGGTGACTTCACCCATGAAATTAAAAGATTCTTGCTCCTTGGAAGAAAAATTATGACCAACCTAGACAACATATTAAAAAGCAGAGACATTGCTTTGCCAACAAAGGCCCATCTAGTCAAAGCTATGGTCTTTCCAGTAGTCATATATGGATGTGAGAGTTGGATTAGTGTCCAAGAGTTGAGGCTTTTGAACTGTGGTGTTGGAGGAGACTTTGAGAGTCCCTTGGACTGCAAGGAGGTCCAACCAGTCCATCCTAAAGGAAATTAGTGCTGAATACTCATTAGAAGGACTGATATTGAAGCAGAAACTCTAATACTTTGGCCTTCTGATGTGAAGAACTGACTCATTTGAAAAAACGCGGATGCTGGGGAAAATTGAATGTGGGAGGAGAAGGGGATGACAGAGGATGAGGTGGTTGGATGGCATCACCCACTTGATAGATATGAGTTTGAGTAAACTCCAGGAGTTGGTGAAGGACGGGGAGGCCTGCCGTGCTGCAGTCCATGGGGTCGCAAGGATTCAGACACGACTGAGTGACTGAAATGAACTAATTTTTTTTTTTTTTGACAAAATGGAAAATACAATGTCACATCCCATTCTATCTATAAAGTGTTGTTGTTCCATCACAAAATTGTGTCTGAGTCTTTGTGACCTCATAGACTATAGGACCCCAGGTTCCACTGTTCTCTGTATCACCCTGAGTTTCTTAATATTCATGTCTACTGAATTGCTGATGCTGTCTATCCATCTCATCCTCTGCTGCCCCCTTCTCCTTTTGCCTCAATCTTTCCCAGCATCGGGGTCTTTTCCAATGAGTTGGCTCTTTGCATTAAGTGGCCAAAGTATTAGAACTTCAGCTTCAGCAACAATCCTTCCAATGAATATTCAGGGTTGATTTCATTTAGGAATATGTGGTTTGGTCTCCTTGCAGCCCAAGGGACTTTAAAGAGTCTTCTCCAGCACCACAATTAAAGTGCATGAATTCTTTGATGCTCAACCTTCTTTACGTTCCAATTCTCATATGCCTATAATGAAATGATAGCTTTGACTATATGGACTTTTGTTAATAAAGTGATGTCTCTGCTTTTTAATACGCTGTCTAGGTTTGTCATAGCTTTCTTCCAAGGAGCAAGCTGATTTTAATTTCATGGCTGCAGTCACTGTCAGCAGTGATTTTCGAGCCCAAGCAAGTGAAGTCTGTCACTGCTTCCATATTTTTCCCTTCCACTTGCCATGGAGTTGATCTCTGATCTTAGCTTTTGCCATGTTGAGTTTCAAGCCAGCTCTTTCACTCTCCTCTTTTACCCTCATCAACAGACTCCTTAATTCCTCTTCACTTTCAGCAGTTAGAGTGGTATCATCTGCCTATATGTGGTTGTTGATATTTCTCCCTACCATCTTAATTCCAGGTTGTGATTCATCCATCTTGGAGTTTTGCATGATGTACTCTGCATGCATGCCTACTAAGTTGCTTCAGTTGTGTCCTACTCTCTGTGACCCTATGGACTGTAGCTCCCCAGGGATTTTTAAGGCAAGAATACTGGAGTGGGCACCTTGCCTCTTCCCAACCCAGGGATCTTCCCAAAGCAAAGTAAAGCAAAGTGAAGTCTTTCAGTTGTGTCTGACTCTTTGCGACCCCATGGACTGTACCCTACCAGGCTCCTCAATCCACAGAGTTCTCCAGGCAAGAATACTGGAGTGTGTTGCCACTTCCTTCTCCAGGGGATCTTCCCGACCCAGGGATCGAACCTGGGTCTCCCGCATTACAGGCAGACAGACGCTTTACTGTCTGAACCACCAAAACTATGTCTCTTATATCTTCTGCTTTGGCAGGCAGGTTCTTACCCCTAATGCCACCGGGGAAGCCAATGATGTATCCTGCCTAAAAGTTAAATAATAAGGGTGACAATATACAGACTTGTCATACTCCTTTCCCAGTTTTTTGAACCAGTCAGTTGTTCAATAATCAGTTCTAATGTTTGCTTCTTGACCTGCAAAAAAAGTGTCTCAGAAGGCCAGTAAGGTGGCCTGGTATTCCCATCTCTTTAATAACTTTCCACAGTTTGTTGTGACCCACACAGCCAAAGGAATAAAGCAGAAGTAGATATTTTTCTGGAATTCCCTTGTTTCTTTATGATCTAATGAATGTTGACAATTTGATCTCTGGTTCCTCTGCCTCTTCAAAACCCACCTTGTACATCTGAAAGTTCTCAGTTCATGTACTGCCTGAAGGACTTTGAGCATAACCTTGCTAGTGTGTGAAATGAATGGAATTGTATGGTAGTCTGAACATTCTTTGGCATCCCCCTTCTTTGGGATTGGAATGAAAACTGACTTTTTCCTGTCCTGTGACCACTGCTGAGTTTTCCAAATTTGCTGGTATATTGAGTGCAGCACTTTCACAGTATTGTCCTTCTGTATTTTAAACAGCTCAGCAGGAATTCCATCACCTCTACTAGCTTTGTTTGTAGTAATGCTTCCTAAGGCTCATCTGACTTCATACTCCAGGATGTCCAGCTCTAGGTGAGTGACTACACCATCTTGATTATGTGGGTCATTAAGACCTGTTTTGTATAGTTCTTCTGTGTATTCTTGACACTTCTGCTTAATCCCTTTGCTTATATTAGGTTATTACAATTTCTGTCCTTTATAGTGCCTATCCTTAAGTGAAATAGTCCCTGGATAACTCTAATTTTCTTGAGGAGATCTCTAGTCTTTCCCATTCTATTGTTGTCCTCTATTTTTTTGCACTGTTGATTGAAGAAGGGCTTCTATTTCTCCTTGCTATTCTCTGAACTCTGCATTCAGTTTAGTATAGCTTTCCCTTTCTCCCTTGCCTTCCACTTCTCTTCTATTCTCAACTATTTGCAAAGGCTCCTCGGGCAACCTCTTTGCCTTCTTGCATTTCTTTTTCCTTTGGGATGGTTTTCTCATCACCTCCTGTACAATGTTATAAACCTCTGTCCTTAATTATTAAAGCATTCTATCAGATCTAATCCCTTGAATATGTCACCTCCACTGTATAATAATAAGGGATTTGATTTAGGTAATATCTGAATGACTTAGTGGTTTTCCATACTTTCTTTAATTTAAACCTTATTTTCTCAATAAAGTGCTCATGATCTGAGCCACAGTCAGCTTCAGATCTTCTCTTTGCTGACTGTACAGAGCTTCTCCATCTTTGGTTGCAAAGAGCATAGTCAGTCTGATTTGAGTACTGATAGTCTAATGAATGTCCATGTGTACAGTCATCTCTTATGATGTTGGAAGAGGGTATTTACTATGACCAGTGTGTTCTCTTGACAAAACTCTTTTAGCCTTCGCTCTGTTTCATTGTCTACCCCAAAGCCAAATTCGTTTGTTATTTCAGGTATCTGTTGACTTCCTTGTTTTGCATTCCAGTCCCCTATGATGAAAAGGATATATATTTTTTTGGTGTTAGTTCTATAAGGTGTTGTAAGTTTTCATAGAACTGGTCAACTTCAACTTCTTTGGCATCAGTCATTGGGGCATAGACTTGGGGTTACTGTAATGTTTAATGGTTTGCCTTAGAAATGAACCTAGATCATTCTGTCATTTTTGAGATTGCACACAGGTACTACATCTTGGACTCTTTTGTTGACTATGAGGGCTACTCTATTTCTTCTAAAAGTATATCCACTTTAATTTTGCACTGCCATAGTATTTTCTACAGTGTTCCCGCTTTCAAACATTATTAAGTAAATTTAACAATAATTGTAGTTTAACTATTGGTTAAGCTAAGAAATTTAGACAAGTATTTAATTTGGGCAAGTCTCCTTCTGGGTCTGAATTTCCATTTACCTATCTGAAATAATGTAGTGAAGCACTTGGATGAAATTATTCCTATAGTTCATTCATTTGAAATCTGAAGCTTATTGACTTTATAAAGAAATATGAAAATACTCCCAAAGAAGGATGTTTCCTCTAGGAAAGTGTCTTGATGCAGGATATATACAATCCTTCTGCAACTTAACATGTATCTATCAGATAAAAGGCCAGGAATATACACTTTCCATAATTGATTTGTTTAAAAGAAACAAATACAACTCTGTGTAAGGTGACAGTTTTCTCACAAATCACCTGAAAATTGGGAAAATTTTGAACTAAATGAGTAGTTAGCTTACAACCAGATTTGTTCTTACTTCACAGAATTAAAAGGGCTCTGGAGTTATGTATGGGTTAGATAGAGAGAGAAAATGTTAATCTGCCTTTGGAACTAAAAGTTAGTTCACTCCAGGTTTTATTTCCTTTACCTGTGTGAATGACTATTTAGAAAGGGATCTTTTGTCTTAAAATAGTAATTCCAATCAACATTTTGTCATAAATACCAAAATAATGCAAGTAGTAAAATCAAAACAAGAATATAAATTTTGTTTATACTGATATAGTGATATTATTTATTCCCCCTGAAACTAATCACATACATTTACTGAAAACACAATTACACATAAAGTATAGTCATTAATAAGAATGACAATATGGCAAATGTGTCTAAAGTTGTGCAGTTACTGCTCATTGTACACTTTGTAGTAGTCAGCTTTCAGGTCCGCATTCTTTATCCAATAGATAAATAATTACAGTGATTTAAGATTGTGAATATTTATACCAATTTATACCAATGTATTTATACCAATAAGACAAATCATCTCATTAAATATACATTTTTTGGTTATTGTTTAAAAAAAAATCCAAAATCACTGCAGATGGTGACTGCAGCCATGAAATTAAAAGACACTTGCTCCTTGGAAGGAATGTGATGACCAACCTAGATGGCATATTAAAAAGCAGAGATGTTACTTTGCCAACAAAGATCTGTGAAGTGAAAGCTATGGTTTTTCCAGTAGTCATGGACAGATATGAGAGCTGGACAAAAAAGGGTCAGCACCAAAGAATTGATGCTTTTGAACTGTGGTGTTGGAGAAAACTTTTGAAAGTCCCTTCGACTGCAAGGAAATCAACCCTGAATATTCATTGGAAGGACTTATGCTGATGCTGAAGCTTCAATACTTTGGCCACCAGATGGGAAGAGCCAACTCATTGGAAAAGACCCTGATTCTGGGAAAGACTGAAGGCAGGAGGAGAAGGGGATGACAGAGGATGAGATAGTTGAATGGCATCACTGACTCAATGGTCATGAGTTTGAGCAAACTCTGGGAGTTGGTGATGGACAGGCAAGACTAACATGCTGCAGTCCATGGGGTCATAAAGAATCAGACAAGACTGAGCAGCTGACCAACAAAACAAAAAGGAAATTGATCAACATGGAAAACTACTTAACACTCTATTTGCCAATGACTTTTGGCTATTAAGTACCTGGAGACATACAGACACACAGGCACACACACATCTCAAACCTAGCATCAAAGAATTACTGACATCAGTGAAGACATTCAGAAGAATGGGCTGTAGGTTGTGAGTTAAATTCCAAAACAAATTATGAAACAGTTTAAATAAATAAAGACACATTGAAAAAACTACAAAACTCACCAAATAACTCTTTCAAAGTAGTCACTGTTTATTCGCATGAACAACCTAGATAATTATTTTTAAAAACTGATATAAGGTAAACTTTCAGAAGTAATGGACACAAATTTATCATTTAATGTATATTCTTTCTTCAGAATATATGCTTAATTGTAAAGTTCAGATTTTTCATTGTTCAATATTTTTCTTTATGGAAAATAATTCAAATGTAAAGTCTTGAAGATAAAAGAAGTTGATTATTTACCACATAAAAATTAAAAAAACAAACAAAACAAAACTTAAGTTTGTTTGTAGAATGAGTAACATAAATAGTTGATATCTTAGTCCTTTTGAGCTGCTATAACAGAATGCTATAGACTGGATGACTTACAAACAACTGAAATGAATTTCTCGTAGTTCTGGCGGCTATGACTTTAAGATCAAGGTACCAACAGATTCAGTGTATCCTGAGGGCCTGCTTCCTGGTTCATAAAAGTCTGTTTCTTTTTTTGGGGGGAGGGGGTAGGGTGGGCTGTGTCATCATGTGATGATTACAGGAACTAACTAGGATTTTTTTTTTTTTTTTTAACAAGGGCAATAATCCAATTTATGAGTGTTTGGTTTCACAAGGTCCAAAATCTTATTGAGATAGTTCTAAATTTGAATAAGTAATGTCTTTATTACATATGTGCCTGCTGTCATTAGAAATTTGAAGGTACTTATTAAGACTTTGTGGAGAAGACAATGGCAACTCACTCCAGTACTCTTGCCTGGAGAATCCCATGTACTGAGGAGCCTGGTAGGCTACAGTCCATGGGGTCGCTAAGAGTCAGACACGACTGAGCGACTTCACTTTCACTTTTCACTTTCATGCATTGGAGAAGGAAATGGCAACCCACTCCAGTGTTCTTGCCTGGAGAATCCCAGGGACAGAGGAGCCTGTTGAGCTGCCGACTATGGGGTCACACAGAGTCGGACATGACTGAAACGACTTATTAGCAGCAGCAGCAGCAGCATTAAGATTTTGAAGTTCCTCAAACAATACTTTACCTCTAATTCTAGCTAACAGACAAGGTAGTTTCAGGAAGGTAATTCCTGAACTCAACAGCTTAGGGAAAGAATAAGATTGAAGCTCAGTTACATTGACTATTGTTGCCACATCAGTCTTTTCAAAAGAGAAAAATAAACCTTGATAATTTTCCTCCTTTTTCTCCTTCTAAAGATTGTATTTAATATTTTGTAGTTTGTTTGTCATTATAGTACGTGTGTGTGTGTATATATATGTATATATGTGTGTGTGTATATATATATAATATCATCATGTTTTCTTTTCCTCTTACAGCACTTTAAAGAGTGGATTACCTCTTCATAATATTATATTTTAAATGTATGAATTCATCTGATCTAATATTTTTTTTTGCTTTGTCTCATAAGCACTGTATATTTTCAGATCCAAATTGCAGTTCCATAGTAACTTTCTCTGGAAAGCTAAAATTCCTATGACTTTCTGAATATTAGAAATTACTTAAAAATACTGAGTTATACCTATGATACCTATCTTTTTGTAGTAATTGATGACAGACTACTAACTAATATATCTTTGGGATCTTAAAAGACTTGTAGGTGACAAAAGGCAAATTGGATAAATTGGACTACATAAAAAAAAAGTGTCAGAAGATACAGTCAATAGAGTGAAAAGGTAACCCACAGAATGTGAGAATATATTTGTAAATCATATATTGTATAAAGTTAATAATAAGAATGTAGAAAGAGCTCCTGCAACTCACCAATAACAGAAAACAACCCAATAAAAAATGGACAGAGGACTTGAATAGATATTTATCCAAAGAAGATGTAAAAGTAGTCAGTGTACACATGAAAATTTGCTCGACATTGATCAAGTGGTGAGGAATCCACCTGCAATGCAGGAGATGCAGGTTTGATCCCTGGGTCAGGAAGATTCCTGGAGAAGGAAATGGCAAACCACTCCAGTAGTTTTGCAGCCTGGAAAATCCCATGGACAGAGGAGGATGGAGGGCTATAGTGCAGGGTTGCAAAGACACGACTAAGCACTGGTTGGATGGATACTTATGACAATCGATTTTGCAAATTGAAAGGCCATTAAAAACTCCAAAGAAATTTTGGAACACTATGTTTTGTTACATGTTTTTATTAACTTATATATTAAATTTTTTATTTTATAATTTTTGGTATTAAGTTTTTAAACAGGGTCATCCATATAAGGTTTACATGTTAAATTATTGTCTTTGTATTAGTTAAGTAGATAATTCTGTTTTCTAACCATGTCACAAATATATATTAACAATCTCAGACTTATTGGCAGTCAGTGCTATCAGTGTCATAAACCCAATCCTGAATCCAGCAGTATTTTGCATCTTTAAACCATATGCAAAATATTATAGTCCAGTGAATCACCAACTAGTTTGGTTAATTATCTCTACCTAGATATGAAAATATGACAATTCAAAATCTTGTCCACTAGAAGGTTTATCATTTCTTGATAATTATTTACATATCTTCTTTTCTTATTCAAGATAAACCTCCTGAAAGCAGTTGTCTTCATTTTCTGTCTTTAAGATCCTTCAAATGTTTTCCACAAAATGTCCTTTAGTACCTATACAATGTATGTCATCAAGGACAGAGATTATACCACAAACAGATTTCTTACCAGCTATTAAATAATTTATCAAAGGGTAGCAACTGCTATTCACTATGAAGCTTGGCAGATGTGAAGCCACATGGTAACTGGTGAAAAAAATCTCATTGCATTCTTCCTTAGTGATAACTATGGTTCTATTTTGAAGAAAAGTCCCACACAAGGATTTCATATTCTCTGAAACATTTTATTGATATCAGTAGGCTACCCACTAATATAAATTAAAATCTGGGAAAATGTTTCTAAAGCTGTAACATAATTATACAGACTTCTGGAAGAAAATCTCAATGCTTTATAGTTTGTCTCAAATATAGTCATCGGATACTAAATGGTGTGAATATATTTGTTACATTTCCTTGTTATTTTTATTCCAAGTTACATTTTAGGCCTCAAATATACATATTTTTAAATGTTCTTTAAGTAAAAACCTAAGTTCATATGGAAAGAAAGATAGAAGGAAACTATAAGCTTTTATTTAGTTGCTTATTTGTTTATTTTTTTTTTCTGGGAGGCAATTTCTTTAATTTTATTTTATTTTTAAACTTTACATAATTGTATTAGTTTTGCCAAATATCAAAATGAATCCACCACAGGTATACATGTGTTCCCCATCCTGAACCCTCCTCCCTCCTCCCTCCCCATACCATCCCTCTGGGTCGTCCCAGTGCACTAGCCCCAAGCATCCAGTATCGTGTATCGAACCTGGAGTGGCAACTCGTTTCTTACATGATATTTTACATGTTTCAATGTCATTCTCCCAAATCTTCCCACCCTCTCCCTCTCCCACAGAGTCCATAAGACTGTTCTATACATCAGTGTCTCTTTTGCTGTCTTGTACACAGGGTTATTGTTACCATCTTTCTAAATTCCATATATATGTGTTAGTATACTGTATTTATGTTTTTCCTTCTGGCTTACTTCACTCTGTGACTGGTGTGAAATGGTACCTCATAGTGGTTTTGATTTGCATTTCTCTGATAATGAGTAGTCACTTATTTAATCATATCCAAATTCATCTCCTGTCCAGAAGAAAAACATGCATTGTATGCTTTCTTATAATATTTTTAATGATTATTTAAAGCTTTTCAATTTTTAAATTTTGTTAATTAAAGCTTTTAGTTTTTCTTTGATTCAGAAGAACAAAGTTCTTTTTGTTTTTCATGTGAATTTACTTTATTGGAAGTACAATGTGTGCCTCAGATTTCCACTGTGTACAGTAATGGACATAAAATTTTTAAATCAGAATAAACTTCTAATGGTTTAAATTGTCTTGGTATTGAAATTTAGACTTAATAGTAGTTTTTCTAGAAAGAAAATGCTCTATCAACAAATTTAGATGCATTTGAAACAATCCCCAAATCTACAAAATTGTGGTCAATTATTTAAAACATATAATACCCCCTGGTTTACAAAGCAGAGGTCATAAAATAATTTTCAACCTGTGTTATAATATTCCATCATAAACATTTATTGATAATTTAAGAAAAGTTGCATTGTACTAGTGCTGGGTTTTAAACTAGTACATAGATGTCATTTACTTAAACTCAGTTGGGAGTCTCAAAAGATGTAATTTACAAACTGTCCTGCAATAGAATTGCCAGAATGGAAATAGAAAAATAAAGACCAAAATTTGAACAGAAAGACTTTTGTGATGGTTAAATATTTTATACTATATTTTATACATATTCTTATATGTATAAAGAATATTTTATGTATAATTATATCCTATTTTTATACTATTCTTTTATACTATTTTATACTATTCTTCATATATTCTATTGGTAAACAAAGCTACTAAGACAGCTTTTGATTGTTCTCCAATCACATCAGTAGTCTAGAGAGCTTGTGTCGAAATCCAGGGAATCCCTTCACATTCTCTAAGCAAAGAGTAAATTGAACTTTGCATTAGGTCCCTAATAGATGGATGCAGGCTATCCTACATTCTGCTAGAACCAATGTCATTTAGCTTTGTCACTTTCTAGGCAGTAAATACAGATTTCTTTTGCAAGTGATGCTTATCTAGGATATTTTCTTTCAGCTATAAGAGGATACCATCCTATTAAATATTTATTTTACAACAACATACAAAATAGGTTATTTGAAAGAGCTAAAAAAAACAAACAAACAAAAAAAAACAGCTCACCTTCCAGGAACAATATATTCACATTTTACTTTATTTCACTTGGGAAAGTAATAAAACATCCTCGCCCAGTTTTCATCAGGGATTCAACCTAGATTGTTACAGTAGAAACTCACAAGAAAATAGCTACATGATGACATCTGGAAATGCTCTAGATAAAACCTCTTCTAATACACAATCCATCTGGCTCTTGCCTATGAGGAAAGTTTCAAACAGAAGCAGAATACAGTGCAAATATTATCTCAAGTGACACCCAAAGGGATCTGAAAACTCATCTGATGTATCTTTGCTTGATTGAATCTTTGCTTCAATTTGGTATCTGTTGGTATGAAATTTCTTTTTGTTTCTTTTAACAGGGTGTCCTATTTATGGAATTTTAGCCTATAATCTCATTTATTTGTCTAAGTTTTAGCCTCTATTCTTTACTTAAAATATTTCCAATATGATTTATTTCAGTATATTAAGTATAATATGTGCTGTGCTGTACAATAAGGCCTTATTTTTTGTCTGTTCTATATATACTAGTTTGTATCTGCTAATCTTAAACTACGACTCCAGTCTTTCTCCAACCTCTCCTCTGCCTTGGCAACCACAAATCTGTTCTCTATGTCTGTGAGTCTGTTTCAAGCCTCCATTCTTTCTTGGACAATGTTATGTTACTTTTTTATAGTGAAACACAAGGAAGAAAAGTTTGCTCCATCTTTTTTTTTAATTGGAGGATACCTGCTTAAGAATGATGTATTAATTTCTGCTGTACAACACTGTTAATCACCTGTAAGTGTACTTATATCCCCTCCCTCTCGAGCTGCCTTCCCACTCTCCCACACCGAACCTGCACCTTCAGGTCATCACAAAGCACCAGACAGCTCCCTGTGATATACAACAACTTCCCACTTATTTGTAATCTTTAATTTCATATTGTACCTGTTTTGAGAGGATAAAATTGTCCCTACAGAGATCCTCCTGTCTTGCCTTCATCTCCCTTTGCCTCCTAAATTATTACAAGGATGGAATAGGATGGTACATATACTGAGAAGCTTTTCTTCCTTTTTCTGTTTCCTGAAGCTGTGAAAATGTATCCCCTGCCTAAAAATCCAGATTTTCACTCACATTTTATTTCATATAACTTGTACATTTTGTACTCCAAGGCCAAATTTGCCTGTTACGCCAGGTGTTTCTTGACTTCCTACTTTTGCACTCCAGTCCCCTATAATGAAAAGGACATTTTTGGGGGGTGTTAGTTCTAGAAAGTCTTGTAGGTCTTCATAGAACCGTTCAACTTCACCTTTTCAGCATTATTGGTTGGGGCATAGACTTGGTTTACTGTGATTTTGAATGGTCTGCCTTGGAAATGAACATAGATCATTCTGTCATTTTTGAAATTGTATCCAACTACTGCATTTCAGACTCTTTTGCTGACTATGATCGCTACTCCATTTCTTCTAAGGGATTCTTGCCCACAGTAGTAGATATAATGATCATCTGAGTTAAATTCATCTATTCCAGTCCTTTAGTTCTCTGATTCTTTAAATGTCTAGATTCACTCTTGCTATCTCCTGTTTGACCACTTCTAATCTGCCTTGATTCATGGACCTAACAATCCAGATTCCTGGAAAGGTCAGTTTCATTCCAATCTCAAAGAAATGCAGTGCCAAAGAATGCTCCAACTACTGCACAATTGCACTCATCTCACACGCTAGTGACTTAGCAACACACGCTAGTAAAGTAATGCTCAAAATTCTCCAAGCCAGGCTTCAATAGTATGTGAACTGTGAATTTCCAGATGTTCAAGCTTGATTTAGAAAAGGTAGAGGAACCAGAGATCAAATTGGCAACATCCGTTGGATCATAAAAAAAGCAAGAGAGTTCCAGTAAAACATCTACTTCTGCTTTATTGACTATGCCAAAGCCTTTGATTGTGTAGATCACAGCAAACTGTGGAAAATTCCTACAGAGAAGGGAATACCAGACCACCTGACCTGCCTCTTGAGAAATCTGTATGTAGGTCAGGAAGCAACAGTTAGAACTAGACATGGAACAACAGACTGGATCCAAATAGGGAAAAGAGTACGTCAAGGCTGTATATTATCACCCTGCTTGCTGGGCTGGATGTGGCACAAGCTGGAATCAAGATTGCCAGGAGAAATATCAATAGCCTCAGATAGGCAGATGACACAAACCTTATGGCAGAAAGCAAAGAAGAACTAAAGAGCCTCTTGATGAAAGTGAAAGAGGAGAGTGAAAATATTGGCTTAAAACTCAATGTTCAGGAAACAAAGATCATGGCATCTGGTCCCATCACTTCATGGGAAATAGATGGGGAAACTATGGAAACAATGTCACTTTATTTTTGGGGGCTCCAAAATCACTGCAGATGGTGATTGCAGCCATGAAATTAAAAGACGCTTATTCCTTGGAAGAAAAGTTATGACCAACCTAGACAGCATGTTAAAAAGCAGAGACATTACTTTGCCAACAAAGGTCTGTCTAGTCAAGGCTATGGTTTTTCCTGTAGTCATGTATGGATGTGAGTGTTGGACTATAAAGAAAGCTGATCGCCAAAGAGTTGATGCTGTTGAAATATTATGTTGGATAGGATTCTTGAGAGTCCCTGAACTACAAGGAGATCCAACCAGTCCATACTAAAGGGGGCCAGCCCTGAGTTTTCATTGGAAAGAAACTCCAAAACTTTGGCCACCTGATATGAAGAACTGACTCCTTTGAAAAGACCCTGATGCTGGGAAAGATTGAAGGCAGGAGAAGTAGGGGACAAAAGAGGATGAGATGGTTGGTTGGTATCACCAACTCAATGGACATGAGTTTGAGTAAACTCCAGGAATTGGTGATGGACAGAGAGGCCTGGTGTGCTTCAGTCCATGGAGTCGCAAAGAGTCAGACACAATGGAGCAACTGAACTGTATATTTTGTAAACTTATACATTTGGAGAGTTTAGGTCTAAAATTCTTAACGTCACAGACCTTATCAAAATTGCCACAGAGTCATAGCATTCGAGCTTCTAACACTCAAAAATTGCAAATTTTGAATTTTTATAAACCATTGGCACCATGATTAGGATCATAAATGTGTATAATATATTTTACTTAATAGTAATGTCACTTACTGAGCACTCAGGAGGCAAGTATTTTCTAAACTCCTTATGTGGATTTTCTCTATATATCAAAATAACTGAAGCTAGTACTGTTATTCTCAATCTACATATAATGAAATGGAAGCGCTAGGATTTTTTCATAGATGCCCATATTCATGTAACCAATCAATTGTGGAACTGGCATCCAGTTTGCAAAGTGAGTTTAATAGTCTGAAAATCATCCTCTAGGACTGAATTTTCATCTCAAAATTATTCATGTTAATATGAATTAATGAATAAAATCATTAATGTCTGAAGCTGAGATTTTATAAAGCATTTACTTTACTTGAATGTTGGGATCCCCTCCATAATTTTCTTTCTAGTACTCTTTATTTCTACAAAATTCATCTTCATATATGTTTATTCAACCTATATTCATTATCCTCATAAATATTTATATATGAATGGCTTTTTAGTTTGAAAATGTTTGGTGTTAACTTTTCTCATTGAGATCTGTTCCAAAGATAAAACACTGCAATCTCTGCTTTACACCACCTGCCTTTGGAATAATTAATTTCTTTGATGACAGAGAACACTTATATGGCCAAGAAGAAAATGTCAAGATCCTTGTTCATTGTCAAAAGTGTCTGAAGCTACTGACATTGAATCTAGAATCTTGACTTAAGTGTGTTCCCTAAGACCTCCTCATCATCTTCCTGATCTTAAAACCACTCTCAGGACTTATTGCAGTGTCTTTTTCTCCATTAACTATAGGAGTAAGCAGCTGCCAAAGTCATGTATGTGAGGCCCACAAGGACAAGAAGATGGAGAGAAAATTGTGCCATTTTCTGCATAAGGATAATAGGTAAAGTAACAATAAAATAATACCATGGGAAGCAAGATTGTCTGTAAGGATTATATGTGATGGACAGCACTAAGAAAGATAAAAGGGAATTATATTAGCAGTATAACGTTTCTCTTAGTCAATAGGCAAAGCTCCCCCTTGAGTTAAAGAGATAAAGTTTTCCAAAACACAAACACGTACACACAATTACTTCTTGTTTACCTTCCAGTTGGCTTAAGATATGATAACACACAGTTAGTTTGTACAGAATGATTTCTTATCTGGATGCTTTTTAAATTTATTCATCATATCTCAATTTTTTTAAATGAATATGTATTATGTTTTTTACTGTCCATGTTCTTAAAGAGCTCTTTGTAAGTTAGTGGAAAATTCTGAATATAAATATTATTACTGAAAATTAGCTGAAGGAAAAGATGCTGATTTAGAAGCCATGATTTTAGCTAATAGTTGATACAAAGGGATATTTCAGTTGATTTGTAGATCAACTAACAGATTATATTAGTGGGTCCAAATTTAAAACTGTAACTTATGGGCACATATATTCCTATATACACACCTACAGATGCACACAGGTGCTGGCCCAAATTTGGAAGTTTTGACATTCCATTCTCTTTGTCTCCAAATCCACAGTGAATTAGCCTTTGATAGGAGTGGAACTTCTATTTAAATTTATCTTGTGTTTATGCCAAATTGCTTCTGTTGTGTCCCACTCTTTGCAACCTCATGGACTGTAGCCTACCAGGCTCCTCTGTCCATGGATTCTCCAGTCAAGAATGCTGGAGTGCGTTGCCGTTTCCTTCTTCAGAGAGAGTGGGTAGTAAGTTTGAAAATGGTAACCTCTTGAGTTGACTTCTCACTCTGATATTCTGCTATGCATATTATTGTATTGTAGCTGCCAAACAGAAGTCATCCCCCAAACCAGATATTTCCTTGATTCTTCCCCACTATGGTATATAACTTAATCCCATAGATTTATAAACTAGGTCCGAAGTGAAAGGAATGGGGGATGGGATGGCTGATAGGTATTGGAATGTTAATATAATCTATAGTAGAGAAGAAGAATTTATAATCCTATTTAGTAATATATGTGTCAATTGTGCTAACTGGAAGAATTTTCTTGAAATATTCAGTTTCGTCCTGTAGTATTTCCAGGCTTGCAGTCTCCTAACTTGGTAAAAGTAAAAACCTCTTACTTGCCTTCTTGTTCACAGGGCTGAAATTCTTAGGACAATAACCAAGTTTACATATTTACTTTCATACTGTAAACCACCCTTAGGATTTATTTTCTTAACAACTTTCATATATGATGTACGGCAGTGTTAATTGTATTTACCATGTTGTACAGTACGTCCCTGGTGCTTATTTATCTTATAACTGGAAGTATGTAGCTTTTGACCACCTTCATCCAGTTCCCCCTCCCACTACCCCCTGCCCCTGGTAATCAAAGACCTAATCTCTTTTACTATGAGGCTGTTTGTATGTTTGTTTGTTTTTGAAGTGTAATTGACTTACAACACTATGTTAGTTCTTGTTGTACAACATAGTAAGTTTTCTATTCATTTTATTTTATTTTTTTTTATTTTAATGAGGCTAATTACTTTACAATATTGTATTGGTTTTGCCAAAGGTCAACATGAATCCGCCACAGGTGTACACGTGTTCCCAATCCTGAACCCCCCTCCCATCTCCCTCCCCATACCATCCCTCTGGGTCATCTATTCATTTTAAATCATCACCACAATTGGTCTAGTTATGATATGTCACCATACAAAAATATTACTTAGTTGACTGTATTCTGCACACATTTCATATATGTGACTCATTTACTTTCCAACTGGAAGTTTGTATGTCTTCATCTTCCTCACTTAATTTCTTTTCACCCCCTCATCCCCATCCCTTCAACCACCAGTTTGTTCTCTGAATCTATGACCCTGTTTCTGTTTTGTTTTGTTTTCATTTGTTTTGCTTTCTAGATTTCACATATAAGTGAAATAATACAGTGCAGGACCTTCAGACTGGGGATCCAGATGTGGGGCTTAGACCACTCACTCCTTGGGAAAAACCTCTGCAATTGTAATTACCCTCCCATTTGTGTGTTACTTACCTGAGAGTGGTAATCTTCACTGTGTAGCATCTCCACTCCTTCCACTGATCTTGTTGTGATTCCTTCTTTGTATCTTTAGTTGTATAAGACCTTTTCTCCTTGTCTTATGGGTTTTCTCATCAGTGGTTTTGCTGTAAATAGTGGAAATTTTGGTGTTTCCATGGGATGAGGTGAACTCAGGGTCTTCCTGCTCTGCCATCTTGGCCACTCTGTCTTTTAGTTTTTCACTATTTGCTCAGAAATGTGTATGAAATATTGGTAGGCATTTTGTTATTATAAAAATCAAAGTTTATCTATGTGACAATGTCTTTTTTTTCTGGTGATTATGCAAAATTTAAATCGAATCTTTAAAAATGACAACTTGTGGATATGAATTAGTTCATTTTGACTGCTTTTCATCTCCTGTGCTAAGGGCAAAGTTTGAAAACAACAATAAAAGCAGTGCATTTTCTTTTTTCCATAAATGAAGCTTCAGGTTTTGGAACCTCTATGTGTGGGTGGATCTTCTATCATGTGCAGGAGAACCAAATACAACTAAACTGATGATTCACTCCTGCTTAGAGAAATGCTAATACTTCAGATTTCACTGCCATCTTTTCAGACTGAAATAGTTCACATTCTGAGCACCAGACAGGAAAACAAACTCAGTAGTAAGAAGAGGATCAGGACATGAACAGCTGTGTGGACTATAGCACTTTGGTTGTAGGGAAGCTGAGGTATGTGTGGGATCTGCTATGGATGAGATGGCAGAGCAATAATGGCAAGTGGAAACATATAGGAAATTACACTCGATAGACTGATAATGAAGAAACCATTCAAAATTCACAGTGGTTTTCTCTAAGGAAGCTATTATGGTCCTTGTTAAAATAAATGGTTTCTTTTCTTCTTGTCTAAATACTTTCCCAAGGAATCCTATTTTAAAGAATTTTATGTAGATTTTCTCACAAATGTTAAAATGATAACCTGCTGTGATCGTTTACCATGTCCTGCTCCCTGTTGCTTAACACTTATTTGTTATTATTTCATTAGTGAAGTGAAGTGAAGTGAAGTCACTCCGTCATGTCCGACTCTTTGCGACCCCATGGACTGTAGCCTACCAGGTTCCTCCATCCATGGGATTTTCCAGGCAAGAATACTGGAGTGGGTTGCCAGTAGTGTAGTTATAATATAAGTATCTTATTAGTAGTTTTATTCACATTATTTTCTCCTTACTGATGAATGAAAATAAAAGAACCATCACTGAGTTTTTATTTTAAATTGCCCTAACCTGAATTTTCTATTCTTGAAAATGCTTAAGAAACAGGATTCTGTAATCTTATCTGGTACCATATCTGGTACCATACATATTCATGAAGTTCTTTTGTATTTTTCTTTATATCAAATCCAGATTGCTCCTATTAAAAATTATTCCCATTTCCTCTAAGTCACTAAGGATAAATGCAGTAGATGCTTGACATTTGTTATGTACTGACATTAAGGATGAAACTTGTTAGAGAGAAGTATAATTGTGATACATGGAGCAGAATGATGAAGAAAAGATGAATGTTTGTTAATATACATCAGGTCGATATGAAATTATTTCAAAAAATTCACAAAATTTTTCTGGAATTACACTCCCTAATCTCAGATTGCTGGGAGAAATATCAACAATCTCAGATACCACTCTAACAGAAGAAAGTAAAGAGGAATTAAAGAGCCTATTGATGAGGGTGAAAGAGGAGAGTTGAAAAAGTTGGCTTAAAGCTCAACATTCAAAAAACTAAGATCATGGAGTCTGGTGACATCACTTCATGGCAAATAGATAGGGAGAAAGTAGAAGCAGTGATGGATTTTATTTTTCTGGGATCTAAAATTACTGAGTATGGTGACTGCAGCCATGAAATTAAAAGATGTATGCTCCTTGGAAAAAAACCTATGACAAAATTAGTCAATGTATTGAAGTCAGTGTATTGTACTTTGCCAATAAACATCCATATAGTCAAAGCTGTGATTTTTCTAGTTGTCATGTATGGTTGTGAAAGTTGGACCATAAAGAAAGCTGAGTGCCAAAGAATTAAAGCTTCTGAATTGTGGCGCTGAAGAAGACTCTTGAGTCCTTTGGACAACAAGGAGATCAAAACAGTCAATCCTAAAGAAAATCAACCCTGAATATTCATTGGAAAGACTGATATTGAAGCTGAAGCTCTAACACTTTGGCCACCTGATGTGAAGAGCTGACTCATTGGAAAAGATCCTGTTGCTAAGAAAGATATAAGGTGGGAGGAGAAGGGGGTGATGGAGGATAAGATGCTTAGATGGCATCACTGACTCAGTGAGCAAGAATTTGAGCAAACTCCAGGAGACAGTGAAGGACAGGGAAGCCTGGTATGCTGCAGTCCATGTAGTTGCAAAGAGTCAGCCATGACTTTAGTGACTGAGTAACAACAAACCTCAATAATCTACTACAACTCTTGTCAGAAAATTATAATAAGCTTAATAAAGTATAACAAAGTTCAATACACTCTGAAAAGTGAAATCATTCAGTCGTGTCCGACTCTTTGCGACCCCATGGACTGTAGCCTATGAGGCTCCTCCATACATGGAATTACTGGAGTGGGTTGTCATTTCCTTCCCCAGGGGATCTTCCCCACCCAGGGATAGAACCTGGGTCTCCTGCATTGCAAGCAGATGCTTTTACCGTCTGAGCCACCAGGGAAGTTCATATACTCTCTAGCCTTCTTATATTTTTACAGATTAACATTTTAGTTTTTTTCTCTGCCCGTGTATTCAGTGCTGTAGGCATTTAGCAATTGCCTCACTATACACAACTTAGCTAGGAAACAAATCACTTAGAATGTTATTTACAGTTGTTCTGTGTTTTTAAGTGTCAGGCCTTACATATAAGTATATAAAATGATTGGGATTAATTAAAACATTTTTAACTTATTCAATAAACATACAGAGAACTTGCCCAATCTCTGTGCCTAAAGCTCTTAATAATTATACTCCATGGAATCCTCCCCCAAATATTATGGGATAATTAGCATAGTTATTCCAGTTTATCTGTGAGGAAAGTGAAAAGGGAGAACTATTTGAAGAAGCTATGTCATAGTCACTTGATGGTATACTATGCAGCCATAAAAAGGAATGTAAAAGATCACTATATCATATAGTTTTAGCTTTGAAAATTTATGGATGATTTAAATATAAAAAAAATAAAAGGAATATGCAATTCCTAAAAACTGAAAAAATACAGCAAGAAAATCACATTAAAATATTTTTCAAGGTTTTTTTAGATAATGAATGTTGATTGTATATTTTTAAAATAATGTAGTCTGAGGGTAAATAAATCTGCAATAAAATTATTTTCAGTGGTTTATTGAGTGAAGTTACATTGATGAGTTATAATATTATAAAACTACATACATTTCATAGAATAATACAAATATTTAATTACTCTTTTTAGCAACCAATGTGCAATGTGACAGAATTTATACAAGTATTTAATCAAACATTCATAATTCTATAATTAATATAAATTGAGAATGCCATATATATTTAATACATAACATTTATTTAATATATTATCTATATATACTTAATACACAAAATACATACCGTTTTGTGGTTTTATTAGCTGAATTTTTCTAGCTATAATTCCAATTCAGTAGCAACAGATATACCTAGTGTTTGAAAGTATTTCAGGTCTAAAGAGGAAAATCATTCATGAAGACTTTCTGATTCTTCTTTGCTAGAAAGTAATGAAGATATTGGAAACTAAAAAGCATTAGTGAACTTGTGCCAAGGGGAGCAAAGACCTACATCATGGTCCAAAACTAAGCTGCTTAAGCATCAGAAAGACTCATGAGTGTAATGTATAGATATATACTGCATTTATAAAAGACTGTGAAATTTCACTGATTGTTATATATAAACAGAGGAAACCAGCACCACAACAGTGGGTCATTTTAAGCCACTTGACTAGAGCATGAATACTTTATTCTCAAGATTAGCTATTTAGGAGGACAGATCTAGGCCATGGCCAGTTCTATCCTTTGTTCCCTTGTGTAAACTGAATTTAAGCTTTGATGATGAAAAGTTCTTCTTTACAGTAGCTTTCCATTGAATAAATGTAGAAAGTATTATGGAAACATACGAAATAAGTGATAATCACGCAGATCATTTGGAATAATTGATTCAAAGATTACCAACAGATGAACGATTAGATGACAGGTTATCAGAATTTGTATGGTGAGAGTATCAAGGGTCACAAGGTGAATCTCTTGATCAAACTGAGTAAAGTCATAAAAGAAATTAAACTTTCACTGGTGAATTTCACAGGTGAATTTGCTGAATACCTTATTAAATTTGCTTATCATGCAAATTTTATCTATTTTTTAATAACAAGTATTTTTACTTTAATCTTATTGAAAAATTAAATATACTTTATTATCTCTAAATTAATAGATGTAATAGATTCAAAATTTAAGGTAGAATTAAACACTGACTCTTTTATTGAAGTGATTTGGAGAGACCATTAGACATCTGTTTCATTATTCAGAAGCAGTAAATTTGGTTTTATCTACTGTTTTATGTTATCTACTAGGTAACATGTCAAAAAATGTTCAGTTCAGCTCAGTTCAGTTGCTCAGCTGTGTCTGACTCTTTGTGACCCCATGAATCGCAGCACGCCAGGCCTCCCTGTCCATCACCAACTCCCAGAGTTCACTCAAACTCACGTCCATCGAGTCGGTGATACCATCCAGCCATCTCATCCTCTGTTGTCCCCTTCTCCTCCTGCCCCCAATCCCTCCCAGCATCAGAGTCTTTTCCAATGAGTCAACTCTTCGCATGAGGTGGCCAAAGTACTAGAGTTTCAGCTTTAGTATCATTCCTTCCAAAGAACACCCAGGGCTGATCTCCTTTAGAATGGACTGGCTGGATCTCTATGCAGTCCAAGGGACTCTCAAGAGTCTTCTCCAACACCACAGTTCAAAAGCATCAATTCTTCGGTGCTCAGCTTTCTTCACAGTCCACTCTCACATCCACACATGACCACTGGAAAAACCATAGCCTTGACTAGACAGACCTTTGTTGGCAAAGTAATGTCTCTGCTTTTTAATATGCTAAGTTGGTCATAGCTTTTCTTCCAAGGAACAAGTGTCTTTTAGTTTCATGACTGCAATCACCATCTGCAGTGATTTTGGAGCCCCCCGAAGTAAAGTCTTTCACAGTTCCATTGTTTCCCCATCTATTTCCCATGAACTGATGGGACCAGATGTCATGATCTTCCTTTTCTGAATGTTGAGCTTTAAGCCAACTTTTTCACTCTCCTCTTTCACCTTCATCAAGAGGCTTTTTAGTTCCTCTTCACTTTCTGCCATAAGGGTGATGTCATCTGCATATCTGAGGTTATTGATATTTCTCCCAGCAATCTTGATTCCAGCTTGTGCTTCTTCCAGCCCAGCGTTTCTCATGATGTACTCTGCATATAAGTTAAATAAGCAGGGTGACAATATACAGCCTTGACGTACTTCTTTTCCTATTTGGAACCAGTCTGTTGTTCCATGTCCAGTTCTAAGTGTTGCTTCCTGACCTGCATACAGGTTTCTCAAGTGGTAGGTCAGGTGGTCTGGTATTCCCATCTCTTTCAGAATTTTCCACAGTTTATTGTGATCCACACAAAGGCTTTGGCATAGTCAATAAAGTAGAAATCGATGTTTTTCTGGAACTCTCTTGCTTTTTCCATGATCCAGTGGATGTTGGCAATTTGATCTCTGGTTCCTCTGCCTTTTCTAAAACCAGCTTGAACATCAGGAAGTTCATGGTTCACATATTGCTGAAGCCTGGCTTGGAGAATTTTGAGCATTACTTTACTAGCATGTGAGATGAGTGCAATTGTGTGGTAGTTTGAGCATTCTTTGGCATTGCCTTTCTTTGGGATTGGAATGAAAACTGACCTTTTCCAGTCCTGTGGCCACTGCTGAGTTTTCCAAAT
>NW_011494933.1:2362087-2366290 GCF_000754665.1 Bison bison bison
ATCGATGTTTTTCTGGAACTCTCTTGCTTTTTCCATGATCCAGTGGATGTTGGCAATTTGATCTCTGGTTCCTCTGCCTTTTCTAAAAGCAGCTTGAACACCTGGAAGTTCACAGTTCACGTATTGCTGAAGCCTGGCTTGGAGCATGAAATGTTACCCAACATTAATTTTTTTATATAATTTTATTTATGGTTATGCTAAGTCTTTGTTGCTACATGGCTTTTCCCTAGTGCAGTGAGCAGGGGCAGCTGTCACGTTGAGATGCACAGGCTTTTCTTTGTGGTGGCTTCTCTTGTTGTGGAGGATGGGTTCTAGGATATGTGGGTTTCAGTAGATGCAACTCCCTTTCTTTAGAGCGATGGCTCAGTAGTTGTATTGCATTGACTTAGTTACTCCATAGTATATGCGATCTTCCCAAATGAGGGACTGGAGTCATGTCTTCTGCATTGGCAGGCAGATTCTTATCCACTGTAGCACCAAGAAAGCCCTAATTTTTAATCTCTCTTTTTGTCTTAAAATATTTTCAGTGCAATTCTTTTTTAAATTATTCTTATTTATTTATTTTTAGCACCAAAAGCATTTTGTGTCGGGGTATAGCTAATTAACAATGTTGTGATAGTTTTAGGTGAACTGTGAAGGGACTCAGCCATACATATATGCATTCCCCACCACACTCCCCTCCCATCAATGCTGGCACATAACATTAAGCAGAGTTCCATGTGCTATACAATAGGTTTTTGTTGGTTATCCATTTTAAATATAGCAGTGTGGACATGATCTTCCCAAAGCCTTTAACTATACCTTCCCCTCTGGCAACCATGAGCTCGTTTTCTAAGTCTGTAAGTCTCTTTCTGTTTTGTAAGTTCCTTTGTATCATTTCTTTTAGATTCCATAGACAAGGGATGGCATATGATGTTTCTCATTCTCTGACTTGCTTCGCTCAGTATGACACTCTCTAAGTCCATCCATGTTGCTGCAAATGGCCTTATTTCATTGTTTTTAATGGCTGAGTAATATTCCAGTATATATGTATATACCATACCTTCTTTATCCATTCCTCTGTCGATGGATATTTAGATTGTTTCCATATCTTGGCCATTGTAAACAGTGTTGCAATGAACATTGGGGTGCATGTATCTTTTGGGTCCAAGTTGTTTGCTGGGTGTATGCACAGGAGTGGGGTTGGAGGGTCATATGGAAGCTCTATTTTTGGTTTTGTAAGCAGTCTCCATACTATTCTCCATGTGTGTGCTTAGTCGCTTCAGTCGTGTCTGACTCTCTGCGACCCTATGGACCATGGCCTGCCAGGCTCCTCTGTCCATGGAATTCTCCAGGCAAGACTACTGGGGTGGGTTGCCATTTCCTTCTCCAAATCTGATAGTGCTGTACTAAGTTACATTCCCACCAACAGTGCAGGAGGGTTCTCTTCTCTCCATACCCTCTCCAGCATTTGGGTTTTGTGGATTTTTTGATGATAACCATTCTGATCAGTGTGAAGTGATATCTGATTGTAGTTTTAATTTACATTTCTCTAATAACTAGCGATTTTGAACAGCTTTTCATGTGTCTATAGGCCATCTGTATATCCTTTTTAGAGAAATATCCATTCAGGTCCTCTGCTCAGTACAATTCTATAAACAGATTGTAGCCTTACAAACTCATTTATTTATTTCAGTTGAACAATTAAATTCAGTCTTAGATGGTAAATAAAACATGGATAATATGATATAATATTTTCAGAATTTTCCCCCATTTGCCAAACAGATGTCATAGAGACTTGAGAACAAGACAGCCACATGACAACACTGTCAACTGTTTCATATCTTTAGTCTCTAAAGCTAAGACAAATTTACTCTGACTTTGTGAGACAGCTACAGAAAACACTTCTCAAGAAGCCTTTTCATTTAGCTACATTCATAAATTTTTCATTTATGAAAGTTGCCATGCACTTATATGCAAATAATATCTTCTTCTGATGTCTTACTTTCTCAAAGAAAAAAGGGACATGTTTTGCTATAGGCATATCATTTCCATGAAAAGCCATATGAGGAACCAGACAATAATATATTACTCTTAAAAAAATCCTTCTAGTTGGAACAAGATTAAAGTTAAGTACCCTCTAAGCTTGCCCCCATTTATGCTGTGATGTAAAAGCCTATTTTTAAAAATTTCTTACCAACAAAGTTAATTTGAAATGTATATAGGTCTGTTTATTTTTAGAAGCAAACAAAGTGAAAATTTTGAAATACATCTATTAACAAACAATTTAATGCAGAATATTTTTACTTTTAGAAGTTTACTCTGTAGTAAAATTTATTTCACACATTAATGAAGGTAATATATTTGAAACAGCTCAGGTGATACATTAATACAACAATGCATGCATATGTATTCATTACAGTTTATACTGTACATATTAAAATAAATTGCTTTTTAAGTCTAATTGATCTTTCTCATATAAATTGTTTTGTATTGCACCGAACTCCATATCTATTTAGATGCACATATATTTATATGTATATCAACACATTCATGTTTATGAATATATATGTATATTTCTATATATATATATGCATATATTTGTGTTTATATGTACACACATATATAGGAAGATAAATTGAAATAGAGGAAGTTAATGAAATTAACATAAGAATTTAGTTTTGGAGGCAGTGAAGATAATATAGCATTTTAATCCAAAGTCAGCATAAACATTATCAACAATTCAAAGAAGAAAATATATTCAAGAAAAACAAGCAGAACAAAGAAAATAGGGGTAAGCTACTTTAAAAACAATAAATTTTAAAAGATAACATTTAATGTTTACAAGGATGCAGAGAAAAAAGAAATCAAGAGATACAATTGTGAAAGGTGTGATTGTGTGTCTCCACTTTCTATCTCGGGCTTCCTTGGTGGCTCAGTGGTAAAGAATCCACCTGCTAATGCAGGAGACATGGGTTTGATCCCTGGGTCAGGAGACCCCCTGGAGAAGGAAATGGCAATCCGATACTCAAGTATTCTTGCCTGGAAAGTCCCATGGACAGAGGATCCTGAAGGGTCACAGTCTATAGGGACACAAAAGAATCAGCCACAACTTAAAGACTAAACAATAATGACAACATATGGGGACTACTAGAATTATAGAGCATGTACTTTTCTCTTATGATCTACCTTTCTAATATAAGTTTCTCCTTAAAAACCTTTGAAGTAACTACCTCGCTTCATCTATCTAATAATGACACAGGACCGTTTCCACAATATAATGCTGGAGATACAAACTTGTACCTCAGAACAACTGAAACCATAAACCATTAAGTAGTGGGGAAATCAGCAGATGTCAGAAATTACTGATAATATATTTGGAGAAGTAAATACCTTCTGAAGTCAGAATCTAACTTATAGTTACCAGTATATATTGGACAATGCCTGCGGTTGTTCATGTTGGTGATAGGAGACAAAAACACATGTGGTTGATGCAGAGTCTGTTTTTATGAAAGTGGAAAGTGAAATAACAGACACCAGAATAAAGTTATGCCCAAAGTAGTTATGCAATTTCAGTGCATAAGCAATAAATGAAAATATAGTGG
This sequence comes from Bison bison bison, assembly GCF_000754665.1. Lineage (NCBI taxonomy): Eukaryota > Metazoa > Chordata > Mammalia > Artiodactyla > Bovidae > Bison > Bison bison. The sequence continues at coordinate 2,365,672 of NW_011494933.1, forward strand.
CCTGATTTATTGTCTTAACTTTAGTTCTAGATTGAGCAGGAATAAACAAATATATCCCTTGAGACTCTTAACACAACTCTGCCCTTCTGTGCATTTGGAACTGATTCACAGTATCTCAGCCCAAACTGAGCATGAATTTGTTTCCTCAGAAATCTAGAAAAAAAATAAACTCAAAACTAGTTCCTGGAAGAATGTGCTGTAAACCTAGGCCTCAAGGAATTTCCAGAGACATATTTCCAAGATCGTTTTCCCGTAACAAAAAATACAGAACACAATCTACCATTAGTAAACAAAAGCAATTAAAGAAGTACTTAATGTTGTAGTGACAGTGTAAAATACATGCAATATTAATATTTTATATGTTAAAAATTGTAATGTATGACTAAAGATCAGGAGACTGTCAAAATTGGCCAGGCAGTTTCAGAAAGTACTAAATAGAGCATTTAAATATACAAACATTTATATTTAAAAAATAGATTATATTTAAAGCAAGTTACATACAGCTAAAGGAGCCAGTGGACTACTCAGAAGCACGGCTTAGAGGAGCTACCCCATACCCGAAGTCAGGGGCAGAGCCCGGGAGAGGCAACCGCATGTCCAAGGAGTGGTGGCTGTGTGG
>NW_011494933.1:2366390-2371950 GCF_000754665.1 Bison bison bison
TGTGCAGGAGGAGGGCTGAGAGGAGCTACTCTCGTTCAAGGTCAGGAGGGGTGGCCGTGAGGAGATACCCCTCAAGGAGCAGCAGCTGTGCTTTGCTGGAGCAGCTATGAAGAGATACCCCATATCCAAGATAATAGAAACCCAAGTAAGATGGTAGGTGTTGCGAGATGGCATCAGAGGGCAGACACACTGAAACCATAACCACAGAAAACTAGCCAATCTGACCACACAGACCACAGCCTTGTCTAGGTCAATGAAACTAAGCCACGTCGTAAGGGGCCATGCAAGACAGACGGGTCATGGTGGAGTGGTCTGAAAGAATGTGGTCCACTGGAGAAGGGAATGGCAAACCACTTCAGTATTCTTGCCTTGAGAACCCCATGAACAGTATGAAAAGGCAAAATGATAGGATACCAAAAGGGGAACTCTCTGGGTCAGTAGGTGCCCAATATGCTACTGGACATCAGTGGAGAAATAAGTCCAGAAAGAATGAAGGGCAGCAGCCAAAGCAAAAATAATACCCAGTTGTGGATGCGACTGGTGATAGAAGCAAGGTCCGATGCTGTAAAGAGCAATATTGCATAGGAACCTGGAATGTCAGGTCCATGAATCAAGGCAAATTGGAAGTGGTCAAACAGGAGATGGCAATAGTGAACGTAGACATTCTAGGAATCACCGAACTAAAATGGACTGGATGGGTGCATTTAACTCAGATGACCATTATATCTACTAATGTGTGCAGAAATCCCTTAGAAGAAATGGAGTAGCCATCATGGTCAACAAAAGAGTCTGAAATGCAGTACTTGGATGCAATCTCAAAAACGACAGAATGATCTGTTTGTTTCCAAGGCAAACCACTCAATATCACAGTAATCCAAGCTTATGCCCCAACCAGTAATGCTGAAGAAGCTGAAGTTGAGTGGTTCTATGAAGACCTACAAGACCTTTTAGAACTAACACCCAAAAAAGATATCATTTTCATTATAGGGGACTGGAATGCAGAAGTAGGAAGTTAAATAACACCTGGAGTAACAGGCAAATTTGGCCTTGGAGTACAGAATGAAGCAGGGCAAAAGCTAATAGAGTTTTGCCAAGAGAATGCACTGATCATAGCAAACACCTTCTTCCAACAACACAAGATAAGACTCTACACATGGACATCACCAGATGGTCAACACCGAAATCAGATTGATTATATTCTTTGCAGCCAAAGATGGAGAAACTCTATACAGTCAGCAAAAACAAGACCTGGAGCTGACTGTGACTCAGATCATGAACTCCTTATTGCCAAATTCAGAGTTAAATTGAAGAAAGTGGGGAAAACCACTAGACCATTCAGGTATGACCTAAATCAAATCCCTTATGATTATACAGTGGAAAAGAGAAATAGATTTAAGGGAATAGATCTGATAGACACACTGCCTGATGAACTATGGACAGAGGATTGTAATGTTGTACAGGAGACAGGGATCAAGACCATCCCCATGGAAAATAAATGTAAAAAAGCAAAATGGCTGTCTGGGGAGGCCTTACAAATAGCTGTGAAAAGAAGAGAAACAAAATGCAAAGGAGAAAAGGAAAGATATAAGCATCTGAATGCAGAGTTCCAAAGAATAGCAAGGAGAGATAAGAAAGCCTTCCTTAGGGATCAATGAAAAGAAATGGATGAAAACAACAGAATGGGAAAGACTAGAGATCTCTTCAAGAAAATTAGAGATACAAAGGGAACATTTTATGCAAAGATGGGCTCGATAAGGACGGAAATGGTATCAACATAACAGAAGCAGAAGATATTAAGAGGTGGCATGAATACACAGAGGAACCATACAAAAAAGATCTTCATGACCAAGATAATCACGATGGTATGATCACTCACCTAGAGCCAGACATCCTGGAATGTGAAGTCAATTGGGCCTTAGAAAGCATCACTACGAAAAAAGCTAGTGGAGATGATGGAATTTCAGTGGAGCTATTTCAAATCCTGAAAGATGATGCCGTGAAAGTGCTGCAGTCAATATGCCAGCACATTTAGAAAACTCAGCAGTGGCCACAGAACTGGAAAAGGTCAGTTTTCATTCCAGTCCCAAAGAAAGGCAATACCAAAGAGTACTCAAACTATGGCACAATTGCACTCATATCACAAGCTAGTAAAGTCATGCTCAAAATTCTCCAAGCCAGGATTCAGCAATATGTGAACCATGAACTTCCAGGTGTTCAAGCTGGTTTTAGAAAAGGCAGAGGAATGAGAGATTGAATTGCCAATACCCGCTCAATCATCAAAAAAGCAAAAGAGTTCCAGAAAAACATCTATTTCTGCTTTATTGACTATGCCAAGGCCTTTGACTGTGTGGATTACAATAAACTGTGGAAAATTCTGAAAGAGATGGGAACACCAGACCACTTGACCTGCCTCTTGAGAATCCTATATGCAGGTTAGGAAACAACAGTTAGAACTGGACATGGAACAAGACTGGTTCCAAATAGGAAAAGGAGTACGTCAAGGCTGTATATTGTCACCCTGCTTATTTAACTTCTATGCAGAGTACATCATGAGAAATGCTGGACTGGAAGAAGCACAAGCTGGAATCAAGATTGCTGGGAGAAATATCAATAACCTCAGATATGCAGATGACACCACCCTTATGGCAGAAAGTGAAGAGGAACTCAAAAGCCTCTTGATGAAAGTGAAAGAGGAGAGTGAAAAAGTTGGCTTAAAACTCAACATTCAGAAACTAAGATCATGGCATCTGGTACCATCACTTCATTGGAAATAGATGGGGAAACTGGAAACAGTGTCAGACTTTATTTTGGGGGGCTCCAAAATCACTGCAGATGGTGGTTGCAGCCATGAAATTAAAAGACGCTTACTCCTTGGAAGGAAAGTTATGACCAACCTAGATAGCATGTTGAAGAACAGAGACATTACTTTGCCAACAAAGGTTCGTCTAGTCAAGGCTATGGTTTTTCCAGTCGTCAGGTATGGATGTGAGAGTGGGAGTATAAAGAAAGCTGAGCACCTAAGAATTGGTGCTTTTGAACTGTGTTGTTGGAGAAGACTGTTGAGAGTTCCTTGGACTGCAAGGAGATCCAACCAATCCATCCTAAAGATCAGTCCTGGGTGTTCATTGGAAGGGCTGATGTTGAAGCTGAAGCTCCAATACTTTGGCCACCTCATGTGAAGAGTTGACTCATTGTAAAAGACCCTGATGCTAGGAGGGATTGGGGGCAGGAGGAGAAGGGGATGACAGAGGATGAGATGGCTGGATGGCATCACTGACTCGATGGACATGCATTTGAGTGTACTCCGAGAATTAGTGATGGACAGGGAGGCCTGGCGTGCTGCGCTTCATGGGGTCGCAAAAAGTCGGACACGACTGAGAGACTGAAATGAACTAAACTGAAAGGAGCCAATTATATGAATCTTTATCTGTGTAAATTACCTATAATATATCTCAGAGAGTCAAAGAAATAAAAACTGAAAGACCGAGAGGCATTAAGGAAAGTAAAAAGAGTCTAACATGGTTTTCATCTGGGTTCGAAAGAGTATAATGGAATATACAAAAGCACAAAGATTAAAATTGTCCAGTATTTTAAAAGACATCTATTCATAGATTAAAAGTTCTCTACAAACTTTTAGTCTAGAGTGGTAGCCCCAGTTAAATTCTATTTCAAACATTAGTATAAATAAGCATTTAAAAATAGACTTAAACTGAGTTTATCACCAACCTTGCATAGAATAATTCCCATAGTATATAACTTGAGAAAAAGAAAAACAAATATTAGATCAGGAATTATGCTTTAAAACTGAGTTAAAATTCATGCTGAGTGAACAATTATTACATGCAAAAAAACAAGAAGAAATAAAAATTCCACTTATGATGAGAAAAGTAAGACTTTTAACTTTGGAGGTTGAGAAACAGAATTGACTGAGAGAAGTTGGAAGAGATCTTGGGGTAATATACTTTCTCTTCCTAGATGTTTGAGTTACACAAGTGTAACCAACCAAGTTTATGTACTTGTGAAAATATTGTTTGCTCATTTTATTATTTATAAATTTAACCTCAACTAGACCTGGGTTCGATCCCTGGGTTGGGAAGATCCCCTGGAGAAGGAAATGGCAACCCACTCCAGTATTCTTGCCTAGAAAATCCCATGGATGGAGGAGTCTGGTGGGCTATAGTCCATGGGGTCACAAAGAGTTGGACACGACTGAGCAACTTCATGGAGGAGAGTATAAACACAGCTTCCCTGGGGACTCAGTGGTAAAGAAACTGCCTGCAAGGCAACAGATGCAGCAACATGGGTTAGATCCCTGTATCGGGAAGATGCCCTGGAGGAGGAAATGGTAACACACTCTGGTATTCTTCCCTGGGAAATCCCATGGACAAAGGAACCTGGCAGGCTACAGTCCATGGGGTCACAAAGAATCAGACACTACTGAGCATGCACACACACACAGAGTATAAACATATGGTGAAATCTCATTAGTGATATGTCTTTGACAGTGTTTAGTGTTGAAATGTACTGATACCTGTAATTTGCTTCGTGCTGTGCTGTGTTTAGTCACTCAGTTGTGTTTGACTCTTTGCCACCCCATGGACAGTAGCCTGCCAGGCTCTTCTGTCCATAGGGATTCTCCAGGCAAGAATACTAGAGTGGATTTCCATGGTCTCCTCCAGGGGATCTTCTCAACCTAGGAATTGAACCCAGGTTTCCCACATTGAAGATGGATTCTTTACCATCTGAGCCACCAGGGAAGCCCTCAACTTGCTTTAGGGAGGTATTAAAATAAGATGCATTGATGGATGGATAAAATAATGAATATATGGCTATTTACATGTTAAATAAAATTAATAGTAGTTATATAGGTGTTCACTGTGTATCTTTTGACTTTTTTCAATATATCTTGGATGGGTTGATCAAATAATGTACCATAAGAATCAACTTTTTTGGAGGAGTAGGTGGATGTGGAGTACATCTCTCTCAATGGGTACATCAGGAACACACCTTCAGACACAGAACAGCCTGCAAAACACCAGCTGAGAGCGGACAGGAGTACCTAAACAGTGGAAAAGAATATATAGAACCATCCAAAATTCTGTAGGATGAAGAAATTAGGGGGAAAAACAGGAGTATTAATAGAACTGGACCTACTCTTGGTGGATGGGGGAACTGAAGCAGGGGTTGAGTCCCCACACAGGGGCAATTGTCTGAGTCAGAGGAGAAACATTTAAGGCTGAGAATGAAACAGCTGATCTGTGGCATCCTAAATGGAATGAGAATCAGACAGTGCTTACAGCAGCCATACATATGCCAGGCAGGAACACAGGTGGCTGGGAGCTGGAGTTTAGAGATTGTGGAGCAATCCCAGTGCGAGGGCTGCTGTTGACTGTGGAGAGACAGATTGAGGGGATATGAAGATGTGATAGGGCCATAACTCCTGCCAAAGAGGCAGTTTGTGTCCCTGAACACTTGCCACTGCCAGAGTCCCTGCAAGTCAAGCAGGTGTACCACCTTCACGCTCACCTCTCACTGGGGCAGAGCTGCCACAGGCAAAAAG
>NW_011494933.1:2372050-2405822 GCF_000754665.1 Bison bison bison
ATATATATATAGTGTTTATGCACACAGAGTCATTTCGGTCTTGTCCAACTCTTTGGGACCCTGAAATGTAGCTTGCCAGTCTTCTCTGTAAAAGAGGGGGTTCTCCGGGCAAGAATTCTGGACCATATTGGCCAACACTGGTTGCCATACCCTTCTGCTGCTGCTGCTGCTAAGTCGCTTCAGTCGTGTCCGACTCTGTACGACCCCAGAGAGGGCAGCCCACCAGGCTCCCCCGTCCCTGGGATTCTCCAGGCAAGAACTGGAGTGGGTTGCCATTTCCTTCTCCAATGCATGAAAGTGAAAAGTGAAAGTGCAGTCGCTCAGTCGTGTCCTACTCTTAGCAATCCTTCTGGAGCACTATATTTCCTGCTGCCCTAGCCGCCAATCCCCCTGAGTACCTGGTGCTGCCAGAACCCCTGTGACCCAAGCAGCTGCACCACCTCCATATCTGGCCCTCACAGGAGCAAACCAAAGCACTCCAGGGCAGCCTCATGTAGACCCACATGTAGTGGTGAAAATAAAACCACAATTGAAACCCAGGGGCCGTGGGGCTAAAGAAGAAGACCCAAAACCTTCCCACCAGCTGTACTAGCTGCAAATTAAATCCACACAATCAACTAAGCAGACTCTGTGTCTATGGAATATATATAAAGTCATTGAGAGCTCCCACAAAAGAAAATGCACAAGCTCAGATAGCTGTGGACTTTGGAGGCAAGAACACACAGGAGTAGGACCAGATTAGAATCTGAGTAGCCCCCACAGCAGGTCCAGAGATCAGTACAGTGTTGGAGGGCATCCTAGGGAGGTGAGGTGGACTGCAACTCTCAGCATGGGAAAGGACTCTAACAGCAGAGACTCAAGAAAAACATTTATTATTCTTATTTTTTTACTTATTCTGTAGATTCTTTTTTCTTTTTTCTTTTTTTTCCCTCCCTTCCCCCGTTGTAGTTGTCTATTTTATTGGTAGAAAGAAATCCAATTAAGCTTTTGAGCTTTTTCTCTTTCCTTAGTCACATTTTTGTCATAAACCTCTGCCTCTATGTTGGGCTTTGCACTTTTGTGGAATTTACCTCTTTTTGTTGTTGTTGTTGTTTGTTTGTTTTTCTCTCTCTTTTTTTTATTTTAATTTTTTAAACCTATTATTATTTTTTCTACATTCATTCCTTTGTTTGCTTTTCCTACAGTTCTTTTCCCCTTGCAGTTAATCTTTAGTGTATGTAAATCTTCTTTATCTACCTCTATTTAACTTTGCATATCTATTCTTTCTTTCTTTACTTTCTCTCCTTTTCTCTCAACATATTTGTTAGTTTTATTTTCATTGCTTTATTCCCCAGTTGGCACCTAGCTTTAGTTTGGTTTTCCAGTTTGTTCTTTAATTAGTATTTTTATGATATATATAATTTTTGGTTTCGTTTGTTCACCAGGTCAATCTATTGTACTTAATTTTTGTTGGACTGTTTTGATTTTGCTTATGGGTGTATATGTGTATATTCAGTCACACTTTTCATTGTTGCTATAAATCTCTACCTCTACCTCTACGTTGGGCTTTTGCAGTTCTGTGGAGTTTTCCTTTTTTCTTTCTTCTTCTGTTTTTTCCTCTTTTCTCTTTTTTATTTTAATTTTTAAAAACCTATTATTTTTTCTACATTCATTCCTTTGTTTGCCTTTCCTACTGTTCTTTTCTCCTTGCCATTAATCTTTAATGCATATAAATCTTCTTCATCTACCTCTATTTAACTTTACATATCTATTCTTTCCTCTCTTTCCTTTCCTCTCAACATATTTGTTAGTTTTGTTTTCATTGCTTTATTCTCCACTTGGCTTTAGTTTTATTTTCCAGTTTGTGCTTAAGTTAGTTTTGTTCTTAACTAGTAAATATAATTTTTTATTTCCTTTGCTTGCTGGATCAGTTTACTGTACTTTATTTTTGCTGGACTGTTTTTATGTTGCTCATGGGTATATATGTATATGTGTATATTCCTTATTTTAATTATTATTTGCCTGATTTTGCAATTGCCATTTGTCTGGGGTTCATCTTTGATTTCTGTTTTTGGATGGATATTTGTTACTCTTCCTTAATGCCATAACCCAGTTGAGGCATATTCGATCCTGACCATAGATCAAACCCTGAGCCTTTGGAGTGGGAGCACTGACTCCAAGACCCTAGACTACCAGAGAACTAAACCTAGGTAGTATCAAATAGTGAGAACTCACACAAAGGAAACCACTTGAATACAATATCTGGCATTACCCAACCACCAGTAACACCCTGTACAGGACACCTTACCTAAACAACAAACAAAACAAAAATACAAACCCAATCTTCAAAAGACAGAATTACCACCTCACACCCAGCCTTGCTCACCAGAGGAAAAACAAATAAATACTCAGTACAAATCTCAACCTATATGAAGCTCACACAAATCACTGGACCAAACTTACAGGGCAGAAACCAAAAGGAAGAAAGAATTCAACCTTCTTCAAGGAAAGAATTCAACTTTTCTTTAAGCCTGGGAAAAGGAGATCTCAAACACAATAACTTAAAAAGAAAAAAAAAAATGAAAAGGCAGAGAAATATGCATAAATGAAAGAAACAACTAGAAACACAGAAATCCAAGTAAATGAAGAGGAAATAGGAAAATTACCTGAAAAAGAATTCAGAATAATGATAGTAAAGATAATCAAAAACTTGAAAACAAAATGGAGAAAATGCAAGAATCAATTAACAAAGACCTAGGAGAATTAAAGAAGATACAGAGACAAACAATACAATTACTGAAATTAAAAATACTCTAGAAGGAATCAATAGCAGAATATCTGAAGCAGAAGAATGAATCAGTGAGCAGGAAGACAAAATGGTGGAAATAAGTTCTGAGGAGCAGAATAAAGTGAAAAGAATGAAAAGAACTGAGGATAGTCTTAGAGATCTCGGGGACAATGTCAAACACACCAACATCGAATTAGAGGGGTCCCAGAAGAAGAAGAGAAAAAGAAAGGGTATGAGAAAATTTTTGAAGAGATTATAGTTGGAAATTTCCCCACTATGGAAAAGGAAATAGTCAATCAAGTCCAAGAGGCACAAAGAGTCCCATACAGGATAAACCCAAAGAGAAACATGCCAAGACACATACTAATCAAACTAACAAAGACTAAACACAAATAAAGAATATTAAATTCAGCAAGGGAGAAGCAAAAAGTAACATACAAGGGACACCCCATATGCTTAACAGCTTATCTTTCAGCAGAAACTGCAGGTCAGAAGGGAATGGCAGGATATATTTAAAGTACTGAAAGGGAAAAATCTACACCCAAGATTACTGTGTAACCATCAAGGATCTCATTCAAAATTGATGGAGAAATCAGAAGTTTTTCAGAGAAGCAAAAGTTAAGAGAATTTAGTATCACCAAACCAGCTTTACAACAAATGTTAAATGGCTTATATAGTCAAGAAATACAAGAGAAAAACAAAAACAAAAACAAAAAAACAAACTCCAAGATCAAGTAATTAGAAAATGGAAATAGGAACATATATATCAATAATTACTTTAAATGTAAATGGATTAAATGCACCAACCAAAAGACACAGATTGGCTGAATGGATACAGAAACAAGACCCATATATATGCTGTCTACAAGAAACTCACTTCAGACCTCAGGATACATATATACTGAGAGGATGGAAAAATATATTCCATGCAAATGGGAAGCAAAAGAAAGCTGGAGTAGCAATCCTCATATCAGACAAAATAGACCTTAAAATAAAGGTTACAAGAGATAAGGAAGGGCACTACATAATGATCAAGGGATCAATCTAAGAGGAAGACATATCAATTGTAAACATCTATGCATCAACATAGGAACACAATACATAAGAAAAACACTAACAGACATAAAAGGAGAAACTGACAGTAACACAATAATAGTAGGAGAATTTAACACCCCACTCACACCAATGGACAGATCATCTAAACAGAAAATTAATAAGGAAACACAAGTCTTAAATGATACATTAGATGAGATGGACCTCATTGATATCTTCAGGACATTCCATTGAAATGCAGAAGAATACACCTTTTTCTCAAGTGCACATAGAACATTCTCCAGGATAGACCACATCTTGGATCACAAATCAAACCTCAGTAAATTAAAGAAAATCAAAATTGTATCAAGCATCTTCTCTGACCACAATGCTGAGACTAGATATCAATTACAAGAAAAAAAAAATCTATAAGAAACACAAAACATGGAGATTAAACAACATATTTGTAATTAACCAACAGGTTACTGAAGAAATCAAAAGGGAATTCAAAAAAATTTCTAGAAACAGATGACGATGAAAACATGAGAACTCAAAACCTATGTGATGCAGCAAATGCATTTTTTTTCTTTGTAAATATTTTATTATAAGGAACTACTGAGAAAGGTATATTTAAAACTTTTTATTTTTCTTTTAAATATTTTTCTGGGATAAAAAATGGAACAGATTTATCCCAGCAAATGCATTTCTAAGAGGGAAGTTTATAGTAATACAATCCTACCTCAAGAAACAAGAAAAACATCAAATAGACAACCTAACTTTACACCTAAAGCAACTAGAAAAAGAAGAAAAAAACACAAAATTAGTAGAAGGAAAGAAATCATAAAGATCTGAGCAGAAATAAATGAAAAAGAAATGAAAGAAACAATAGTAATTATAACCCTATATGCGAGGCAACAAAAGAGACACAGATGTATAGAACAGTCTTTTGGACTCTGTGGGAGAAGTCCACAGAGGTTGGGAAGATCTGAGAGAATAGCACTGAAACATGTATATTGTCATATATGAAACACATCGCCAATCTAGGTTCGATGCATGAGACAGGGTGCTCAGGGCTGGTGCACTGGGATGACCCAGAGGGATGGGATGGGGAGGAAGGTGGGAGGGGGGTTCAGGATGGGGAACACATGTAAACCCATGGCTGATTCATATCAATGTATAGCAAAAATTACTACAATATTGTAAAGTAATTAGCCTCCAACTAAAATAAATAAATTTAAAAAAAAATTAATAAAACTAAAAGCTGGTTCTTTGAGAAGATAAACAAAATTGACAGACCCTTAGCCAGACTCATCAAGAACAAAAGAAGAATCAAATCAACACAATTAGAAATGGAAAAGGAGAGGTTGCAACAGGCAATGCAGAAATACAAAGGATTATGAGACTAGTGTCAACAACCATATGGCAATAAACTAGATAACCTGGAAGAAATGGACAGATTCTCAGAAAAGTTTACTCTTCCAAGACTAACCAGGAAGAAATAGAAATTATGAACTACCCAATTATAAACACTGAAGTTGAAGCTCTCATCTAAAATCTCCCAAAAAACAAAAGCCCTGGACCAGATGGCTTCACAGGAGAATTCTATAAAGCATTTAGAGAGGAGCTAATGCCTATTCTCCTTAAACTCTTTCAAAAAATTGCAGAGGAAGGAACACTTCCAATCTCATTCTACAAGGCCACTATCACCCTGATACTAAAGCCAAACAAAGATAACACAAAAAAGGAAAACTACAGGCCAATATCACTGATGAACATAGATGCAAAAAAATCTTGACAAAATTTTAGAAAACAGAATTCAGCAACACATCAAAAAGCTCATACACCATGATCAAGTTGGGTTTATTTCAGGGATGCAAGGATTCTTCAATATTCAGAAATCAATCAATGTAATACATCATATTAAAACATTGAAAGATAAAAACCATATGATCATCTCAATAGATGCAGAAAAAACCGTTGACAAAATTCAGCACCCATTTATGATTAAAACTCTTCAAAAAATGGGCATAGAAGGAACCTACCTCAACATAGTAAAGGCCATAGATGATAAGCCTACAGCAAACATTATTCTCAATGGTGAAAAACTGAAAGCATTCCCCCTAAGATCAGGAGCAAGACAAGGGTGTCCACTTTCACAGCTATTGTTCAACATAGTTCTGGAGGTCCTAGTTACAACAATCAGAGAAGAAAATGAAATAAAATGAATCCAGATTGGAAAAGAAGTAAAGCTGTCACTGTTTGCAGATTACATGATACTCTACATAGAAAACCTTAAAAATAATATCAGAAAATTACTAGAGCTAATCAGTAAGTTAAGCAAAGTTGAAGGATACAAAATCAATACACAGAAATCACTTGCATTTCAACATACGAACAATGAAAAATCAGAGAGAGCAATTAAGGAGTATATCCCATTCACCATTGCAACAAAATAATTAAATATCTAGGAATAAACTTACCTAAGGAGACAAAAGAACTATATAAAGAAAATTATAAGACACAAATGAAAGAAATCAAAGATGACATAAACAGATGGAGAGATATTTCATGTTCCTGGGTAAGAAGAATCAATATTGTGAAAATGACTATACTACCAAATGCAATCTAAAGATTTAATACAATCTTTGAGTTCCCCATGGCCTAGACGCCCGAGTCGCCCGATCACAACTCTCCAGGGCAGAGATGTTATCTGGACAATACAGACGCACCATTCCCACAACTTCTGTAGTCCGTAATCTTTTACCACTTTGGGGTTGCTTTTTTTCCCAGAATTCATCAGAACTTTGAATTTTTTTTTTTTTAATGGGCTGTTTTTAATGCAGGGGCTTTTCTTCCCTCGAAACCCAATTCTCAGCAAAAAAAGAAAAAAACACAAAAAACTGAAAAACCCCTACAAAAACTTTAAAAAAAAAAAAAGGCAGCAAAGGGTAGTTTTCATCTGGTGTCTTTTATTTAAGTTTTTTAAATTGAGAAAAAGCTGGTGACATATTTATACGTTTTTGTGCAAAAATAAATGAATGGCAATAGATTTTAAAAATAAAAAAAAATAAAGATTTAATACAATCCCTATCAAAGTACCAGTGGCGTTTTTCACAGAACTAGAACAAAAAATTTAACAATACATATGGAAACACAAAAGACTCCAAATAGACAAAGCAGTCTTGAGAAAGAAGAATGGAGCTGAAGGAATCAACCTTCCTGACTTCAGATGATAGTACAAAGCTACAATCATCAAGACAGTGTAGTATTGGCACAAAAACAGAAATATAGACAAATGAAACAAGATAGAAAGCCCAGAAATAAATCCATGCACCTATGGGCTTCTTATTTTTGACAAAGTAGGCAACTATATACAATGGGGCAAAGACAGCCTCTTCAATAAATGGTGCTGGGGAAACTGGACAGCTACATGTAAAAGAATGAGATTAGAACACTTCCTAACACTATACACAAAGATAAACTCAAAGTGGATTAAAGACCTAAATTTAAGACCAGAAACTATAAAACTCTTAGAGGAAAACATGGACAGAACACTTGATGACATAAATTAATGCAAGATCCTCTATGACCCACCTCCTAGAGTACAAAATAAAAGCAAAAGTAAATAACTGCGACCTGATTAAACTTCAAAGCTTTTGCACAGCAAAGGAAACTACAAGCAAAGTGAAAAGACAATGCTCTGAATGGGAGAAAATAATAGCAAATGAAACAATTGACAAATAATTAATTTCCAAAATATACAAGCAGCTCATACAGCTCAGTACCAGAAAAACAGGCAACCCAATCAGAAAGTGGGAAAAAGACCTAAACAGACATTTCTCCAAAAAAGACATACAGATGGCTAACAAACACATGAAAAAATGTTCAACATTGCTCATTATTAGAGAAATGCAAATCAAAACCACAATGAGATATCACTTCACACCTGTCAGAAGGACCCTCATCAAAAAGTCAACTAACAATAAATACTGGAAAGGGTGTGGAGAAAAGGGAACACTCTTGCACTGTTGGTGGGAATGTAAATAGATACAGCCACTATGGAAGATGGTATAGAGATTCCTTAAAAATAGGAATAAAAGGAACATATGACCCAGCAATCCCACTCCTAGGCTTATACCCTGTGGAAACCAAAATTGAAAAAGACACATGTATTACATTGTTCATTGCGTCCCTATTTACAATAGCTAGAACATGGAAGCAACCTAGATGTCCATTGACAAATGAATGGATAAAGAAGTAGTGGTACATATATACTATTGGAATATTACTCAACCATAAAAAGGAACACATTTGAGTCAGTTCTAATGATGTGGATGAACCTAGAACCTATTATACAGAGTGAAGTGAGCCAGAAAGAGAAAGATAAATACCATATTGTAACACATATATATGGAATCTGGAAAAATGGTACTGAAGAATTTACTTACAGGGCAACAGTGGAGAAACAGACATAGAGAATAGACTTATGGACATGGAAGGGAGGACAGGGTGAGATGTATGGAAAGAGTGACATGGAAACTTACATTACCATAAATAGATAGCTAATGGGAATTTACTCTATGTTTCAGGAGACTCAAACAGGGGCTCTGTATTAACCTGGAGGGGTGGGATGGGGTGGGAGGTGGGAGGGAGGTTCAAACGGGAGGAGATATATGTATACCTGTGGCTGATGCATATTGAGGTTTGACAGAAAACAGCAAGATTCTGTAAAGCAATTATCCATCAGTACAAAATAAATTAATTAATAAAAAATGTATTCTAATCATATTCCAACATGAAATGATTTCAAACAAATTTATATAATGACCTGACCTACATTTCCAAAAATCAATCTGCATTTCAGTGGAGAATATTTTAGGATTAGATGTAGAAGCCTGTTTGGAGGCTATTGTAAGAGTCTAGGTACCAGTTATGGGGGCCCAGCTAAGGTAGGAACAGTGGAAGGGAGGAGGGCATATGTGTTATTTGAAATCAATTGGGAGTGGGAGCTGCTGTTAAGAATGAGGACTCCTAGATGGACGGAAGTAGGTACTGACTGAAAATGAAGACTCATTACTGCTGACTTCTAGGTTTCTGGCTTGAGAACCTATGTGGTTTCAATAACACCTCATATTTGAACAGTGCTTGAGAGTTGGAGAAGACTCTTGAGAGTCCCTTGGACTGCAAGGAGATCCAACCAGTCCATTCTAAAGATCAGTCCTGGGTTTTCATTGGAAGGACTGATGCTGAGGCTGAAACTCCAATACTTTGGCCACCTCATGCGAAGAGTTGACTCATTGGAAAAGACCCTGATGCTGGAAGCGATTGGGGGCAGGAGGAGAAGGGGACGACAGAGGATGAGATGGCTGGATGGCATCACCTACTGGATGCACATGAGTTTGAGTGAACTCCGGGAGTCGGTGATGGACAGGGAGGCCTGGCGTGCTTCAATTCATGGGGTCACAAAGAGTCGGACACGACTGAGCGACTGAACTGAACTGAACTGAGAGTTAATATAATACATTATTATTTTATGTATTGAGTTTTTGATCTATTTGTTAACTTTGCTATGCAGAAAACCAGAGTTCTGAAAAGCAGTGTTTATCAAAGTTACATTGATATTATTAAACAGCAATTTCAAAACCTGTGTCTGAGTTTAAACCCCTTATACCATCCATCATCGCACTACTTTTCTACCATCCCGACCATTTTTCTTCTTCAAAAACAAAAATGACAATAAAATTGCTCTCAAATTGGTCATATATGGAATGTGGATGGGGAGCAGAAAATATATGGTCTCTTAAACAGTTCAGTGAAGAACAAGGGCAAGAAAACAGGAAGCAAAGTCAGTTGAGTTGTAAACTTTTTGAGTTACTTATTGATTATGTTTTCTGTAAAAGCACAGTGCCCAGGGCACAAAAAAAATCTTACAAACTATTTCAAAAGAAAAAAAAAATTAAGGCTGCTAGAAGACAGTTTAGTAAAAAAAAAAAAAAAAGATCTATTTTTGTGTTCTCCTTGACTTTTATCTTCCATAAAAGTTTAGGCATTTCAGGACTCCCTGCTGGTACAATAATACAGTTAAATAATAAATCTAAACACGTGCATTCTTGGAACATCTTACCAGAAGTAGAATTCTTTAAATGCTAAAATTCCTTCTATTGGCACAAAAAATGAGCATCTTACTACATAAAGTAGAATTCAAAAGTATATATCCAGTGAAATAATTCCAAAGTACTAACTGTGAAAATTCGGAAATAAAAGTTCTTTTGTATCTGAAATCTCAGCAAAAATAAATGACTAGAAAGAAAATCATTTCTTGAGTCAGCTAGAACTGAAATTGGCTTCACATTAACAAAATCGTGGATATTAGAGAAAGCAGATATCAAGACCTTCTGTTTTGAAGGGCTAGATTTCCATCATTTTTATCTTTATTCTGTATGAATAGTTTTATTGTATTAAAGCATTAACTGTGTTTGGAGGCAGCAAATAATATATATATATATATAGAGAGAGAGAGAGAGAGAGAGAGAGCAAAGATATGATTTCAGATTCATTGTTGCAAATAATGTTAAAGACTATGGATGAAAATATTCAGATTTAAATAAAATTATTAGACATTTTGAATATTAAGATGGATGAGGTGGATGAAACTGGAGGTGGATGAAACTGGAGCCTATTATACAGAGTGAAGTAAGCCAGAAAGAAAAACACCAATACAGTATACTAACGCATATATATGGGATTTAGAAAGATGGTAATAATAACCCTGTATACGAGACAGCAAAAGAGACACTGATGTATAGAACAGTCTTGTGGACTCTGTGGGAGAGTGAGAGGGTGGGATGATTTGGGAGAATGGCATTTAAACATGAATAATAATCATATATGAAACAAGTCGCCAGTCCAGGTTCAATGAACGATACTGGATGCTTGGGGCTAGTGCGATGGGACGACTCAGAGAGATGGTACGGGGAGGGAGGAGGGAGGAGGGTTCAGGATGGGGAACATGTGTATACCTGTGGTGGATTCATGTTGATATATGACAAAACCAATACAATATTGTAAAGTAAAAAAAAAAAAAATGGATGAAAGCTATGACAAACATTAGACAGCATATTAAGAAGCAGAGACATTACTTTGCCAACAAAGGTCCATATAGTCAAAGTTATGATTTTTCTAGTAGTCATATATGGATGTGAGAGTTGGACCATAAAGAAGGCCAAGCACAAAATAATTGATGCTTTTGTGGTGTTGGAGAAAATTTTTGAGAGTCCCTTGGACTGCAAAAAGATCAAACCAGTCAATCCTAAAGGAAATCAGTCCTGAATATTCATTGAAAAGACTGATGCTGAAGCTGATGCTCCAGTACTTTGGACACCTGATGGGAAAAGCCAACTCATTAGAAAAGACCCTGATGCTGGGAAAGTTTGAAGGCAGGAGGAGAAGGGGACAGCAGAGGATGAGATGGTTGGATGGCATCACCAACTCAATGGACATGGGTTTGAGCAAGATCTAGGAGATGGTGAAGGACAGGGAAGCCTAGCGTGCTGCAGTCCATGGGAGTCACAAAAAGTCAGACACACCTGAGGTACTGAGCAAGAACAACAATGGATGAAAATATTTTGAAGATGTATATGATTAAAGGCAAATGTCATCCTAACTAGAAAGTAGATTTATATAACTCAGAATTACAAAATGGAAAAATAGTGACTGAGAAGATTAATAAAGAATTGAGCATTATTAGGCATTATTATTCGGAGAAGGCGATGACACCCCACTCCAGTATTCTTGCCTGGAAAATCCCATGGACGGAGGAGCCTGGTAAGCTGCAGTCCATGGGGTCGCGAAGAGTCAGACACGACTGAGCAACTTCACCTTCACTTTTCACTTTCATGCATTGGAGAAGGAAACGGCAACCCACTCCAGTGTTCTTGCCTGGAAAATCCCAGGGACGGGGGGGCCTGGTGGGCTGCCATCTATGGGGTCGCACAGAGTCGGACATGACTGAAGTGACTTAGCAGCAGCAGCAGGCATTATTATTGTTATTTTCTATTTTAAATTTCAGTTTCTTTCTACTTTTTAAAAATAATGCACAATCAGCATTTAATTTTCCTATCCTGGTTTCATTTTGCTGCTGCTGCTGCTAAGTCACTTGAGTCGTGTCCAACTCTGTGCGACCCCACAGATGGCAGCCCACCAGGCTTCACATCCCTGGGATTCTCCAGGCAAGAACACTGGAGTGGGTTGCCATTTCCTTCTCCAATGCATGAAAGTGAAAAGTGAAAGGGAAGTCACTCAGTCGTGTCTGACCCTCAGCGACGCCATGGACTCCAGCCTTCCCGGCTCCTCCATCCACGGGATTTTCCAGGCAAGAGTACTGGAGTGGGGTGCCATTGCCTTCTCCGGGTTTCATTTTATCCCATGCCTAATTTTATGTTACATATCTATATATTGGTTAATGTATATTTATATATATTTATGGTGATATGTTTAACTGTGGTTAAACAGAATGATTTTCAGCCCTCTATGGATGTATAAGTTATTTGCAGTCACTTACAATTTGAGATTCCTGAATTCTATGAGTATAAGGAAATATAGATAGAAGTTAGAAAATTTTAGAATTCCCCTGGTGATTTTGACCCTAACCTCACTCTTGGAAATCCCTTGTTAAAAAGACATTATATGAGTATTTTTATTTCTCCAGATTATTACCAAATTTTGGTATTGTCTAACTTTTAAACTTTCCCAGCCTATTGAGTACAAACAGTGTCCCATTGTTGTTTTAGTAACTATTTCTAATATAAGCAATAACTATGTACCCCTTCTTATTCTTGTTGGCTAGGTGAGTTTCTTCTTCTGCCAATTGCAAATTTATGCCTTGATAAGTTTTCATCTAATATTTTTTTCTTTATTGCCTTGATTTGCAATATTCCCTTTGATATTATAAATATTCCTTTTCATGTTTCTATAATATGTTTTGGGTGACTCTTTCATAACTTGAAGACAAAGAATACCATAGGAATTCTGTATCTAAACATCTCTGGAGACTTTTGTTGTTTTCCTAAGTTTGTACATATTGTTCCTTGTCTTTGCCACTAGGCTTTCCTAATTAACTATACACTCTTTATGGGCAGGGTTCATACATGTTTCACCTGTGAAATGCACAACATGCCTGAAAAATGTCAGCACAGATTTAACACATTTAATATTTTTGTCTGTTTTTAAATTTTTAAATGTCCTTTTTAATTGGAGGATAATTGCTTTACAATGATGTGTTAGTTTCTGCTGCACATGAATCAGCTGTAAGTATATAAATATAGATGATATTTTGACAAAAAAATAACTATATTCTCAATTGATAGATAATTATTAAGAATCATCTTTAAG
Source organism: Bison bison bison (assembly GCF_000754665.1). Classification (NCBI taxonomy): domain Eukaryota; kingdom Metazoa; phylum Chordata; class Mammalia; order Artiodactyla; family Bovidae; genus Bison; species Bison bison. The sequence continues at coordinate 2,385,240 of NW_011494933.1, forward strand.
GAAGGATCATTTTCTTTATATATATATATATATGTGTGTGTGTGTGTGTGTGTGTCCATATTTATATATTGATTTATTTGCCATTGTTGGGTCTTAGTTGTGGCATGTGGGCTCCAGTAGTTGTGGTGACTTAGTTGCCCCTTGCCATGTGGGATCTTAGTCCCCTGACCAGGGATTGAATCCATATACCCTGCATTGCAAAGCAGATTCTTAACCACTGCCACAGTCCCAAGGAAGGATCATTTTCTGATTTTTAGCAGATAACTTAGAAAAATTCAAAAATTGACCTTGTGATAACAAAACTTTTTAATTCATTCTTGCTTGTTTCAATAAAGAATTTTTCTCTATACTACTTCTTTAAAAATGAAAAATAATAATACAATTATTTAGTTATATGTTTAGGTATAAAAGGGCAAGTCCAAATACATGAGATATCTATGCCTAAAGATTTTATGGGACACACCATTGGATTCTTGTAAAATTTTAAGATTTATTACAGTATTGCATTTGTTAGAAAGCTGGGTCACATTTATTAGTTTCAGTCAATTATTCAGTCATTTGAGTAGGGAACCAGTAGATTCTAGCAAGGCAAATAAATTCTACCTTTGTTATTCAGTAGCTCAGTTGTGTCCTACTCCTTGCAACCCCATGGACTGCAGCATGCCTGGCCTCCCTGTCCTTCACCATCTCCTGGAGCTTGCTCAAGCTCATGTCTGTTGAATTGGTGATGCCAGCCAACCATTTCATCTTCTGTTATCTTCTTCTCCTCATGCCTTATATCTTCCCCAGCATCAGGGTCTTTTCCAAGAGCCATCTCTTTGCATCAGGTGGCCAAAGTATCAGAGCTTCAGCTTCAGCATCAGTCCTTCCAGTGTATATTCAGGACTGATTTCCTTGAGGATTGACTGATTTGATCCCTTTGAAATCCAAGAAACTCTCAACAGTCTTCCACAAATTCTACTTAAAATGTGTATAATAGCTGGGTGTGTCAATCTACCACCTGTTACAAATATTAACATCTTGTTTTCATGATCTCCCAAGTCTCATCCATATTTTCCTCATGATTTAAGATTCAGCAGACATCCTGGAATGTGAAGTCAACTGGGCCTTAGAAAGCATCACTACGAACAAAGCTAGTGGAGGTGATGGAATTCCAGTTGAGCTATTTCAAATCCTGAAAGATGATGCTGTGAAAATGCTGCACTCTATATGCCAGCACACTTGGAAAACTCAGCAGTGGCCACAGGACTGGAAAAGGTCAGTTTTCATTCCAATCCAAAAGAAAGGCAATGCCAAAGAATGCTCAAACTACCGCACAATTGCACTCATCTCACATGCTAGTAAAGTAATGCTCAAAATTCTCCAAGCCAGGCTTCAGCAATACATGAACCATGAACTTCCTGATGTTCAAGCTGGTTTTAGAAAAAGCAAAGGAACCAGAGATCAAATTGCCAACATCCACTGAATCATGGAAAAAGCAAGAGAGTTCCAGAAAAACATCTATTTCTGCTTTATTGACTATGCCAAAGCCTTTGACTGTGTGGATCACAATCAACTGGAAAATTCCAGCCTCTTGAGAAATCTGTATGCAGGTCAGGAGGCAACAGTTAGAACTGTACATGGACAACAGACTGGTTCCAAATAGGACAAGGAGTACGTCAAGGCTGTATATTGTCACCCTGCTTACTTAACTTATATGCAGAGTACATCATGAGAAATGCTGGACTGGAAGAAACACAAGCTGGAATCAAGATTGCCGGGAGAAATATCAATAACCTCAGATATGCAGATGACACCACCCTTATGGCAGAAAGTGAAGAGGAACTCAAAAGCCTCTTGATGAAAGTGAAAGTGGAGAGTGAGAAAAGTTGGCTTAAAGCTCAACATTCAGAAAACAAAGATCATGGCATCCGGTCCCACCACTTCATGGGAAATAGATGGGGAAACAGTGGAAACAGTGTCAGACTTTATATTTTTGGGCTCCAAAGTAAGTGCAGATGGTGACTGCAGCCATGAAATTAAAAGATGCTTACTCCTTGGAAGGAAAGTTATGACCAACCTAGATAGCATATTCAAAAGCAGAGACATTACTTTGCCAACAAAGGTCCGTCTAGTCAAGGCTATGGTTTTTCCTGTGATCATGTATGGATGTGAGAATTGGACTGTGAAGAAGGCTGAGCGCTGAAGAATTGACGGTTTTGAACTGTGGTGTTGGACAAGACTCTTGAGAGTCCCTTGGACTGCAAGGAGATCCAACCAGTCCATTCTGAAGAAGATCAGCCCTGAGATTTCTTTGGAGGGAATGATGCTAAAGTTGAAACTCCAGTACTTTGGCCACCTCATGTGACGAGTTGACTCATTGGAAAAGACTGATGCTGGGAGGGATTGGGGGCAAGAGGAGAAAGGGACGACAGAGGATGAGATGGCTGGATGGCATCACTGCCTCAATGGATGTAAGTCTGAGTGAACTCCGGGAGTTGGTGATGGACAGGGAGGCCTGGCGTGCTGCGATTCATGGGGTCGCAAAGAGTCAGACACGATTGAGCGACTGAACTGAACTGAAGAGATTCTGCTATCCAATGAAACCAATTATTTAAACAAATATTTTCAGGTTGTTAAATTAACTGCAGCAATTATTTCTAAATGTTTGTTTTATATTTAAATGCTAACTATAAAGTCTTTGTAGCTCAGTTGGTTAAGAATCTACCTGCAGTACAGGAGACCAGGGTTTGATTCCTGGGTTGGGAATATCCCCTGGAGAAGGAAATGGCAAGCCACTCCAGTATTCTTGCCTGGAAAATCTCACGGACAGAAAAGCCTGGTGGGATGCAGTCCATGGGGTCGCAAAGAGTTAGGCACGACTGAGCAAGTAACACTTAAGTCTTTATCTAATGAATATACTATGTTGTTATATTATTTTGTTAATACAAGCAGTAAAACAAACACTATGTTTATATATTTTGGCATACAATATTTTGTTTTCATTTTCTATGACAGCATGAACATTCACCATTGCTTTTTTTTTTTAGTGTTTTTTTAATTGAAATATAGTCGATTTACAGTGTTGTGCCAATCTCTGCTATACAGTGAAGTGATTCAGTTATGCACACATTCTTTTTATTATATATTCTTTTTCATTACTGTTTATCACAGGTTATTGAATATAGTTCCCTCTGCTATACTGTAGTAGGACCGTGTTGTTTATCCATTCCCTATATATAATAGTTTGCATCTGTTAATCCCACACTCCCAGTCCTTCCCTCCTGCACTCCTTTCCCCACTGACAACCACAAGTCTCTTCTCTATGTCTGTGTGTGTTTCTGTTTTGTAGATAGGTTCATTTGTGCTACGTTTTAGAATAGAATACACATGTATGTGATTTTACATGGTATTTTTCCATATAAATTTATGACTTATTTCACTTAGTAGGATAATCTCTAGTTTTATCTATGTTGCTGCAAATGGGCATTATTTCATTATTTTTGATAGCTGAGTAATATTCCATTGTATGTATGTACCACATCTTCCTTATCCCTTAATCTGTCAGTGGACAATTAGGTTGTTTCCATGTCTTGGCTATTGTAAATAGTATTGCTGTGAAAGGTGCATGCATCTTTTACAATGAGAGTTTTGTCTGGATACATTCCCAGGAATGAGATTTGTCGATAATATAGTCATTCTATTTTTAAATTTCTGAGGAACCTCCACATTGTTTTTCATAGTGACTGCACACCCTTTCTAGCATTTGTTATTTGTAGACTTTTTAATGATGGCCATCTGACTGGTGTGAGTTGGTACTTCACTAAAGTTTTGATTTTCATTTCTCCAATAATTAGTGATGTTGAGCATCTTTTCATATGCCTACTGCCCATCCCTATGTCTTCCTTGGTGAAATGTCTATTAAGGTCTTCTGCCAAATTTTTGATTGAATTTCTTGTTTTTTTGTTGAGTTGTATGAGCTATGTGTATGTTTAGAGATTAACCCTTGTCTATCGTTATCTTTTGCAAATATTTTCTCCCGTGCCTTAAGTAGTCCTTTTGTGTATGTGGTTACATTTGCTGTGAAAAAGCTTGTAAGTTTGATTAGGTCCCATTTGTTTAGTTTTGTTTTTATTCCTATTGCCTTGCCATTGCTTTTTATATCATCAGGGTTCTATTGCAGGATAAAGAATCTATTTAAAATATTTTAAGTAAAAATTTCAATAATAATGTAAGTGCTTATGCTATTAATAGAAAGTCTAGAGGAATTGTCTTTAGTCAAGGTCTACAGTAATGACTGAAAGATGCTTTAGCAGAGGGACTGCTGCTTCCAGCACTATCAAGAAGAAAGGGAGGGAAGAGAACTCCACAATTTCACACAGTTTTATTGCTGCCAGAAAAAACAACCAAGCCAAAATCATTTCTGCCTTCCAAATCTAAATTGGCAGAAACCAATCTCCTGATAAGGGCTTCCTTGGTGGCTCAGTGGTAAAGAATCCACCTGCGGATACAGGAGACCTGGGTTGGGTAGATCCCTTGGAGAAGGAAATGGCAACACACTACAGTATTCTTGCCTAGGAAAATCCCATGGACACAGGTTCCTGGTTGGCTATAGTCTATAGGGTCACAAAAGAGTCAAACACGACTTACCAACTAAACAGCAACAACAAATCTTCTGATACGAGTCTGGTAAGTATGAGTTTTAACTTTGTACCTTTGAGGATAAGAAGGCAAAATGAATAAAAGGGTGAAGAATGGGAGAATTAATTACTCATATTCATCACAATTCTAAATTACCTTTTTTTTTTTTTTTCAAATCACTATTGATTGTATGGTCTTTTCTAAATTAGAACAACAAAATGAAAATAAAGACAAACAAATTTTCTAATGGGTACTTGTATGCATGAAATCAAATTGCTTTATCCAAGAGGAAATACTTTTATTGATGCAAACTTCATTTGCAATTGTTACAAGATTGAAATTTTCTAACATGCTAACCCCAGTTACTTTGAATTGCATGTTAAAACGTATACCAGGTGAAATACCCTAACAATGAACTTCACACTCCATATAGCCTCAAATAGAGGCAAAGGCTTTCCAGAAGTCATCACACTTTGAAAATATTAGAAAATGGGAGGGGTATGAGAGTGAAAGAAAAGTAGAAATAAAGAACCCAATTTAGGAAATGTTTCTGTCCAGCAACAAAGAGTCACAGGTGTGTTTACAGCCAGTTCAATATTGCTGCTCTTTTACAAAATTAAATTAGTCTTAGTGACTATAGGATTCTAAGATTTTCCTCTTGTCTTCTTGTCTTCTGTGGTCTTCCGCATAGTACCAGGCAATTGGGTGTATTTTTTAATATCACAAATGCCAAAATCAACCCGCTCAGGTGACATCTTGGGTTTGACTATTTTCTAACCATGTTTTCTTGCACAGTTTGCTCACTCTGTGTTCCTCAATTTCTTCATCTATAAAATGGGGACAATAGCACCTTGCACAGGATTGTTGTAGTGTTTAAATGTGATTCTGTAAAGTTCTTTGTATAGTGAGGGCTCAAAAATTAATTCATAGCAAATCTGAAGCAATCAGAGTTATTATAGTATTATAATTTGAAAGAGGCATTTTCTCTTTTTCTCTTTAAGAATTGTGGATTTCACGCCAGTCAGAATGGCTGCTATCCAAAAGTCTACAAGCAATATATGCTGGAGAGGGTGTGGAGAAAAAGGAACCCTCTTACACTGTTGGTTGGAATGCAAACTAGTACAGCCACTATGGAGAACAGTGTGGAGATTCCTTAAAAAACTGGAAATAGAACTGACATATGACCCAGCAATCCCACTGCTGGGCATACATACTGAAGAAGCCAGAATTGAAAGAGACATATGTACCCCAATGTTCATCGCAGCACTGTTTATAATAGCCAGGACATGGAAGCAACCTAGATGTCCATCAGCAGACAATGGGATAAGAAAGCTTTGGTACATATACACAATGGAGTATTACTCAGCCATTAAAAAGAATACATTTGAATCAGTTGTAATGAGGTGGATAAAACTGGAGCCTATTATACAGAGTGAAGTAAGCCAGAAAGAAAAAAACCAATACAGTATGCTAACGCATATATATGGAATTTAGAAAGATGGTAATGATAACCCTGTATGCAGGACAGCAAAAGAGATACGGATGTATAGAACAGTCTTTTGGACTCTGTGGGAGAGGGAGAGGGTGGGATGATTTGGGAGAATGGCATTGAAACATGTGTAATATTATATGTGAAAAAAATTGCCAGTCCAGATTCAATACATTATACAGGGTGCTCGGAGCTGGTGCACTGGGATGAACCAGAGGGATGTATAGGAAGGGAGGTGAGAGCAGGGTTCAGGATGGGGAGCATGTGTACACCCATGGCAGATTCATGTTGATGTATGGCAAAACCAATACAATATTGTAAAGTAATTAGCCTCCAATTAAAATAAATACATTTATATTAAAAAATTAAAAAAAATAATTGTGGAAACATTGTGTAATAAACTACAAGTACACACAAAACAGGTGTTTGTATGTTCATTCACTTAGCAGTTAATATCTATTGATATATTTGAGAAACATAACTAAAATTGCATTAAATTCCAGCAACACATTTCACACTCATACACATGCAATATACTGTGAAAATAATGTAATAGTTATTTAACTCTAAGTTTATTTTAGTGTTTATGATAAGAAAAAATAGGAAAAGAGTTAAGTGATGGGGCACAAACATATAAAAGATTGAAGTATTATTTATTTGAATGAGATGATAGTAAGTAGTATGACTTATGAGATAGAGTATTATAACTAGCATATTCCTAGAACATATGTGCATTGCTTATTAAATTCATTATATAAGGTGAAAATTCACCAACAGTGATAATTTCAGTGAAACTATTTTTAAGGATCAAAGTTAAGCTCCAAACTTGCATTACTATATAAATCACAAAGTTTCCTTGAAGGTAAGAAATTTTTTAGGTAGAGAGCTGGCATGCAACTTATGGTCTATATTCATTTGTATGTAATTAAATTATAACATAAATCATATACCACGATTTCTAAATTGTGACAAAAACAAGATAAATTAAAAAATCATGAAAGAGTTCAGAAAGTTTCATTGTATTATGTGTAAATGTGTATATAAATGATTCACCAATAGTTAAAGGGAATTATTAATAAATTCCAAAAGTTAGTTTTGAAAATAAAACCTAGAATTTGAAATTCTTTGAAAATAAAACCTAGAATTTAATATCATAGTATGTAAAGGGAATTGTTTTTAAGTAATATAGATAATGGGGATTTTTATTCTCATATTTGCTTTAACAGTTGATTCATCTGCCTATTTAAAAATAGGTCATTCTAGAATGCTGTTATTATATGAAACATACATATTTGCATATTTTCCAGTCATTTCCAACACTTTATTTTGTTATGCTGCCAGTAGGATTTTGAAACACAGTTAGGTTTGATCTATTATTGATGGATGACCTTTTGACTAGATTGGGTGACATCAGTGCTAATAAGCTATAGGATGTGATGTCTAATGAACCTGTATATAAAATAATAATATTAGATTTAGTTGGAATTATATAATTACAGTACAATCAAGTATTTTGAAACTAACCTACTTTAGAGAGAAGTTTTATTGATTACACAAGAAAGGGGAACTTTTTAATCATTTTTACATCACTGTATTGCCTAAGGCATCAAAATCCATTATATGAGGATTATAAACTTTGCTTTCAACTTAAGATCTTAAATTTATTCTTGATGTATTGTCAACAAAAACTCCGGAAGATCTATCAGAGCTACTAAGCCATATTAAAATTAACTTATTTATTTTTAATTGTTCATATTGTGGCTCTCTGAGGTGTTGCTGTTTGTAAATCTAAATAACTTTTCTCTTAGATAATGTAACAGTTGTGTGTCACATTTCACTTAAAACTATAGCTTTTGGGGGTTCAGTTCAGTCACTCAGTCGTGTGCAATTCTTTGCGACCCCATGGACCCAGCACACAGGCTTCCCTGTCCTTCACCAACTTCCAGACTTTGCTCAAACTCATGTCCATTGATTTGATGATGCCATCCAACCATCTCATCCTCTGTCCCCTTCTCCTCCTTCCCAGCATCATGGTCTTTTCCAGTGAGTCAGTTCTTCACATCAGGTGGCCAAAGTATTGGAGCTTCAGCTTTAACCTCAGTCCTTGCAATGAATATTCAGGATTGATTTCATTTAGGATTGACTGGTTTGATCTCCTTGCAGTCCAAAGGACTCTCAAGAGTCTTCTCCAACACTGCAGTTCAAAGGCATCAGTTCTTCTGCATTCAGCTTTCTTTATGGTCCAACTCTCACATTCGTATGTGACAACTGGAACTTTTGGGGGTAGGAACATTTATGTTCTACTTTCAGCAAGTTTCAACTATAAATACAGTATTATCAGCTATAGTCACCATGTTACATTATACATTGAATAATCAGACTTAATCATTTTGTAACTAAAAGTTTGTATTGTACATTTTATTAACCACTTCATATTTCTGCTACCTACCAGATCATGGCAACTTATTTTCTACTTTTTGCTTCCATGTGTTTGATTGATTGATTAATTGCTATTTCAGATAGGTATATAGATAGCTGTAATATAATATGATATAGACAAATATGAGGTATTTCTCTTTCTTTGTCTGTCTTATTTCATTTACAATAATGATTATTTTCAGTTCACTGATGTTGTCAAAAATAGCAGGATTTCCTTCTTTTTATGAGCTGAATAATGTTCCATTCCATGTTTTCTATATCCATTCAATTGTTAATGGCCACTTTGATTTTTTTTTTTTTTTTTTTGGTCTTTGCTATTGTAAAAATGCTACAAGGAACATGAGACTACAGCTATATCTATGAGATATTGATTTTTTTTTGTTTGTTTTGCTTGCAAAAGTGAAAGTTAAAGTGTTAGTTGTTCAGTCCTGTCTGACTCTTTACAACCCTATGGACTGTAGCTCACCAGGCTCCTCTATTCACGGAATTCTACAGCAAAGAATTCTGGAGTGGGTTGCTATTTCCTACTCTAGGCAATCTTTATACCCTAAAGTGGGATTTCTGGATCATATAGTAGTTCTATTTTTAACTTCTTAAGAACCTTTCATACTGTTTCACATAGTGGCTATACCAGTTTACATTCCCACCAACATTGTACAAGATTTCCCTTTTCTCCACATCCTCAACAGCATTTGTTTTCTTCTGTCTACTTGATAATAGGCATCCTAACAAGTGTGTGGTAATATCTTACTGTGATTTTGATTTGCATTTTCCTGATTAGTAGTAATGTTGAGCACCTTTTCATGTGTCTGATGGTCATTTGTATATCTTATTTGGAAAATTGGCTGATTAGGTTCTTTGCCCATTTTTTAAATTGAGTTATTCAGTTATTTGCCATTGAGGTTTATGAACTCCTTTTTATATGTTAGATATTAACCCCTTGTGCGATATATAGTCTGCAAACATTTCCTGTCATTCCACAGGTTGCCTTTTCATTTTGTTGATGGTTACCTTTGCTGTACAAAAATATTTTAGTGCAATGTAACCCCACTTATTTATTTTGCTGTTGTTGCCTTTCCTTATGGTGTCAAATCAAAAAAAAAAAAAAAAAAATTTACCAAAACCAGTGTCAAAGAGGTTATCCATTATGTCCTCACTTAGGAATTTTACAGTTTTAGGGTTCACATTCAAGTAAGTTTTTAATTATTTTGGAGTTGATTTTTGTGTATGGTGTGAGGTAGGAGTCTGGTTTCATTCTTTTGCTTATGAGTATGTTCCCAACACCATTTATTGGGAGACTGTGCTTTCTTTGTACATTCTTGATTCCTTTGTTGAAAATTAATCAATCAGATATGTATAAGCTTATTTCTAGGGTCTCCATTTGGTTTCATTGATGTATATGTCTGTTTTTATGTAAAACCCATACTGTTTTGATTACTCTAGCTTTTTAATATAGCTTGAAACTAGGAAGTGTGATGTATTCAGCTTTTTTTTTTTTTCTTTAGAATGCTTTGACTTTTAATTTTAAAATTTGTGATTTGGTTTCCTCTGTGAAAGGTTAATGACAATATCTCCTTCTGTACATTTGACATGTATTTGATGTTTAATAGACTTTAAAGTACTGATTATTGTTAGACAATATCTAATTTTCTTGTTAATTTGTTTGCTTACAAGTTTCTACAATGGTTCATTTAAAAGATATTTTTTGAAACTCTCATATTTATCCTCACTGATCCAGGCCTTTAGGATAAAGTAGTGAACAAAGAGACAAAAGTCCCTGTCTTACAGTTTATATCCTGGTGGTTGCTGGATTATATCAGCAATGTAGACAATTATTCCACATGAATAACAAGAAAATGAGAAAGGGCAAACTTTTATAGATTTAAAGGGTGGTGAAATATCATGCACTACATGACAGTTTTTTTAGATTTCTAAATCAGTAATTCACTGCAATTGACATGATGGTAGATTGGATGGGCTTTGGTTTACTGATTTATTTTTGTGCCACTTTCATACCCAGGATCTACTTTTTTAACTTATTGTTCACTTGTTAGAACTTGTTTTGTCTTTTTTTGATTAGATTATCATCCCTATTCCTATCTGTTTTATGCACAATTGGCCATGATTAATGTAAATTTATATAATGATTATGGCTTTAAAAGACTGTTTTGACAATCTATATTAGCTGAAAATTTGTTTAAACAAATTAGCCAATAAAATTATCATTTGAATTTTCCTTCATATTTATTATATTTTTGTTTGATATTAAAATGAAAGAGAAACCAACTAGAATTTTTAAGTCCTGTTGATCTGCATAATGGAGCTCCCCTGGTGTCTCAGGCTGTAAAGAATCTGCCCACAATGCAGGAGACCAGGATTCAATCCCTGGAGATCCCCTGGAGAAGGGAATGGCTGCCCACTCCAGTATTCTTGCCTGGAGAATTCCATGACAGAGAAGCCTAGATGGTTATAGTCCATGGGGATGCAAAAATCGGACATGACTGAGTGACTAACACATTCACCTTTTCTGCTTCATGAATTACTGCACTGAAATACTTATAGTAATTAGGGGACATAAAAATTATTAGCCCTGTTTAAAAACAATGAAATGAAGTCTCACCAGGTATATGGTGGAATGAAAATTTGAACCTTTCTTTATTTGTCTCCATAGCCAGATTAATTTTCTTCCTCCAATCTGACAATGGATAGGTTAGTTTGAGAAAAATCAGTATCTTATTTAGATGCACATTATTATGTGTACATGATAAACTGAGGTTTATTTAAATTTAAATCTAACTTTATAGAAAGTACAGAACATTTAGATTACAAGGATAACATTGGTCCTTGATGAAATCTTTGTGTGATCTTTAAAAATCTCTGGACTGAGCAAATGAAAATGATTCAGCTATACCTATGATAAAATAGTCAAGCCAATGCCAATTCAAAACTTAGTAATTTTTGTTAAAAATTACTTTTGACCAACGTTTTGTTTAATAAATACTTTTTATAAATTCTAGTCTTTTCATCCCATCAGGAATTTAGTGTAGCCCTGTTCATAGGACTTTTCATTGTTCTCTTGTGCACAAACCCATGGACCTAAGCTCCTAAATATTTTTCAAGCAACAGCTTCATCAGTCATTCTGACAGCCATTGAGATAGATCAGAGTCCCATAAAGGATTGCATTATGGATGAAAGAATAATGCAGTAAAAAAGTGTTATGGATAAAACTTTTCATTATCCTATATATGACCTACTTGAGTTTTCATAACTTAGGAAAAGATAGAGGATGAAATGAGCAAGTGCAATGACAGGTAAGGATTGAAGAGATAGGCACGTTTCCATGTTTTGAAATCTATAAATCTGTTTTTCTGAAACATGTCTTTCACCACACTTTCTTGTTTATTATGATTTGTATGCTTATATAATTTATTTTTTTCAGATTTTTCTCATACAGTTACTAATGATTCATTCAACATATAATAATTTTAGACTTTCCAATACAGAAAGCAAGACAGTGAAGAAATTTATTTATTAGTAACAATTGAAGAGCAAATATCTTTCTAAGTGTTGAATTAATGTGTTCTTAATGGTCTCATAGAGAATAGACTTGATACTTATAGAAGAATTACAGGTTCCTAACTTCCTCGGCTCGCAGTCACTGTTTGGGGATTTATCTATTCATAGAGTCAACTCAGTTTTCTCATCATGTCTTCCCAAGCTTTGACACCATCAGCAAATATAGATCTGCAAAAGGACTTTCCAACTAATTGTTAAGTAATCTGTAAAGAATCTTATACAAATAGATGGTCAGAATTGTCAGCCTGATCAGATAAATTGTGGAATCCTCAGAACTATCTTTGACATTTGTCCTTTTCTCACTCCTCACTATAAACATGTTAAGCCTTATATTTCTATGATCCTCTTTCCTAAGAGATCTTTTAAAAGGATTTTTTGTGTATATGTGAGAGCAAGAATAATGTTGGTTCACAACAGCACTTCAGCAAGTACTCAATGAAATAGAATTAAAAAGACAAACTATAAACATGAGAAGGGTAAAACATATATGTAAGTTCAAATATATTGTAGTAAAAAGGTAAATTATTTTATAATTAGTTCATTTTAATTGGAGGATAATTTCTTTACAGTATTGTGATGGTTTTTGCTATACATCAACTTGAAGCAATCCATGGGTGTACATATTCAAAGTTTATATTTTAATTAGATTAGTATCTTTAATTTCTGATCTAAATAGCATTCACCTTCTAGAAAGCTCCTCACACATTAGTTCCTATCTTGGTTCAAAACTAAGATTCTAAATTTTAAAACATAACATTTATGTAAGTATTTGAATAAAACTAAAACATTTTCATACTCACACCTCTATAATTAAGGGACCTCAGAATGACTTTTGTCCATGTGCTAGTCATTGTAATAATTTTCCTTCTTTGAGAAGGATTAAAATACTCCAGAACATAAATAGCAAATTAATCTCATTTATATATGTTGACTGAAAACAAATAGAATGCTAGTTATTTCTCCAACAACAAAAAAATGGCTTTATTTGGGATCAGCACAGAACTTCAGTTTGGGATTTATAAACATGGAAAGTCATGTGCAAAAGTGGAAAGGAGAGCTCTTTTGTAGAGAGGAAAAGGAGGCTCAGTGAGCTATAGTAAACAAAGAATCCAGGCTTTTCAATCACTGAGTTCTGACAATCTTTCATTGGCTGATCCCTTGGCTGTAAAAAAGAGGAGACTTTCTTCTTTCTCTTGGGCTCTGCTACCAACCTAGTGTAGGAGAGTTCCCCACTCTGGTCTCCAATTTCTATATAATTTGTTTCTAACAAAGTTTCTTTGTTAATTTTTAACATATGCATGATTTAAAATTCTAAGCAGATTTCAGATTTTGAGGTCACCATGAATAGGAATCTTGTTAAGTTTAAATAGATTTTTTTTTTTAATTTGAAGTAGAGTTGATTTACAATATTGTTAGTTTACAGAATATAAAAGAGTGATTTGGTTTTATACATGTGTGTGTGTGTTAGTTGCTCAGTTGTGTCCAACTCTTTGCAACATGGACTATAGCCTACCTGGCTCCTCTTTCCATGGAATTCTCCAGGCAAGCATACTGGAGTAGATAGCCATTCTCTTCTCCAGGGGATCTTCATGACTAAAGGATGGAACCTGAGTCTCTCACATTGTGGGCAGATTCTTTACCTTCTGAGCCAGCAGGGAAGCCCTTATACTTAAACACACAAATGGGTATATATATATATACAGCAAGAGAAAGAGAGAGCTTTCCTGGTGGCTCAGATCATATGGAGTCTGCCTGCAGTGTTGGAGACCCTAGTTCAATCCCAGGATTGCAAAGATCCCCTAGAGAAGGAAATGGCAACCTACTTCACTATTTTTACCTGAAAAATCCCGTGGATGGAGAACCTGGCAGACTATGGTCCATGGAGTTGCAAAGATTCAGACATGACTGAATGACTAACACTACCTTATACATACATATATGTATATGTACATTTATATATGTGTGTGTGCATATATACACACATAATCTTTTTATTATTTTCCATTATATATTATTACAAGTTATTGAATATAGTAGCAATAAATCTTTGTTGTTGGTCTCTTTTATATATGTTCACTTCAGTTCACTTCAGCCTTTCAGTAGTGTCTGACTCTTTGTGACCCCAGGACTGCATCACACCAGGCCTCCCAGTCCATCACCAACTCCCAGAGTTTACTTAAACTCATGTTCATTGAGTCGGTGATGCCATCCAACCATATCATTCTCTGTCATCCCCTTCTCCTCCTGCTTTCAATCTTTCCCAGCATCAGGGCATTTTCAAATGAGTCAGTTATTCACATCAGGTGTTGATGTGAAGTATTGGAGTTTCAGCCACAGCATCAGTCCTTCCAATGAACATTCAGGACTGATTTCCGTTAGGATGAACTGGTTGGATCTCCTTGCTGTCCAAGGGACTCTCAAGAGTCTTCTCCAACACTACAGTTCAAAAACATCAATTCTTAAGCACTCAATTTTCTTTATAGTCCAACTCTCACATCCATACATGACTAATGGAAAAACCATAGGTTTGACTAGACAGACCTTTGTTGGCAAAGTAATGTCTCTGCTTTTCAATATGCTGTCTAGGTTGGTCATAACTTTTCTTCCAAGGAGTAAGCGTCTTTTAATTTTATGGCTGCAATCACCATCTGCAGTGATTCTGGAGCCCCCAAAATATATTGTTTTCCCATCTATTTGCCATGAATTGATGGGACCAGATGCCATGATCTTCGTTTTCTGAATATTGAGTTTTAAAGTTTGATGTTTTTTAACGTTTTTTAATGTTGAGTTTGCTGTATTCCACAGTCAAAGGGTTTGGCGTGGTCAATAATAAAGAAGCAGATGTTTAACTGGAACTCTCTTGCTTTTTTGATGATCCAACAGATGCTAGCAATTTGACTCTTGTTCCTCTGCCTTTTCTAAATCCACCTTGAACATTTGGAAGCTCACGGTTCACATAATGTTGAAGCCTAGCTTAGAGAATTTTGATCATTACTTTGCTAGTGTGTGAAATGAGTGCAATTGTGAGGTAGTTTGAAAATTCTTTGGCATTGCCTTTCTTTGGGATTGGAATGAAAGCAGACCTTTTTCTATCCTGTGGCTACTACTGAGATTTCCAAATTTGCTGGCATATTGAGTGCAGCACTTTCACAGCATCATCTTTTAGGATTTGAAATAGCTCAACTGGAATTCCACCACCTACACTAGCTTTGTTCATAGTGATGCTTCCTAAGGCCTACCTGTTTATATATGTTAGTGTGTATATGTTAACCAACATTGCTGTTTGATGAGGCCTTATAAATAGCTGTGAAAAGAATAGAAGCAAAAAGCAAAGGAGAAAAGGAAAAATATACCCATTTAAATGCAGAGTTCCAAAAAATAGCAAGGAGAGATAAGAAAGCCTTCCTCAGTGATCAGTGCAAAGAAATAGAGGTAAGCAGTAGAATAAGAAAGACTAGAGATCTCTTCAAGAAAATTAGAGATACCAAGGGAACATTTCATGCAAAGATGGGCACAATAAAAGACAAAAATGGTATGGACATAACAGAAGCAGAAGATATTAAGAAGAGGTGGCAAGAATATACAGAACTACACAAAAAAAGATCTTCATGACCCAGATAATCCTGATGGTGTGATCACTCACCTAGAGCCAGACATCCTGGAATGCAAAGTCAAGTGGGCCTTAGGAAGCATCCCTATGAACAAAGCTAGTGGAGGTGATGGAATTCCAGTTAAGCTATTTCAAATCCTGAAAGATGATGCTGTGAAAGTGTTGCACTCAGTATCCCAGAAAATTTGGAAAACTCAGCAGTGGCCACAGGACTGGAAAAGGTCAGTTTTCATTCCAATCCCTAATAAAGACAATGCCAAAGAATCCTCAAGCTATGGCACAATTGCACTCATCTCACATGCTAATAAAGTAATGGTCAATATTCGCCAAGCAATGCTTCAACAATACATGAATCATGAACTTCCAGATGTTCAAGCTGGATTTAGAAAAGGCAGAGGAACCAGAGATCAAATTGCCAAAATCCGTTGTGTCATCAAAAAAGCAAGAGCTTTCCAGAAAATCATCTATTTGTATTTTATTGACTATGCCAAAGCCTTTGACTTTGTGGATCACAATAAACTGTGGGAAATTCTGAAAGAGATGGGAATACCAGACCACCTGACCTGACTCTTGAGAAACCTGTATGCAGGTCAGGAAGCAACAGTTAGAAGTGAACATGGAACAACAGACTGGTTCCAAATAGGAAAAGGAAAATGTCAAGGCTGTATATTGTCATCTTGTTTATTTAACTCATATGCAGAGTACACCATGATAAAGGCTGAGCTGGATGAAGCACAAGATGGAATCAAGATTGTTGGGAGAAATATCAATAACCTCAGATATACAGATGACACCACCCTTATGGCAAAAAGTGAAGAAGAACTAAAGAGCCTCTTGATGAAAGTGAAAGAGCAGAGTGAAAATGTTGGCTTAAAGCTCAACATTCAGAAAACAAAGATCATGGCATCTGGTCCCATCACTTCATGACAACTAGATGGGGAAACAGTGACAGACTTTATTTGGGGGGGGGGGCGCCAAAATAACTGTAGATGTTATCTGCAGCCATTAAATTAAAAAACACTTGCTCCTTGGCAGGAAAGTTATGACCATCCTGGACAGCATATTAAAAAGCAAAGACATTACTTTGCCAACAAAAGTCTGTCTAGTTAAGGCTGTGGTTTTTTCAATAGTCATGTATGGATGTGAGAATTGGACTGTAAAGAAAGCTGAGCACCAAAGAATTGATGCTTTTGAACTGTGGTGTTGGAGAAGACTCTTGAGTGTCCCTTGGATAGCAAGGACATCCAACCAGTCCACCCTAAAGGAAATCAGTCCTGAATGTTCATTGGAAAGACTGATGTTGAAACTGAAACTCCAATATTTTGCCCACCTGATGCAAAGAGCTGACTCATTTGAAAAGACCCTGATATTGGGAAAGATTGAAGGCAGGAAGATAAGGGTACAACCAAGGATGAGATGGTTGGATGTTACCACCTACTCAATGAACATGAGTTTGTGTAAACTCCAGGAGTTGGTGAAGGACAGGGAAGCCTAGTGTGCTGTAGTCCATGGTTTGCAAACAGTATATATCTATTACTTTAGAATAGGCCATCTTATTTGTTTCCCCATCGTGATGATATTTTATGAAGTATTTGAGAAGGCCATAATGACAATAAGCAGAAAGCATTAGTTAAGAGCCTTTAGTTTTACATTTTTTAATCTGTTTGTGTTATCAAATTTAAGACATTATAGTAGTTTTCATAAATCTTACAGTGCAGATACAGTCATATGAAAGATTCTCAACATAATATTCAGAAAAAAATAGAAGCCAAGAATAATATCCTCTATTGCTAAATCTATTCATGTCATAATATGTTTTTTTTTTTTGCACAAGCTATTGACAGAGTTAATCTTCTAAAATATAAGTTGGCAAGCTTTATCAACCATATAATGATTATAGTCCACCAAGGTTATGACTGTATTTTACTATATCTCAGGTGATAATGTTAGATGCAGTATCATCAGCATGTAGCAATCTGAATCTAAACAGAATGTATATATTTATGTTCATTTCCACTCATATTCAGGCCTACAGGGCACAGAATGTATCATAAGCCAAATCATCTAAAAATAAGCAGATGTTGATTTATTTTTCCGATTTTTATTAAATATCCAACTCACTCATATGTGAAAGTGAAGTGGCTCAGTCATGTCTGACTCTTTGTGACCCCATGGACTGTAGCCCACCAGGCTTCTTCACCCATGGAATTTTCCAGACAAGAATACTAGAGTGGGTTGCCATTTCCTTCTCCAAAGAATCTCCCAACCCAGGGATAGAACCTGGGTCTCCCACACTTCAGGCAGATTCTTTACTGTCTGAGCCACCAGAGAACTAAAAGTTAAATATAGAATCAAAAATAATTTATTAACACATTCCACAAAAGTTATCTTTCTTTAAGTTTGAACAACTTTGATTTTCTAAACAAATATATATACATATATATATATATATATATAAACTTGAAGGAAAGTACATATAGCTATTTTTGGAATTCAGGATTTTTAGCTTACAAAATTACCTCTGCACTACATATATCTTTGTCACTTAGGCAAAATAGCATAAAATAATCCTGAAAATATTTACTAATGTTTAAATTTTTTAAAATTATATTCTAGGCTAGAAATAAAAGGATTGGTTTGATTTTAACAAGGAAAATATTTAGGTGGGACTTTAAATGCAATGGAGATTTAAGACATGTATCCTAAAGAAACTGAAACTCAGGAATGCAAAATATTGCCACCTCCAGAGAAGAGTCCACAATATGACATTTGTTGTCTGCTTTCAGTAAAGGCCCTGGAAAACATAAGCTTCTGCAGTGACTAGGGACATCATACTGTTTCTTTGACTTCAGCCTTTCTGCTTGACATATACACTGTAGAATTTAAGACTCAAATGTGTCTAACCAATGTATTAACTCTGGTATATAGGAGAGTTGGTATATACTCTTGTATATACTATAACTCTGGTATATAGTATATAATGCTTATATGCTATATATAAGTATTAACTCCTTATCTATAGTATAAGGAATAAACTTTTAAAAAGTATGATGTATAGTCTAGCAAATATCATATATCCATAAAAGACAGAGAAAATAATTTGAAATTGAAAAAATCAACCAGTCCAAAATTAAAGGAAGGCATGTCCCAGAAAATATGCAGGTACATATGAAGAAATTGGGTAATTGGTGTGCATGGAAGGTAGAATATGTGAGGCTGGTAAATGAGGGAAAGAGGAAAGTCTGTTAGCCAGGTGAATTGGAAACCTGCAGAGATAGAAAGGAAAGCAGATGGTAGTACAAAGGATGTAGACATTATAGTGATCATCCTTCTACTTAACTTGGGAAAAAACATTTAATAACCTGTCCAAGGTCACACAGCTAGTGAGTGACGTGGAGCTGAATGTTATCAACGAACACTCTGACTCCACATTTCATACCATCAGCAGTCAGATCTTGTTGCAGATATTTAGTGTCATTTTTCTAGGTTATTACTCTTTGTTTTTACCTTTATCATCTGAAGGAAAAAAATGCACATTCTACATTATCTTTCTTCTGAATCTTTTTTTTTACCCAATATTCAGGCTTTACCAACAAAGATGATATATTAAAGATGACACTCTGAAACTTTAAACCTTGATTTTCTTGAAGGTAAAATATAACTTACTTAAAAGCAATAATTTTAGAGACTTTTCTCTCAAAATGAATATTAAAATCTAATACAAGAAAATAATCAATAAATGAGATTTTTCTCAAAAGAGAACAATAATAGAAAATAAGACTATGGTGATGATTCATGTTCCAGTTCCAATACACAAAAACTGTGGAAGTCATCACTTTTGTCCCTACAACAAGAAAAATCTGGGAAAACTGAAACTCAATGACTTTTCCTGGACCCATAGAGAACTGAGGTCACAGGCAAACCATCCCTTCCAAATGCAGTAACTGAGATGTTTTTTGGGGGTAGAAGTTGCTGGAGCCAGGAATAGGTAGAAACAAGTAATTTTGACAGCTTGCTGTATGGTCTAACATACTTACTGTATGGTCTAGCTTTGTATGGTCTAACATTAAAATGAGAAACTGGCAGATGGCCATGTTTTTAGTGAAGCCACGTAAGTTTCTTGGGATTTTTCTCTAGGAGCCCTACAGTGTTCTCACAGTGAGGATACAATGGTCATCCTCATGGCCCTGGTTGGACTGCAACTGTTTAATACATTTCATGTGACTTTTTTTTTTTTTTTGGTGTGTTAAATCTTATCCTAGTTATACTATCTTGTCTAGAATTGGACATTTCATTACTTTTTAAGGAGCTATTATTTAAAAATAGTTATTATGTCTTTTCAGCATAGAGTAACTGGTGTAGGTTAGATTGCTTGGAAAGCAGCCTCTGATATGTAGTTTAGTCTCTTAATAAAACAGCATGTCTTACCCTTCCTTTTCTTTTAAACCTTAGCTCAGTTAATGTAATTCTTCCTTTCCCTGGCTATAAACTTTCTTTTTAGATTATGGAGGGGAAGAAATATCCAAACGTTTGAACAGCTTTCATCTATAAGTGTAACCATCTGAGCTGACTTTTGTAGTGAGTTTGGGATGAAAGTGAGTACACTTAAATGTATGGCTAACCTAACTTGTATGCAAATCAATGTCCACCAAATTTTAATGCCAGTGGAGAATTCCATATTAACATAGATTTTTCCAATACATCATATCTTTGAAATTTACATATGTAGAAGTGATTAAGAGAATAAGATGGTGATGTTAAATGTGGGAACTAAAGACACCATGCCCAAGTGATTTTACGTAATCCTACTCTTCTTCTATTTGAGAGAAAATGGCAACATTTCCTCAG
>NW_011494933.1:2405922-2419407 GCF_000754665.1 Bison bison bison
CATTTCCTCAGGCTCCGGGAGCAAAAGTACAGGCAGTAGTTTGTAGAATTTGTCATTATGTCTCAGTAGCGTTTTTCAACCCAGTGGGCTAAAGCTGTGGAAATGTGAGAAACTTCTCACAGACCACAGATTGTGCAGGGAAACTTGAAACCTTAGTCTAGGCATATTTTAATTTGCATAGGATACAGAAACTCTGTAAAGCAGAATTTAAACTTTGTCTCAGTCTGGTTCAAACCTGTTCTTGTTTGAATGCTGGAGGGGTGAGAGGGGGCAAGTGCTCCAAGGAAGACTGTACTAGAAGAAGGAATGAGAAACCCCAGAAAACTCTCAGTGGAGAATTAACTGAGCACAAGACCAGGAGGCAAAACAGAGAACTGCTTCCATGGGCTGTGTGAAATGGTGACACAGTGAGGAGGGGAGAGATGGCTGCCTTTGAAGGAAAGAAGCCTGTCAGTGAGACTGTAATGGAAACAGAAGCCCCTACCTAGGATGTGTATGTTACAGGTTCTTCATATCATGCACACACATTAGACACGTTTAATCTAGCACTTTCAGGTTTCTTTATAACTCAGGATCTGAGACATGAGTTTGGTACAGCAAAGCCTGTAACCATCAACACTTACCTCAGAAGTGACTGCATTCCAGCTTCAGAGAACTGAGTCTCCTCATCTCTTGTGTTTTGGCATCAAAACAAAAGGTCATTGTGTCAGATACTCGGAGCACTGTGACTTGTGCCCTTGTCAGCATCCCAAATACACTCATTGGAGGTCAGCTAGGACTTGAGCAGGAATGGTGGTTAGGAAGAGAAGTGGAAAATAATCGACATGACACACCCTTCCTCTTAGGTCATATTACTGCAAACGATGCTTTCATGATGAAGCATTCTTTATGAGTAATGTCAAGGGCCTCTTGTCTAGTCCTTGCCTCTCCAGTACATGGTTCCAGTGAAATTCACAAACTAATGATATTTCCAATGGCTGCACATAGTGACCGAGGAGCAAAGGTTAGGATTCCTTACATGGAATGCTGTTTATTGTCTCTGAAAGCATATCAACTTAGTAGGATAGAATACATTTTCTTTAAGTTCATCTGCTGATTTGTAACTGCAAAATGGGCTTCCTAGGTAGCTGGTAAAGAACCGCCTATGATGCAGGAGACCCCAGTTCGATTCCTTGATTGGGAAGACCCCCTGGAGGAGGGCATGGCAACCCATCCCAGTATTCTTGCCTGGAGAATCCCCAGGGACAAAGTAGCCTGGTGGGCTACAGTTCAAGGGGTTGCAAGAGACATGACTGAGTGACTAAGCATACACACACAACTGCAAAATACATAGTAAAAACATGGCACTGTTTCCATCACTACTGCTCCAAACCCGAACAACTTAGATAGTATTCTTTGAAACAAAGTTGTAACTATCATAGGTCCTTATGTTGGTATTAATCAATATTATTTTGACAAGATAATCTACAAAGAACAATAAACTGTAAGGTTCAAATTTATACTCCTTAAGAAGAAAATAGCTGATATTTAAACTGAGCGTAATCTGACTAAATTGGGCAAACTATAAAGAAGTAACTTTTTCATTCCAAGTCATTTTTTGCATAAACACACATCATCTCACTGCAGTACAGAAACTGACCAGGTAGTAAGCAGTCTCCAAGAACCCTTCTTGATATCTGTTTGCAGATGTTCAAAATTAAAATCTGAAGTCTTGTTATGCAAAAAACTGTTAGATTCTGTGAAAAGTGAAATTTAAACTTCATTCAAAGAGAAAAGAAAAGGAAAATGTTGACTGGACTAGCTTCTTCTAGTCAAATGACTATTTTATTGGAAGACCTAAAAAGTCGTACATGCTCCCTGCCATTACATTTGAATTTCCAGTGAAATGATATCACTTTGGTAATTCTAACTTGCTTAAATCAAGGAGTCCGCCAACAGCTAGAGTTTTGTTTTGTTTTCCTTTGTCACCCTTACCATTTACACTCTGTGACTGTCAAAAAAGACAACTAGTAATTCCAATGCATAACTTTGCACTGAGACCAGAAGAAATTTAAATGATATGTGGTAAAAATAAAAGTAAAAAAATCACCTTTAATGAAAGTGGCTGGCATAGGTACAACTGACTGTCAGCTGAAATGATATTAGTACCTTTCTCAGTGTGAAATTTAATTTTATTTTATATGCTGGCGATGTCTAGTGTCATTCCTTATAAACTGGCTTGTCAGAATTTGGCAGCAACCATGTTAAGAGGTATGCTGAAGTTAACCATAAGGAAGAAAAACTATGCTAGATCTCAGCAGCATATATATACCAAGAGACCTTATTCTCTACTGTCAATAGGTCTAAAGTTAATTAGAAAAATAATCTTTATTTAGTCATAAGAACCCTCTTTTAATTTCTTGAGTCAAAGAAGAAAGTATTTGTTGAAATATATAAAATTAAGAGATAAGGGAATGCAAAATAGAGCAAGAGCTATTATATAATTATGCTCATCAGTTTTACCCAAATATGACATGATTAGAATGAATATGTGGGCCTAATATATTCCATCTTCAAGATACCAGTCCTAAACCAGCCACTTCCTTTCGTTCCACCCAAAGATAAACTATTCGGAGAAGGCAATGGCAACCCACTCCAGTACTCTTGCCTGGAAAATCCCATGGATGGAGGGGCCTGGTAGGCTGCAGTCCATGGGGTTGCTAGAAGTCGGATACGACTGAGCGACTTCACTTTTCACTTTCATGCATTGGAGAAGGAAATGGCAACCCACTCCAGTGTTCTTGCCTGGAGAATCCCAGGGACGGGGAGCCTGGTGGGCTGCCGTCTATGAGGTCGCACAGAGTCGGACACGACTGAAGCGATTTAGCAGCAGCAGCAGCAAAGATAAACTATTAACACAAAATAGAAGGAAAATCTGTTGGTTTTTTTCACTGCTGAATCTCCAGTAACTAGAGTAGTGACTGACTATATGTAGCAGGTGATAGATAATAATCAATTGTATTCATGAACGAAAGAATGAACAACATGGTATCAGTTGAAATGTCAATTGTGATGTCCCCAACTGAGCAAAAGTGAAACATCAAAAGATTAAACATGGTTGTTAAAAACCTTATAAAGGTATTTTAATCCTACCCTCTCTTCTCCATTCCCCCTGCTTTAATTAGAGTTTAATTATTTTCCACCAGGGATCTTACATTGCTTTCATGCACCTTCACAGTTTCATCGTCAATATTGCAACTAAAATTTTATCTTTTTAACTGTGTATATAATTCTGCTTTTTTGCTTGCCATGCAGGCCCAGTATTAGAAAGGTTGCCATGAAATTCCTTATCATGAAAGGAATTGCAACGTTGCAGTTGTCTGGCTCCAGCTTACTTTTCAACTTCATTCTAGCCATAGAGTCATTTCCAAAATACCTAGTGTTCTTTCACATTTTTATACTTTTACATGAGGTATTCCCTCCCCTAGAAATTTCTGTGCCCATATGTCACATGGCTATTATATTTGTCCTTCAAGTTTAGTTCAAATAATCCCTCTTCTGGAAAATAATTCCCGATAACATTTTCCCCTTTCTCTCAAGGAAATTCAACATTTTCCACCCTATAGTTCCAAAGTACTTGATATAAATAGTCAACATGCTGTTTGTTATATAATCAAGATGTATTATAAACACAATACACTATGAAATACTAAAAGCTTTAAAATGGATCTCATTCATCTATCTGTCCCCAGGAATTTATACTTAGCACCATATAACTTTTCAAAAATATGTATTGGGTATTGGAATAAACAGTAAATTTACATGGTCATATAATATTTAAAGTACTTGTATTACACAAAGCTTCCTAAATGCTTCCGATAAAAAAAAAAAAAAAAAACATAGTCCTTATCCTCAAAGAGTTTAGAATCCAGGAAGAAGATACTCATGCAAATAAACTGTCATAGCCTGGAGAATTCCATGACAGAAAGGTAGTCAATTCATAGCATGAATAGTATCTTTATCTTGGGGTGAAAGAAAGCTTCATATGAGTGACAACATTAAAATTGAGATTTGAAGATAAAGGAATTTGCCTCTTGGGGAAAAAAAAAAATTCTAAATAGGTGAATCAAGACCCAAAGAGCTCTACCTAAGGAGGAAAGTGAACTAGAGAAGCTTCTAATTATTTGCTGCAATTCTTATTTCAGTTTGAAGAAATAGATGAGATATTTATAGGATGTGTGATTTATAATAGTATCCTTACCCTTCAAATTATTTCAGAATGAGCATAAGTCAGATATCATTTAGAAAATAATAAGTTTCAACACTGGCACCTATGATGTGAGTTGGTAAAAGTGAAAATGAAAGTGTTAGTTGCTCAGTGAAAACTAAAGGTAAAAATATTCAGACACCGTCACCAGCCTCTTGAGTTTTTAGGCTTCATTCATTTGGTGTGAAATGATCCATTTTCTTATGGGTACTGATTAACTTGGTTATAACTTAAAAATTTGGCATATATGATTAGGAATGTTAAAACTTAAGTGTATTCATTATCTATCAACAGTCATATGTTGTGAACTAACAAAATTAGAGTTGATATATTAATTTTCACCTAAAATTGTAAAATAAAAAAAAATAATTGTCACATTGCAAAGTAATTTTGATTCATATCCTTCATATGTTTGATATTTAATAATTTGACTTTATATCCCCTTCCTACCTGTTCTCTCAATTTTCTGAAAATAAAAGTGTTCAAAAATTTATTTTAAAACAAATAGCTTAAAAAGTTTTTTTTTTCTTTTCTGATGACACATTAAAGAATTTTAAATTTGACAAGAAATCAAAATTCATTATTCCCCAAAGTATGTTTCCAGTTATACCATCATTCTCATTATATTTTAATAGCCTGCATTTTTCCTTGCTAGCTCAAACATTTTGGAATTATTGTTTCATTAAATAAAAATTTAAAAGCTCTCATTCTGGCTTTTTTCTCTTTCAAAAATTTAGATCTTGCTGAAATAATCAATTTTCTCTCTGTGCACACTACATATTAGAGAGTTTCTTGGAATCAAAGGAACAAGAGAATCAGAAGCAATTATCATGCATATTGATCTGGTGATGCTGAGGCAAGGATTTCTGTAGGGCAGTAACTCTCTTCTCTGAGAACATTCAGCTCTTCTGGAAAAGGAGCACTGCCAAATCTTCATGGAACTTTACAGAAAAAAACATAATAACACTAGACAAAAAATTATCTAGATCGCCACATTCTTACTCTGTTAACAAAAAGTTAAGAAGCAGTCAGAGACCAAAATGGAGTAGTGAATTGAGACTTAAAAAATAACAGAAGTTTGAGGAAACTGAGATCATAGAGTTATAGCACTCATGGCCAAAAATGTTCTTTCTAAGTCTCTGTAAAACAAACAAACAAACAAAAACTTAGCAAGTAGGATTCAATCAGGAAGAAAAAAAAAAAGAACTGGACATTAGGTTTGGTCATTGATAACACTTACGTTGGGAAGCAAAGAAGAAAGGAAGATTTCACTAAGATGTAAGGTATGAATAGAGAACTGAACGCATATGTTTTACTCTTCTTATTAGGGCCTGAAACTATCAAATCTATCATCTGTCTGTCACTGTCTATATATCTGTTCATCCATCTATTACCTATGTGTCCATGCATCCATTCATCCCTCTATCATTATCTATCCTATCTGTCATCCATCTAGAAATAGAATTCGATAAAAATAGAGAAGGGATGACCATCAGAGGAGAAATGAGATGTTAACATAGTTTGAGATGTGGGAAATAGTCAGATAAGCTACACAGCTAGTGAGTGACGTATGATGTGGGAAATAGTCAGATAAGCACTGTGACATAATTCAGACAAAGCTGAAAACCAGCTACCTGTAGAAGATGATGCCAAGGTGAAACAAGCTGTCTGTGCTGCAGCAAGAACCTGTGGGAAAATGTCTGATGTGGCGGCACTGTAGGAAGGGTGAGGAGTGGACCTAATGACCAGTTTGCATTAAGAACGAAGTTAAATGTCCAGGTTTGCCCTCACGTTATCCCAAATAGACAGGTGAATATATCTTCAAGACTAGGCAAGAGATGAATGATTTATCTTCTGTAAAAACTTAGAATAAACCAAGATACAAGAAGGCCAAGAATACCTAAGAGTGAGGGTGAAAAACTGTCCTGACACCAAGGAATTAGGTGAGATTCTAAAATTAAACCTGTGATTCTGATCCTAGTTGTCTAACCAACTACTATTGTGTGGACACTCAGACTATAAAGCCAGGCAAGAGATAGAAAATGTATCACTGAAGAAACTGACGAGCTGAAGGGAAAACAAACAAACAAACCTAGAGACACAGACCTTAAGAAATCCAAGTAATTTTACTTATTTCACAAAATTTCACTGTAAAGTAAAGCTGTCGTTCAACAAGCCCCCTTTATACATAAGCACACACAGAATGTCAATAGGGTGTTCTATTGTGGGTTTTTTTTTTCCTTCTGTTGTGTTTTAACTGCCTTGTTGATATATAATTTACATACCATAAAATTCACCCATTTACAGTGTACAATTCAGTGATTCTTAGTGCATTCACAAAGTTGTGAAACCATCGACACAAACAGATTTTAAAATATTTTCTTTACCCCAAAGGAAACTCTACTCATTAGCTTTCACTTCCCATTTTATCCCAATTCCAGCAGCCCTAGGCAATCACTGATCTACTTTGTCTATCTAGATTTGCCGATTCTTGACATTTCATATAAATGAAATCATATCTTATGTGGACTTATGACTAGCTTCTTTTAGTTCAGTGCTTTCAAGGTTCACAAAAAACCTTTTATGAAAGTTTTATTTTGTTTTATCTCAACAGCTTTATTGAGATATGATTCACATATCAAACATTTCACCTGCTTGAAGTATAAAATTCAGTGTTTTTTAGTATATTCACAGTTTTTCATCTATCACCACAATACATTTAAAAATATTCCATTACTCTAAAAAGGGCTTCCCTGGTGGCTCAGAGGTTAAACCATCTGCCTTCCATGTGGGAAACCTGGGTTCGATCCCTGGGTCGGGAAGATCCCCTGGAGAAGGAAATGGCAACCCACTCTAGTACTCTTCCCTGGAGAATCCCACGGAAAGAGGAGCCTAGTAAGCTAGAGTCCACGGGGTCGCAAAGAGTTGGACATGACTGAGTGACTTCACTTCACTTCACTCTAAAAAGAAGTCCTCGACATGATCCTCTACATAGAAAATCCTAAAGACTCCACCAGAAAATTACTAGAACTAATCAGTGAATATACTAAAGTTGCAGGATATAAAATCAACACACAGAAATCCCTTGCATTCCTATACACTAATAATGAGAAAACAGAAAGAGAAATTAAGGAAACAATTCCATTCACCATTGCAACGGAAAGAATAAAATACTTAGGAATATATCTACCTAAAGAAACTAAAGACCTATATATAGAAAACTATAAAACACTGGTGAAACAAATCAAAGAGGACACTAATAGATGGAGAAATATACCATGTTCATGGATTGGAAGAATCAGTATAGTGAAAATTAGTATACTACTCAAAGCAATTTATAGATTCAATGCAATCCCTATCAAGCTACCAACAGTATTCTTCACAGAGCTAGAACAAATAATTTCACAATTTGTATGGAAATACAAAAAACCTCAAATAGCCAAAGCAATCTTGAGAAAGAAGAATGGAACTGGAGGAATCAACCTGCCTCAATTCAGGCTCTACTACAAAGCCACAGTCATCAAGACAGTATGGTACTGGCACAAAGACAGAAATATAGATCAATGGAACAAAATAGAAAGCCCAGAGATAAATCTACACACATATGGACACCTTATCTTTGACAAAGGAGGCAAGAATATACAATGGATTAAAGACAATCTCTTTAACAAGTGGTGCTGGGAAATCTGGTCAACCACTTGTAAAAGAATGAAATTAGAACACTTTCTAACACCATACACAAAAATAAACTCAAAATGGATTAAAGATCTAAACATAAGACCAGAAACTATAAAACTCCTAGAGGAGAACATAGGCAAAACACTCTCCGACATACATCACAGCAGGATCCTCTATGACCCACCTCCCAGAATATTGGAAATAAAAGCAAAAATAAACAAATGAGACCTAATTAAACTTAAAAGCTTCTGCACAACAAATGAAACTATAAGTAAGGTGAAAAGACAGCCTTCAGAATGGGAGAAAATAATAGCAAATGAAGCAATTGACCAACAACTAATCTCAAAAATATACAAACAACTCCTACAGCTCAATTCCAGAAAAATAAATAATGCAATCAAAAAATGGGCCAAAGAACTAAATAAACATTTCTCCAAAGAAGACATACAGATGGCTAACAAACACATGAAAAGATGCTCAACATCACTCATTATCAGAGAAATGCAAATCAAAACCACTATGAGGTACCATTTCACACCAGTTATAATGGCTGCTATCCAGAAGTCTACAAGCAATAAATGCTAGAGAGGGTGTGGAGAAAAGGGACCCCTCTTACACTGTTGGTGGGAATGCAAACTAGTACAGCCACTATGGAGAACAGTGTGGAGATTCCTTAAAAAACTGGAAATAGAACTGCCATACGACCCAGCAATCCCACTGCTGGACATACACACTGAGGAAAACAGAACTGAAAGAGACACGTGTACCCCAATGTTCATCGCAGCACTGTTTATAATAGCCAGGACATGGAAGCAACCTAGATGTCCATCAGTAGATGAATGGATAAGAAAGCTGTGGTACATATACACAATGAAGTATTACTCAGCCATTAAAAATAATACATTTGGATCAGTTCTAATGAGGTGGATGAAACTGGAACCTATAATACAGATTGAAGTAAGCCAGAAAGAAAAACACCAATACAATGTACTAATGCATATATATGGAATTTAGAAAGATGGTAACAATAACCCTGTATACGTGACAGCAAAAGAAACACTGATGTATAGAACAGTCTTTTGGATTCTGTGGGAGAGGGAGAGGGTGGGATGATTTGGGAGAATGGCATTGAAACATGTATAATATCATATAGAAATGAGTCGCCAGTCCAGGTTCGATGCACGATACTGGATGCTTGGGGCTGGTGCACTGGGATGACTCAGAGGGATGGTATGGGGAGGGAGGAGGGAGGAGGGTTCAGGATGGGGAACACGTGTATACCTGTGGTGGATTCATGTTGATATATGGCAAAAACCAATACAATATTGTAAAAGTTAAAAAAAAAATGGAATAAACCAAAAAAAAAAAAAAAAGGATAAGTAAATAAAAATAAAAAGAAGTCCTGTTTGCACTAACAGTCACAGGCCATTTCTCTTTGACACCTCAAGGTCTAGGCAATCACTAACCTAATTCCTGTCTTTATAGATTTGTTTATCCTCAACATTTCATATTAAATCATACAATGTATGGTCTTTGTGACTGGATTCTTTCACTTAGCCTAATGTCTTCATGGTTCATCCATATTGTACCATGTATGAACAGGGGTCTTTTGTTGTTGTTGTTGTTGTTGTTGTTTTATCATCAATAAGCTTTTTAAGACTTAATTATTCAATTATCATTCAAGAGCCAAAGGTCAAAAATTAGTTGATGAAATCTTATGATAATGTTGAAGAAATCTTTTAGAAAGGAGTAAAAATTACAAAGATAGAAAAGGAAAGAGAGGAGTGGAATATTATATAAAATGTCCAATATACTGCTAACAAAAATGGAAAACTGAACCAACAAAAAATGGGAAGAAATTATCAAATACTTTGTACTCAAAGGAATCAAAGAAAATTTAATTCCATATCAAAAGATCACAGTAATTGCCCTACATCACAATTGGAAAAATGAGCTTCCCAGTGGCAATCATCCAATGATTCAGAATATAGAGACACAGAAAAAAATCTTAGGGGATAAAAATAAACCAGTAATATATAATACAACATAAAATATCATTAGACTGTTCAGTAGTAATACCGAAATTCTGGATAGAGTGATACAGGCCTTCAGAAGGTTGAGACAAATTGATTTAAAATCCAAATCTCCATACCCAAATATCAATTAGGGTTAAAGCCATTGTCAAGCTATTTTCAAATATGTAGATATTAAAGAGACCTTTCCATTCCCAGGAATCTATTTTGGGGTGAGCAAGCTCCATAAGAGTAGGCTAAGAGACAGAGGCCTGCCCAGGTGACTCAGTGGAAATGAATCCACCTGCCAAAGCAGGAGACACAGGAGACATGGGTTTGGTCCCTGGGTCAGGAAGATTCCCTGGAGGAGGGCATGACATTCCACTCCATTATTCTTTCCTGAAGAGTCCTATGGACAGAGGAGCGTGGTGGGCAATAATCCATAGGGTTGCAGAGAGTCAGACATGACTCAGCACACAGGAGACAGGAAGATGCCTGGATCCAGGACTGGAGGATTAGACAGGAGATAGAAGGCAAGGACAGAAGATGCACAGTTGAGGAAGGACACCTAGGACCATGACTGTGGCCGGAGAGAGGTCACACAGGACAGCTTGAGGAGGATGGAAGGGAATAAAACTTTCCTTTCCTGATGGCTCAGTTGGTAAAGAGTCCGCCTGCAATGCAGGAGACCCTGGTTGGATTCCTGGATCAGGAAGATCTGCTGGAGAAAGGAAAGTCTACCCACTCCAGTATTCTTGGGCTTCCGTTGTGGATCAACTGGTAAAGAATCCGCCTGCAATGCGGGAGACCTGGGTCTGATCCCTGGGTTGGGAAGATCCCCCAGAGAAGGGAAAGGCTACCCACTCCAGTATTCTGGCCTGGAGAATTCCATGGACTGTGTAGTTCATGGGGTCACAAAGAGTTGGACACGAATGAGCAACTTTCACTTTTATTTGATGTGCTTAACTTCAGGGTGAAGAGTTTCAGAGGTTTTTTGTTTGTTTGTTTGTTTTGTTTTGTTTTAATATACTGTTAGGATGAAGAAAAGGGAGCCCTGTGGGTTGATAAGGGCTGGGGATTGGGGTTAACTTTTATCTCCCATAGTGTAAAATAAACAGGTTATTTACAAAGTTTAAAAAATAAAATTAAAACGTAGCAGTATTAGAACATCATTTAGCAGTAGAGAAGTAAATGCTGTAATAAAGAGATAATTTGTGAGAAGTTACCTTTGGGACTCAGAACTAAAAGATGAGGATGAATTGTTTACCATAATTTTCTTTTCCATTGTCCTCCCTACTTCTCTTCTCCATCCCACTCCCTCCCTACCTTCCCCTCTTCCATTCTTTCTTCCAACTTCTCCGTCTCCTCCTCCTTCTCTTCCTTTCATATTTGCCATTCATATTTAAATGCTGCTGCTGCTGCTGCTAAATCACTTCAGTTGTGTCCGACTCTGTGCGACCCCATAGACGGCAGCCCACCAGGCTCCCCCGTCCCTGGGATTCTCCAGGCAAGAATACTGGAGTGGGTTGCCATTTCCTTCTCCATGCATGAAAGTGAAAAGTGAAAGTGAAGTCGCTCAGTCGTGTCCACCTAACTCTTCACGACCCCATGGACCAGAGCCTACCAGGCTCCTCTGTCCATGGGATTTTCCAGGCAAGAGTACTGGAGTGGGGTTCCATTGCCTTCTCTGCATATTTCAATAAGTTACTTTAAAAATCATACCAGAGATAATCCATCAGAAAACCTATCATTCAATAAAACAGAAAGAATTGTACATATATTTTTCAGGTTAAAAAAACAAAAAGAAGAGTTGATTGAAGCAATAAAAACTGTTTTCACACACTTGCCAAGAGTACTAAAAGTTTCATCTAAATTCAACTTGAATTAAGAAAATAGACTTTCAGAAATTAGCCTAACTTCCAACCTAAAATGCTCTGACTACCTAAAATGAATGATTAAGATGCTTTGTATATTTATGTATATTTATAGACATCAGCTATGCAATAAAATATATAAGGATACACATCAGATTCACCAGTAAGTAAAAAAAAAAAAAAATAAACCACAATATTGTTGCTATGTATTAATGTATCTTTGCCTAGCTATAACAAAAAAGGCAACAACACACTATGCCATGTCCCCCACAAAGATAAAACCATATTCATTGAAGTTGCTCTTGATTTTTGGGTTCTTGATTATTGTGTAGTGTTCTCCACTTCTATAAGCCAGCTATCAATAACTAAAGAAACCCTCAATAGTTGAAGATTAATGTTTATTTCCTCTGAATTTCAAGTAAAAGAAATTGGATACTATAGTAAATTATAGTAAATTACATTTTCTTAAGCAGGATAACAAGTTGGAAGAGAAAAAAAAGAAAAACTAAATCCAACTGTTGGATAACAGCATAGCTCTGTACCTATGATTGCAACCAGTATAATATATAAGCCAGTGTTTCCACTGTGTGGCAGTCAGCTGACTACCTTCTTCAATATTTCTGAAATCATCCATTATTATTCTTTCAATTTTATTATATTTGGTTAACTTCCATTTATTTCTCCTTAATTTCTTTTTAGCTGTCAATATGTCAGTGTCATTAAGATGAACCTACACACCCATCCCAGAAAAAAGTGATACAAAAAATTTACTAATAAGTTTCTTGATGTCTGAAATGAGCAGCTTCAACTTTAACTTATTTAGTATGGAGACTGAATTCACCTTCTACTGATGAATTAGGAGCATTTACAAATGCATGGCTAGACACAGGATGCTAAATTAAAATGACTAGACTGCAAAAAACAAAGCTGGCAAAGCCAACGCTATTTTGTTCACTAAATGGATTTTTCTGTAATTGGGGGGGGGAACTAAATTAGTCACATTAATGTAATTCAATCTTAATTATTGCCCTGAGTGCATTTAAATATTTATGAACAATTCCTTCCAAATGCTTTGTCAGCTCTATTCCATTAAACAGCATTCTATCAGTTGTACTTTTTGAAAATAACTTTGTTTCTTCATTACACTGTGACTCCTGATATTCAAAAATTTTGTACTTAAGAGCCAAAGGCGTCTGAAGCTGGGATCATTTCAGAACTCAGATACTTCTGGTCTCTGAGACCCCAGACAGTGGCTTTTGGGTGGGGGTCAGGCATCACACAAAAACTAAGAATATATGTATAAACTACTTGGTCCAGCAGTATTTGTACCTGAATATTAAGATGGTAACAATAACCCGGTGTACGAGACAGCAAAAGAGACACTGATGTATTGAACAGTCTTATGGACTCTGTGGGAGAGGGAGAGGGTGGGAAGATTTGGGAGAATGGCAATGAAACATGTAAAATATCATGTAGGAAACGAGTTGCCAGTCCAGGTTCGATGCATGACGCTGGATGCTTGGGGCTGGTGTACTGGGACGGCCCAGAGGGATGGTATGGGGAGGGAGGAGGGAGGAGGGTTCAGGATGGGGAACACATGTATACCTGTGGTGGATTCATGTTGATATATGGCAAAACCAATACAATATTGTAAAGTTAAAAAAAAAATGGATAA
>NW_011494933.1:2419507-2421731 GCF_000754665.1 Bison bison bison
AAAAAACAAAGCTGGCAAAGCCAACGCTATTTTGTTCACTAAATGGATTTTTCTGTAATTGGGGGGGGGAACTAAATTAGTCACATTAATGTAATTCAATCTTAATTATTGCCCTGAGTGCATTTAAATATTTATGAACAATTCCTTCCAAATGCTTTGTCAGCTCTATTCCATTAAACAGCATTCTATCAGTTGTACTTTTTGAAAATAACTTTGTTTCTTCATTACACTGTGACTCCTGATATTCAAAAATTTTGTACTTAAGAGCCAAAGGCGTCTGAAGCTGGGATCATTTCAGAACTCAGATACTTCTGGTCTCTGAGACCCCAGACAGTGGCTTTTGGGTGGGGGTCAGGCATCACACAAAAACTAAGAATATATGTATAAACTACTTGGTCCAGCAGTATTTGTACCTGAATATTAAGAGTTGCTCTTATGCTCAGCTCTTCTGCTCAGTTACTCTTCTGCTCACTTACTAAGCTGAGGCCACTTGTCTGTCTCAACAGAAAAAGTCAGTAAATGTGTGGAGAAGCAAGAAACAACACATTTTCCTGCTTCCTAGGGAAGGGAAGCTGAGCTGATATACATCTGACAACTGTGTCAGATTTAACTTACAAAATGTAACATTACTCCTCTCCCTTCACACTCTTTAAAGAAAATAGGAGGAAATGCTGGCTGTCCTATACTTGAGATATATCTCATTTATTTATTAGGATCTATTAAACATAATCAGTTATTTTTAACTGCCTGAAATGAACTATATCATGGGTGTTATCAGAGCCTATAATGATGTCCTATTTAGGACATCATTGTCCTAAATGTCATATTGCTTTCTTATTATCTGCACATCAACACTTCTCTGTGTGTGCATTATTTTCATTTACTATCTTTTAAAAAATTCATCTCCAAAATTGAGAGAAAAGAGTTTTACTCGTTATGCAAAGCAGAAAAAAACAGGCTTTGGAAAAGTAACAACTCATTGTGCATTGTGTTTATCCAATACCTTGAATTTACAGAAACAAAAGAGGTAAAAGTTCTATTTTTTTTTAATGTTGGACATACCAACTGGTCATAAGGAAAGTAGGAACAGCTATTTAAAAAGCAAGTGTTTTATGAGTTATCAGTTCAGTTCAGTTCAGTTGTGTCCGATTCTTTGCGACCCCATGAATCACAGCACGCCAGGCCTCCCTGTCCATCACCAACTCCCAGAGTTCACTCAAACTCATGTTCATCGAGTTGGTGATGCCATCCAGCCTTCTCATCCTCTGTCGTCCCCTTCTCCTCCTGCCCCCAATCTCTCCAAGCATCAGAGTCTTTTCCAATGAGTCAAATCTTCAAATGAGGTGGCCAAAGTACTGGAGTTTCAGCTTCAGCATCACTCCTTCCAAAGAACACCCAGGACTGATCTCCTTTAGAATGGACTGGTTGGATCTCCTTGCAGTCCAAGGGACTCCCAAGAGTCTTCTCCAACACCACAGTTCAAAAGCATCAGTTCTTTAGCACTCAGCTTTCTTCAGTCTAACTCTCACATCCATACACGACCACTGGACAAACCATAGCCTTGACTAGACGGACCTTTGTTGGCAAAGTAATGTCTCTGCTTTTGAATATGCTATCTAGGTTGGTCATAACTTTCCTTCCAAGGAATAAGCGTCTTTTAATTTCATGTCTGCAGTCACCATCTGCAGTGATTTTGAGTTATAGACTATCACAATTTCTAATCCTGTTCTATCCAGCATATCTTAGCAAATAAGGAACCAATTTTTATTTATAGTCTGAGTAATTACAAGTTTCCATCTGAATCTGTTATTTAGTCTGTAAAAACACCAAGATGCAGATAAAAGAATGAAGCTGACTTGTTCACTGCTTTATCCTACTTTGGCTTATCTTCTTAGAATAAATCCCTTTTATTCAACATTGGAATTCTTAAGAAACAGAAAATCCTTTATGAGGAGCTAAAATGACTAGACTTCAACCTGCGCACTTAAGCGCAGCCGAAAGGAGTTACTCCATGTCCGAGGTCAGGGGCAGTGGCTGAGAGTGCCAGGCTGCGACGGTGCAGGAATGGCTGAGAAGAGCTACCCAAGTCCGAGGGCAGGGGTGGCGGCCAGGAGGAGCAACCCCACGTCCAAGGAGCAGTGGCTGTGTGGGCACAGGAGGGCCTAGAGGAGCTATCCCACGTTGAAGGTCAGGAAGGGCAGCGGTGAGGAGATACCCCTCGTCC
>NW_011494933.1:2421831-2422390 GCF_000754665.1 Bison bison bison
TCAGATTGATATTGTTCATTGCAGCCAAAGATGGAAAAGCTCTATACAGTCAACAAAAACAAGACCAGGAGCTGACTATGGCTCAGATCATGAACTCCTTATTACCAAACTCAGACTTAAATTGAAGAAAGTATGGAAAACCACTAGACCATTCAAGTATGACCTAAAGCAAATCCCTTATGATTATACAGTGGAAATGAGAATTAGATTTAAGGGCCTAGATCCGATAGATAGAGTGCCTGATGCACTATGGAATGACGTTCGTGACATTGTACAGGAGACAGGGATCAAGACCATCCCCCTGGAAAATAAATGCCAAAAAAGCAAAATGGCTGTCTGGGGAGGCCTTACAAATGGCTGTGAAAAGAAGAGAAGTGAAAAGCAAAGGAGAAAAGGAAAGATATAAGCATCTGAATGCAGAGTTCCAAAGAATAGCAAGAAGAGATAAGAAAGCCTTCCTCAGCGATCAATGCAAAGAAATAGAGGAAAACAACAGTATGGGAAAGACTAGAGATCTCTTCAAGAAAATTAGAGATACCAAGGGAATATTTCATGCAAA
>NW_011494933.1:2422490-2424931 GCF_000754665.1 Bison bison bison
AAGACGGTAGGTATTGCAAGAGGGCATCAGAGGGCAGACACACTGAAACCATAATCACAGAAAACTAGTCAATCTACTCACACTAGGACCACAGCCTTGTTTAACTCAATGAAACTAATCCATGCCCATGGGGCAACCCAAGATGGGCAGGTCATGGTGGAGAGATCTGACAGAATGTGGTCCAGTGGAGAAGGGAATGGCAAACTACTTCAGTATTCTTGCCTTGCGAACCCCATGAACAGTATGAAAAGGCAAAATTATACGATACTGAAAGAGGAACTTCCCAGTTCAGTAGGTGCCCAATATGCTACTGGAGATCAGTGAAGAAATAATTCCAAAAAGAATAGAAGCAAGGTGATAGAAGCAAGGTCCGATGCTGTAAAGAGCAATATTGCATAGGAACCTGGAACGTCAGGTCCATGAATCAAGGCAAATTGGAAGTGGTCAAACAAGAGATGGCAAGAGTGAATGTCGACATTCTAGGAATCAGCAACTCAAATGGACTGGAATGGGTGAATTTAACTCAGATGACCATTATATATACTACTGCGAGCAGGAATCCCTCAGAAGAAATGGAGTAACCATCATGGTCAACAAAAGAGTCTGAAATGCAGAACTTGGATGCAATCTCAAAAATGACAGAATGATCTCTGTTCATTTCCAAGGCAAACCATTCAATATCACAGTAATCCAAGTCTACACCCCAACGAGTAATGCTGAAGAAGCTGAAGTTGAATGGTTCTATGAAGACCTTCAAGACCTTTTAGAACTAACACCCAAAAAAGATGTCCTTTTCATTATATGGGACTGGAATGCAAAAGTAGGAAGTCAAGAAATACCTGGAGTAACAGGCAAATTTGGCCTTGGAATACGGAATGAAGCAGGACAAAGACTAATAGAGTTTTGCCAAGAAAATACACTGGTCATAGCAAACACCCTCTTCCAACAACACAAGAGAAGACTCTACACATGGACATCACTGGATCTGAAATCAGATTGATATTGTTCTTTGCAGCCAAAGATGGAAAAGCTCTATACAGTCAACAAAAACAAGACCAGGAGCTGACTATGGCTCAGATCATGAACTCCTTATTACCAAACTCAGACTTAAATTGAAGAAAGTATGGAAAACCACTAGACCATTCAAGTATGACCTAAAGCAAATTGCTAACAATTGTACAGTGGAAGTGAGAAATAGATTTAAGGGACTAGATCTGATAGACAGAGTGCCTGATGAACCATGGATGGAGGTTTGTGACATTGTACAGGAGACAGGGATCAAGACCATCCCCATGGAAAAGAAATGCAAAAAAGCAAAATGGCTGTCTGAGGAGGCCTTACAAATAGCTATGAAAAGAAGAGAAGCAAAAAGCAAAGGAGAAAAGGAAAGATATAAGCATCTGAATGCAGAGTTCCAAAGAATAGCAAGAAGAGATAAGAAAGCCTTCCTCAGCGATCAATGCAAAGAAATAGAGGAAAACAACAGTATGGGAAAGACTAGAGATCTCTTCAAGAAAATTAGAGATACCAAGGGAATATTTCATGCAAAGATGGGCTCGATAAAGGACAGAAATGGTATGGACCTAACAGAAGCAGAAGATATTAAGAAGAGGTGACAAGAATACACAGAAGAACTGTACAAAAAAGAACTTCACGACCCAGATAATTACGATGATGTGATCACTGACCTAGAGCCAGACATCCTGGAATGTAAAGTCAAGTGGGCCTTAGAAAGCATCACTATGAACAAAGCTAGTGGAGGTGATGGAATTCCAGTTGAGCTATTTCAAATCCTGAAAGATGATGCCGTGAAAGTGGTGCACTCA
Organism: Bison bison bison; assembly: GCF_000754665.1. Lineage (NCBI taxonomy): Eukaryota > Metazoa > Chordata > Mammalia > Artiodactyla > Bovidae > Bison > Bison bison. Next base: position 2,424,317 of record NW_011494933.1, read on the forward strand.
ATACGCCAGCAAATTTGGAAAACTCAGCAGTGGCCACAGGACTGGAAAAGTCCCAAAGAAAGGCAATGCCAAAGAATGCTCAAACTACTGCACAATTGTACTCATCTCACACCTAGTAAAGTAATGCTCAAAATTCTCCAAGCCAGGCTTCAGCAATATGTGAACCATGAATTTCCTGATGTTCAAGCTGGTTTTAGAAAAGGCAAGAGAAACCAGAGATCAAATTGCCAACATCCGCTGGATCATGGAAAAAGCAAGAGAATTCCAGAAAAAGCATTTATTTCTGCTTTATTGACTATGCCAAAGCCTTTGACTGTGTGGATCACAATAAACTGTGGAAAATTCTGAAAGAGATGGGCATACCAGACCACGTGACCTGCCCCTTGAGAAATCTGTATGCATGTCAGGAAGCAACAGTTAGAACTGCACATAGAACAACAGACTGGTTCCAAATAGGAAAAGGAGTATGTCAAGGCTGTATATAGTCACCCTGCCTATTTAATTTATATGCAGAGTACATCATGAGAAATGCTGGGCTGGAAGAAACACAAGCTGGAATCAAGATTTCCATGAGAAATATCAATAACCTCAGATATGCAGATGACACCACCCTTA